>NC_056733.1:1157863547-1158183547 GCF_019279795.1 Protopterus annectens
GAAGGGTACCCAGACAGTTCCCATAGTAGTAGGAGCAACGAGTCTTATAAAAAATAATTTACAATCATACTCAGATATGTTACTGATACATCTTACTCCATGCGAATTGCAAATGGAGTCAGTTCTGGACACATTGTGGGTGCTGCAAAGAGCACTTCTGGCTAACATCAAATATTGATACAATACTCATTTCATTAACTTCAATCATACTTTGACTTAGGAATGGGGTGCATTCCCATCATGGTATTAGAAACCCAAAAGACTTGGAGAGATTTTTGAGGAAATACTAGGCTAAATGCCTTGAAGGGCCATTTTAAGCCTAGTCAATAACCTAAAGTTAGAATCAAACCCTGGACCTTGTGCCAATAAGGTGAACAATTTACCCATTATGGCTTCTACCTAACACACCTACATAGCTATAATGATTTTGCCATTCAGCTAAATATAAACATGTATGTGCTGTATTAGTAAGAAAGTGTTTGTGTGTTGTGGTAATCAGTAGTCTTATATAACCTTTTCAGATCTGAAAATGATGGTATTTTTATTTTGTAACAATATTTCTGCAAAACAATATGGGTATAGGTTCACAATTGTTCCTTGGATTAATGCTTCTATTCCACCTTTCTTTGTTCCATCTTTTCCCACTGGTCCCAGCCTTTTTGGTGAATTAATACTTTGTTTCACCAGAGGAAGATCATTGGAATAATTTAGACTTGGAAATGAGGAGCTATTCCCATGTGACCATTTAATATTTGCAGATTCATTCACATTGATAAAACAATAAACATTTATGATAGAAATATTCTAGTTTGCCATCATTGTTGCAATACAGAAATGTTATGACTCTGCTACATGTTTATTCTAAAACATACATTGGTCAAATGAAAAAGAAAGTTACGGGAGTGTTGAAAAATATACAGAAAATGTATACACAAAGTTAAGTAGCACATTTTTCATCATGCCAAGATGCTAGTTATATTCTTTTAACAGAAACTACTTCATGCTGCATTCAAACTCTGGAGAGATTTGAATATGTTACAACTATTTTGAGCTATGTATACCTTGTAACATGGGGTTAAATGTGAAGCCCTGCTGGAGGTACCTGATATGTACTAACCTGCAATCTTGGTTACTTTTCATTTAGTATTATTTTCTGTTCTTTTGTATTCCTGCATGCTACCTGTGCTTTAATTTTATTCCTGTCTGTAGACTGTGAGGCTGCAGTACCAGGGTTTCAATTACTACCTAGCAAAATTGCCATTTTTATTTACTTGCTTTTCTGCTTTTATATTGTTGTTTTTTCTTACTTATTTCTTGCATTCAGCTCAGACAAGATATTTCTTCCATCATGACGTTCATACGATTCTACAAGGTTAAAGACCACTAGGGCCCCTGCAATTCTAGCTGCACACCCAAAACCATTTAGGCTTGAGTATCATGGGTGTTTATATGGGGGGGGGTCATTTTAGTACAGACGAAAGATTTAAAGGGGGGGTGTTAGGATAATCATTTTTTTATTGATGGCCTCTATGTGAGACAAGGGGGTTAGAACAAGAGTTAGCATAGTGCTAGGCTAATTGTCCTTTTGGACAATTTGGAGCCTCACTGGTTGTTCGATTTGAGAGTCAAATCCTGCACCTTGAGTTTGTAAGGCAAACACCTTAACCATTATTCCAACTCCCAACCTCTACAGAGTCTGAAAATGTAATAATTGTAAGTGAATAAATAAACACCAGACAGGTTTCCTTCTTCCCTCTACACCTCTCATTCAATAGTGAGATGATCATTTTGGTTAATGGCACAAACTTAAACCGAATAAAACTCAGATGGGAGCTTAAGAGGGACACAGTGGCACAGCAGATAGGATTGTCACCTCACAGCAAGAGGTTTCCCACTTCAGTTCTTGGTTGGGGTGCTTTCTGTATGAAGTCTACATGTCCTCCCTGTGTTCGCATGGGTTTTCTCCAGATGGTGCACTCTCTTCCCACATTCCAAAGACATGCTGTAGGTGGATCGGATACTCTAAATTGTGAGTGTGTGGTGTTCAAGCAGAACCATGGCAGGGCTAGCCACCCACCAGTATGAACCTTGGTTGCAGATGATTGTGACTGTTGAAGTGACACCCCAACTCCATGTGCAAAAATGGGAAAAGGGGTTATGGATGGATGTACTCAGATGGGGGCTTATAAGTTTCCCAACACCTGCCATGGGCCTCACTGGAGAGTCACCTTTAAAATATGAGACAGGATACCTCTATTAAGAAGCTTTGTCTCAGAACCAATGCTGTGCATAGATATTAGACCAACTAAAATTTTGCTAGTGATTTTCACTACATGTACAAGCTCTGCCTCCTTTCCCAGCCATGAGGTGACATTCCATGCCAAAAGAGCAAATGTCCATTGGAAGGTTCTAGTCTGTCTTAAGTCATACCACTTCTGCCTACCACTTAATTGGCATTGCACCTGAATTCCACTTATGTGGAGGGGGGTACTAGTATCTATCTTTTGAACTGCTGGAAATGGGTGATCCCATGTGATATAAACTTCATCATTTTCTATGATGCTTTGTAGCTCATGTTTCTACTATTTTTCAGCCACTTCAATATCATAATGTTTGCACAATCCTCAATGTAACAGTCTTGCCACATTATTATGCCTTTCAGTATATACTCTGACATTAGTATATCACAACCAGCAACAAGGTGTGTGACTGTTTCCAATTCGGTTTTACAAAAATACATTTGTCTGTTTCTCCCACATGTTCAATGGACTTTGTAAACCAGCGTGTATGTAGACCACTGTCTTGGGCCACCAACATTAACCTTTCATCTCTTGGTTTGAATTTGCCTCTCCTTAACCATTCCTGAATTTGTTCCTGATCAACATGAGGTTCTTCCAGAAATTTTCTATGTTTGCAACTATATTTATGCATTTTTCACATTTCTTGCCTTCTCATCTGGTCCATTACCTTATATTCTTTCTTTTGTTTTTTTGGCACATTCAGTTGCTGCCTGATTTTTATCTGCTTCTGGTTTGATTTCCATTCCTGCTTGATGCCAATATGCTTCTGCTAGATTAAACAGAGAAGTCATCTTAGATTTATTCTCCTCATGTTCCACAACTTTCACTATGTTTGGGTCTTGTGAGGTCAGCAGATATGTGTGGAGTCCCACTATTGCAGATCTATACATGTAATCAATTTCAAGGAGGCCCATCCCTCCTTCAGAATAAGGAATATATAATCTTGGTATACATTGATTTTTATAAATCATTTAGTGAGCGTGAAGTATCCTTCTTGTTTTCCTTTCTAATCTATCCAACACATTTTGGGGCCAGTCAATCACACTAAAACTGTAAGTTAGGACAGGAAGAGCAAATTGGTTTACAGCTTGGATTTATTCCTAGATGTCAATGCTGTTTTCAGGATGATTTGAAGTCTTCTAAAGTATTCCTTACTAAGTTTGATTCGCATTTGTTCATGTTTTACTGTTGATCATTCATCAGTTCCAAAATATTTATGCACTCCCTCTTGCTCAAGTTCTTTTATTTCACATTCTTATCCCAAACTGATGTTTTCCTGGCTGCAGTTTTCCTGCTTTAAAGGGTGCTTTTGCACATTTATCAAGACCAAATGACATTCTTTTATCATCTGAAAAAGTTTTAACAACCTGCAGTTATGCTTTCAGTTCCTCATCTGATAAACTATACAGTTTTAAATCATCGACAAAAAGAAGATGAAAAGTCTTTAAACTTTGCTGTTTTCTAGGAGCAAAAATTTTAGCCATGGCCTAAGCTGTTAAGTAAATAGCTTAATGGGTCAAGGGCAAGGCAGAATAGCAACGGTGACAGAGTCACCCTGCAATATCCCCCTTTGAATTTTTATCCCTGGGATAATAATTTGTCCTTTATCATGGCTGAATTGCAAAGTGGTCTGTCACTGTTTCATGGTCACTGTAATGTAGTTGATCAGTGTAGAGTGCATCTTATATGTACATTTTAAGCACTCTTTTATCCATGAATGTGGGATACTATCAACTGCTTTTTTGTAGCCAATCCATGCCATACTTCGATTCTTCCCCTTTTTACAGTTCTCCACTATGATTTTAACAACAAATAATCCTTTGTTCCATATGACTTTCTTTTATTGCCCTTTTGTTCTACTGCCATAATTGAGTTTTCTTCTAAATGACTATAAACTCTGTCAGCATAATTTCCTGTGTACAGTTTATACATTGTCAGAAGGCAAGTTATTGGTCTATACCTTTTAGGGTAGCTTGCAGGTTCACTCTTAAGTAGGAGCATTGTTTTCCTGTTGTTAGGCAGGTTGGTGTCTGTTCAGGGTGTGCATATAAATAGTTCTTACTCATGGTTAAATCTTCATGTAAAGATGTTGATACTTTTAACCAAAAGTCAAGTACTGCATCTGGGCCTGGGGTTTTCCAATTAAAGGCTTTTCTTAACTTTGTTTCAATCTCTCTGGCTGTTACTTCATCCCATTTCATATCCTGTACCTTTAAACTTCTTATTCTTTCTTTTACTTCTATCCTTTTAGCATCTTTGGTATGTTTCACAGGATCTTCATAGATACTTCTCCAAAACATATCTATTTCTTCTTTTTTTGGCAGTCTTTCAGTTCCTTTTACCTTGTTTCCCAGTTCTCTGTAAAACATTTTTGGCTCATCAATAAATTGCTTATTTTGCAGTTTTCCTTTATATTTATCTTTGTATCTTCTAAGTTTTTCCGTCTGTGCTGAAATTTTGAGCTTGTTGTTTGCGATAGTGCATGATAGATCCTGGTCTGTTCTAATATTGCACATTGCTTTTATCACATCTATCTTTCTTAGTATTTTTGTTGATGTATTCCGTCTTCTATAGTCTTCTAAAAGTGACACTTCTTGTCTTAATTGCTTTATAGTTTTCTGTATTCGATATTTCCATGATCGTATTTCATTTCTCCACTTCCTTTCCCTCACTACCCTGTGTTTTTGTAGTAGAACATTATCAGTTGTTAATTTAGGTGCACAGTAATATATCCTGTTTACTTCTGTTATATCGCATGGAACTCTATGGACAGCCCTAATTACTGTTTTCATTTGTTTTATCAGACTTCTGACTTTTTGGGTTTTATTGACCTTCTGCAGTCTATTTCTTTCATTGATCTTAATATATCTATGTCTATTAAATCAAGCAACTCTTCTTTTAGTTTATGTTCTTCCAAACCGAGGGCACATCCCTTGTTTTCCATTTCCTGCGGGCATTCTATAGAAGGTTCTATAGCATCCCTGTGGCACATGCTCTTCAGTTTCATCCTGTGCCATCCGTTGCTCTATCATAATGGAACTCACTGGCCTATCAGTCCTCAACATTGACTGCATCAGAGTTTCCACAGTTTCTTGTTCCCTCACTTTCTGTCTATAGTTATGGTTTATTCCTTTTTTAATTTCTCCAGATATTTTGGGTTTCTAATACTATGATGGGAATGGACATCATTCCTAAATCAAAGTATGATTGAAGTTCATGACATTAGCATTGTTTCAGTTTTTGATGTCAAAAGTGCTCTTCGCAGCACTCGTAGTATGCCCAGTAATGACTCCTTCTGCAATTCGCATGGGGTTACATGGATTGGTAACATATCTAAATATGATTGTAGATTCTTTTTTATAAGACCTGTTGCTCAAGCTACTATTGAAACTGTCTGGATATCTTTTGTCCACATTGCTCTCATTTCTGCCTGCCAATCCTGATATTTTATGATGTTGCATCTCTGTGTACACAAGACACTATAGTCACTGGGTGTAGCAATTTCAATGATCAATGCTAGTTTTGTCTTCTTTTCTTGGACCTCTATATCTGGTTTTCTAGCATTTATCTTTTGAACTGTTGGTACTCTGTGATCCCATGTGATATAAACCTCATTGTTTTCTATGATGCTTTGTGGCTCATGTTTCCAATGTTTTCAGCCATTTCTATACCATAATGTCGCCTCACAGTTAGACGTTGCCCGTTCGATTCTCAGTTAGAGCGTCTTCTGTGTGGCGACATGCGTGAATGGGCGTTCCTTCATTGAAGGTTGTGCGTTAGGCCCGGCAAGCCAGCACGTAAAACTTTACTGCCAATCATTAGCGGACCGGAGTTCTGCTGTGGCAACCCCTAACCGGGAAAAGCCGAAAAGACACAAACAAACAATGTTTGCACAATCCCCAGTGAAATAGTCTTGCCACATTATTATGCTTTTCAGTATACAGTCCTTCTGCCATTAGTATGTCGCAACCAGCAACGAGGTGTGCAACTGTTTCCAATTCAGTTTTACCAAACCTACATTTTCTGTTTCTCCCACATGTTCAATGGACTTTATAAAGCAGGGTGTAGATGGCCCACTCTCTTTGGTTGCCAATAACCTTTCATCTCTTGGTTTGAATTCGCCTCTCCTTAACCATTCCTGTGTTCGTTTCTGATCAACACGAGGTTCTTCCAGAAGTTTTCTGTACTTGCAACTATATTTATACTTTTTCCAAATTTCTTGCCTTCTCATCTGGTCCTTCACCTTATATTCTTTCTTTTGTTTTTTGGCACATTCAGTTGCTGCCTGACTTTTATCTACTTCTGGTTTGATTTCCATTCCTGCTTGATGCCGATATGCTTCTGCTAAATTAAGCACAGAATTCATCTTAGATTTATTCTCCTCATGTTTCAAAACTTTCACTAGATTTGGGTCTTGTGAGGTTAGCAGATATGTGTAGAGTCCCACGATTGCAGAGCTATACATGTAATCAATTTCAAGGAGGCCCATCCCGCCTTTGGAAGGGGGAATATATAATCTTGGTATACATTGATTTTTATAAATCATTTGGTGAGCATGAAGCATCCTTCTTGTTTTCCTATCTAATCTATCCAACATGTTTTGGGGCCAGTCAGTCACTCCAAAATTGTAAGTTAGGACAGGAAGAGCAAATTGGTTTATAGCTTGGATTTTGTTCCTAGATGTCAACGCTGATTTCAGAATTAATTTAAGTCTTCTAAAGTATTCCTCACTCAGTTTTATTCGCATTTGGTCATGTTTTATTGTTGATCCTTCATCAATTCCCAAATATTTGTACACTCCCTCTTGCTCAAGTTCTTTTATGTCACATTCTTGTCCCAAACTGATGTTTTCCTAGTGCTGCAGTTTTTCTGCTTTAAAGGTTGCTTTTGCACACTTATCAAGACCAAATGAAATTCTTATATCATATGACAAAGTTTTGACAACCTGCAGCTGTACTTTCAGTTCCTCCAGTGGCGGCTGGTGACTTCAAATCAAAGGGGGGCTGCAGGAGACAGCTGAATGGGTGGGGTCAATGGGAATGGGTGTGGTCAACTAGAAAGGGGAGGAGCTATGCTCACAACCACAAAAACTGTAACTTTGATTAAATACTCTGCCCTGGGTGCCAAACCATCATTATGAGAGCCCAATCAAGACAAAATGAAGTGTAGAAGAAAAAGCATAATTCAATCCATTGGCTGCATGACAGCTTACTTAATATCTAGATGGAAACAAAAAGGTTGTGAGGCATGAACAAATAAATTACTTTTTAAATGCATTACTGGAATGCTAGTCAAAATCAAGTATAAGAAAAACAAGCAGCACTCAACTCAAACCACTTCTCCTTGTACTCTAGTTCTAATTTTAATTTATATTTAGCTTTATTAAAGTACCAAGTAACATGCTGAAAGTAACAATCTCTGTGATACCCCCACTTGTAAAAATGTTTCTTATCCAAAAAAGACCTGCTGCCTGACAACAACTATCTACTTGTTTCATGGGGAGAACATGATCAAAGTAAAAAATGAAAAGCAAGCAGGAAACAAGCTCAACATACATTGCTTAAAGGATTACTGCACAGGATATGGACCACACATGATAGATTGGCATTCTGTTTAGTTTGCAGGTAAAGCCTGTAATGAGCTCTTAAAATAATGTAATCCTGTCCTTTATTACAAATAATGTCATATGCATTTCAATGCCCATGGCTTATATGTTATCTAGTTATGTAAGTATTCTCTGCATGGCAACAACAGAAAGGCTTTCAAGGTTGGCAATTCTTTAACAGTATGCTTATTAAAACTTACTTGCATCTTACAATCTCAGACAAGCTTAACAGATGGTCATTAAAGCACTGCTACTTAAACACAGAGCAACAGGCACTTTCTGAATAATAATAAGCATAAATCAACAGTATAAAAATATGACAGAAACCAGAACATTATGCAAAATTAAGGACAGATGAAAAGCCATTGTAGTACTTGTGTCTACCTTGGATGGGGGGATAATCTGAACATTTACACTGCATAACTGCTCTTTGCCTTGCTTGGACACATCCAGAGTCACTACATGGGGGAGTGGGGTGCAACAAGTATGTCACAATTTGAAATGTCTCTGGCTGACTGCGATGGCCCTGACACATTTGTCATACCTCTCAACCTCAGAGCAAGAAATATGGGCAAAGCTATACATAGAAGTGGGACAAAGGCCCAAAAATAAGGGCAATTTTTAAATATTGCTCTTATAAACTTAGAAAGATAATAGAATAGTAGGTCTTGCATTAGTATGAATTTTCTGAAGGGTATGAAATCTGAAACTGAAATGTCTGTCATTATTTTCTAACTTCAGTCTTTAATGATTTGCCACTAATTTGCCAAAAAAAACACAATTTTATGAAAAATGGACCAAAAATGTGATTCAAAAATATAAAATAGCCACACAATACAGCTGGGAACCTGTCAAAGAAGGGACACTTTTTAATATTAGTACTGCTAACTTGAGCAGCTGATAAAATAAAAGAATCTACATGCAGTAATCTATAACTGATTATTACAGTTATTTATTAATTGTAAACTCTCCATGTTTTCTTCCAAAATTGTCATTTTGCGGAGGGATTATTAGGGGAAGAGCAACATTTTGAGCCAAAATCGGGGACAGTTGAGAGGTTTGGATATGCCTAATTCTATAAAGCAATTTATTTGCATGTACCTCTCAACCTGTTAATGCAGGAAATCTGGACAAGGCCAAATATATGGGGGGAACATATAAACAGTACTAAAAATTGCTCTTGTATAAACTGAGACAGTTGATCGAATAACAGGTCTTGCTTTAGCATGCATTTTTATGAAGGTTATGGAGTCTGAAACTCAGTGTCTGTCATTATTTAGTGATTTCATTCCTAAATGATTTAACAGAAAACCACAAATTTTATGAGGAACAAACGAAAAATAAGAAACAAAAATCTATTCATTCTGCAAAAATCTGGACAGTTGAGAGGTATAGTTCAGCCGGGGCTGTCTTTGAGTTTGCTGCTCTTCGCCCCTCACAAAATCATGGTCGAATGGAGCTTCCCCCCCCTACAGCCATTCCAATAAACCATTACATGGCTATTTCACCCCATTTACCATAAACACTAATGTGCATACTGCTTTACTTCTGCGATGATTTGGACTTCATTTAAAAGTTTTATTTTACATTTTACAGCGCAAACACTAATAGATATCATATCTGCTAAACAAAGCAATGCAGTCTCACAATGAGAACAGACTTAGCATTAAAACTTCTCTGCCCTTGAAAACTCACAGTCACTGAAACAGCATTGAAACCCACATTCAAAGAAAATACATTTTGCCAGTGGCAGATTAACTTTAGGTTTGGGCTGTTTTCAAATCACAGGCCCCTTGCACACAAAACATACACATGCTCTTTCATACACCTTCCTGATTGTATTAAATTATATTCCTTGAACAATACAGTACAGTTTTAGAGGGTGTTTTAAATTTATTGTTTTGAGATTTTTCCAGTAAACAATGAAACAAAATGCATGCACCAGTAATAACAAAACTGCCCAATTCCGAACATTTCCATCATAAAATTCTACTAAAACTTCTACAGTCCACCAGTATCAGTACATATGCACAATCTCTGAAGAAGTAAAAGTCATCTAAATAATTCCACATTAAAGAGATCTGTAACTAATGAAGAGGTTGCTGCTAGCAAACAACTTTGTATTTCATTGTTTCATCTACAAATAAAGTGCCTGTTACCCTTGATGAATAAATTGCCTATCTTACACTAAACAAATGATAAGCTAGCAATATTGCAATAGGGAATGGATGGCAAACTGATAACAGGTTCATAGTTACTAGGTATCGTCACCAAAAAGGAGTGCAGCATCCACCCCTTTTGCAACACAATAGAGTATCAGCAATGCATCTATCTACTGTGGGAATAGAACCCACAGCCTTCTGCATCAAAAGGCAGTATACTACCTGTTGTGCTATTAACAAGGCAAGCAGACTCAGCATAAGCAGCACTAAACTTTTGCTCCCCTGCAGCTCTCAGCTCCTTGTAAAATCTACTCACGCAGTTGTATCTCTGACCTTTGCAGCACAAAGAAATCTGGAAAAAGCCAAAGTTTATTGTGGGGGGGGGGGGGGGCAAAAGTGCAAAAACCAGGGACACATTTTAAACATTGCTTATATAATGTTGGAAAGTTGTTAGAATAAAATGCTGTGTTACCACCATGCATTTCACTGCCAAGCCTTAAACCCAGGACCCAGTGCAAAACAGTCAGAGCAACATACCACTATGCCAAATCAGCTGTTTTGTGAAAGAGGAAGACAGAAACTTAAATGGCTACCATTTAGTGAATTCAGTTCTCACCATAGCACAGCTGTCGACCTCTTAGCACAAAACACCTGAACAAAGCCAATAATGGGTGAATACAGCCCCCAAACATTCAGTGAATTCAGTTCTCACCATAACTCTCAATCTCTTGGCAAAAAACACCCGGACAAAGCCAGTAATGGGGGAATATAGCCCTCAAACATATTCAGTGAATTCAGTTCTTACCATAGCTCTCAACCTTAGCAAAAAACCTGGATGAAGCCAATAATGGGGGGATACAGTCCCAAAAATAGGGACAAATTTCAAATATCCATCTTATACACTTAGAAAATTGCTATAATAAAAGCTTTTGTGTTACCATGCACTTTCTGAAGAATATGAAGTCTGATATTCAAATGCGTGTCATTTTTAACATTTGTTAACCAAGAAAGTCTGACTTTGAACACAAGCTAATTTTTAGCAGAGGCCCAGGGAGAAACACTCCAGACAAACACATGTCTTCGTAAGATGGGAGGACACTAGAGGAAACAAAAACAAGGAGAGCATACAGACTCCACACAGAATGTAAGGCACCCCAGCCAAGAATCAAACCAAAGAACATGTAGCTGTCAGGCAACAATGCTACCACTGCACCAATGGCTTTGCAAGGACACAGAAATACAGAAACCACAGATTTTATGAGGAACAGAACAAGTATTAGGGAAATATCTGCAGCATTTATACAAATGGTGGTGGGTAGGGAGTTCAGGCTCTTGCCACCTGGGCCCATGGTACAAGGTTCAAGCCTTATTCTCTTCCCACCACCATGTAGCACCTGGAGCATTTGACACACACACACACACACACACACACACACACACACACACACACACACACACACACACACACACACACACACACACACACTACCTGGGACTGGTCTGTTTGTTGCAGCACTAAGTCCTTCCTTGCACTAGAAAGCCTGTGAGATGTCCTTCCCCAATGAGACTCACAGCCTGCCGACATTTCAGTCTGAGTCTGATCCCTTTCCATATGCAGTTACAACTGCATAGATTTCTGGGATCTCTGCACTTGAATGCTTCTTAATCTGGACTGTTGCTGAGACAGTCTGCGCATGCTCCAGAGTGGTTCAGCAGTAGTCTGGATATCAGTGTGAAGGTCCGCTACTTGTGATCATTTTTTTCTTTTCTTTTTTTCTTTTTTTACAGCTGGGGGGACTGCAGTCCTGCAGTCCAATAGCACGGGCTGCCCCTGCCCCTACTACATTCCATTACATGCTTAATTGTTTGACATATCTGTGCTTTTTTTTTCAGTTCAGTTGGTAAAATCCCTCAGTTTCAGTGTGTCTGTCTGTCTGTTTGTTTGTTTGTCTCTCTCTCTCTCTCTCTCTCTCTGAGACAGATGTAGGATATACATCTGTTTTTTGTAGGCAGCAGCTTGTCTTTTGTAGGTAATGCTCATGAGCAGCTGATGGCCTGTGCACCAATTGGAGTCCCCCATTTGCTAATTGCATGTAGAACAGCTGTGGTATCATTCCCCATTAGCATGGAAACACAGTCCTATAACTGAATATTTCATGTGGGAATTGCCCCTTTTCCTTGCCTGTGAGGAGGCTTTCATGGAGGTGTGTGACAAACAGCATCACAGAGAGTAGATGGAAATACCTATTGTGACAAGCACTGTGGAGACAGCCCAACAAACTGGGGGAGAATGTTCCAGACATAGGGACAGATTTTAAGTATTGCTGTTATACAGTTGAAGTAATGCTAGTTTGACAGGGTCTGTGTGGATATGGCTGCTTTGCGTGAATTTAAGTCTGATAGTGTTATGTGGTTGACATGACGCTCAACAGTAGGGCCATCCACAGACTAGCCAGAGTTTGGACTCTTATATTTTGTGTGTTACTCACACATTTTGTGCCCTTGGAAACTCAGTAGCATACTCTGAGGATTGCAGTCAGTAAATGGTAACATCCATGTGTGTTTCTGACTTCATATTCCTCAGATCAGATATGTTACAACAACCCTGTTACACCATCAACTTTCTCAGTTTATAACAGCAATATGTCAATAATGCTCCTGTGTTTGGGCCTCTGCCCCCCCCCCCCAAATGTCAGGCTTTGTCCAGATGTCATGCAGTAAGAGGTGGATAGGTATAGTATATCATTATATAGTGACTTCATTCCTGATATCATCCCAGTGATGTATCAGACTGCCAGACATGTTATGTGTAGGAGGCCTTATATATGAGGACAAAACCTGGATGTTCTGTGGGACTCTATACACTTGAGATGACTGTGTATTTCTGGCAATTGTTGACAGACTGTTAAGTTTGTGTAGCAGTGTATTGTGAATGTGTTATTTGGCCTGTGTATGGAGGGGGGTAGATGTAAGTGTTATGGGTTCTTTTCTATCTGACTTTGCATGCTGCCCCAGTTTCTGGTGCTCTATCAGCTGTATGTGTTTGTAGGGGCAGACTGACACATGTCCCATACCACAGGCAGGTATCAGACTACACTGTGAATTGGGCCAGTATATGTAGGGGTAGTGTGTGAGTGCAAACATGCTGATGATTCTGTTCACACAGTCCATACACTCTACTGTTCATGTGGCTTACCAGCATGTCACTTTGAATGTGGTGAGATTGGTTATGGGTATGCACTTCTACAGTGGTGTCTGTCAGTGCTGTTACATCCCTGTAGTGCCTGATATATTTGCAATTACATGTGTATTCCCCCATAGCAAAATTGGGTTAGTGTTTTGTCAGTCTGCCTGTAGTTTAGACAGTGCTTGGTGACATGCTTAGCAGCTCAGTGTAGTTTTCCTACTGTGATCAAAAGTAATGCACCCAGTAGCCATCAAGGAAAACTCAACTTTATTTGAATCAAGCACCAGCAAAATCCATTATTTGTTAAGCGCTTTCATCATAGACAATGACTTCATCAGAACAAGGATAATTCACATGCTTGAAGAGGTCTATATATACATGGGAGTTCACAACACCAAGGACTGCAGCTGCTTTCCTACTGTGATGTTATGTCCAGATATTTATCAGATGTACTGTTACCTGGCCCCCATACGTGTTGTGTATTTCTGACACATCAGTGAGATGATGTGAAGATTTATGTCAGTAACTAGTGGGGAGTAATTTAGTTTTGGACTTGGGATATTCTAGTCAATATATGTTACAACAGACAGGAGGGGTTACTGCATCAACTATGTCACCTTATCTACTCCAATATTTGGGATATGTTCCCATTTCCATGGCTTTACCCCCCTCTTTGTCAGGCTTGGTCCAGATTTGTTGCACTAAGGGTTTCTGAGCATACCTCTTGACTGGCCAGATTGCTTCAGACTATCCAGGTTTATTGCTCATATTTCTGGTCTGTTCCACAGAATCATTATTTTCATTTCTGTAGTAAATCACCATGATGATGATGTGAGGATTTCTGTCAGTAAATGATGACATACATTTCAGTTTCAGAACTCACATCCTTCTGAACATGTATGCTGACACAAACCCTGTTATGTGTAACAACATTCTACATTTATAACTGCAGTACGTATATTATTTCCCTAGTCTTGGCCCATTGTCCCCCCATTTTGACAGCCTTTGTCCAGAATTCTTGCACTAAGAGGTGGAGAGGTATGGTGCCGGGTATGACTCCACTACATGTTATAAGCATATATATATATATATATATATGTGTGTGTGTGTGTGTGTGTGTGTGTGTGTATATATATATATATATATATATATATATATATATATATATACATACACTCTTTTTGTTGATATCTATACATATATTTATATAACAATATATATGTATATATTCTATATGTATTTGTTTTATATGTATACCCTCAAGATGCACCATGTGGCCCTCAAGCTGGCATAGCTGATCTCTGAACTCCTTTCGAAGCCTGATATGCACCAATCCCTGGACCTGACTACGGATGACTGTGTCCTGTCTGTGCCCACTCCTGGGGGGGATGGGCCCTATCCCCTGAGACAGTTCCACCCAAAGGTTGTGCAGGACCAGTAGATGAGGTGGTCCCGGGTTGGGTCTCAGACATGCTGGGGCCTGGTGTCATGGCCAGTTGAGGTGGGACAGGCAGATCCACTGGGATCAGCCTTCCCAGACATGCTATGGTGTTGAGGTTTTGCAACATATGTTGGTTAGTCATGAACAATACATTCCAGGATTAGTTATAGCAGACTACATGGGTGCTCCCATTAACCCAATACAACAGATTTGAAACAGTTGCATAGCAAACAGAACACATGCATATATGGAACCACAGTGGGCATTATAATGGCGTACAGGTTACATTGATAGCAACAGGCCACCGACGATAGTATTTGAACAGGGAACATTAATAATCAAACGTTTAAATATTTGTAGAACAATAGGACACACGTCTCAACAGTAGGTTTGGTGAAAAACATAGCCGTTGATTTATGTGTTTAGATTATTGGTGCAGATAGGGTGGGGGAGAGAGAGAGATTTCGGTTAACAACTGCATAGGCTTCAATTGCTCACAACTTTAATGATCATTGTTCTAATCATTAGTCTCCAGGTATTACCTCACTTTACATCAACCTATGGTCTTGGGTTGGGCAGTGTATGTTTGTACACAGTGTATAATTACAGCCTTCTTATAGCTAATTTATACCTTTTCTTACCTGGCAGACCTGTGGAGGAAATTTCTTTTAACACTACCTGACTGTTTCTACCCATATTCACATAATCAAGGTTGCACATGTGCATTCATACATGTGTGTGTGTGTGTGTGTGTGTGTGTGTGTGTGTGTGTGTGTGTGTGTGTGTGTGTGTGTGTGTGTGTGTGTGTGTGTGCGTGTGCGTGCGTGTGCGTGTGTGTGTGCGTGTGTGTGTGTGTGTGTGTGTGTGTGTGTGTGTGTGTGTGTGTGTGTGTGTGTACTGCTGCCATACTCTGACTTGATTTCTGTCTGTCAACCTGGGTGTTGGCGACAGTGACCACTGACTGTGACAGCGTGACACTTCAGGAACATTTATCGGAGGAGACTACTTGGTGTATGTACTTCTCTTGCCCTCATTTGCAGCCTTGGGGTTGACAGTGGGTGCTGTACACAGTGTTTAATTACAGCCTTCTTACAGCTCTTTTATACCTTTTCTTACCTGGCGGACCTGTTGAGGCAATTTCTGTTAACAATACCTGACTGTTTTATACATATTCTTGGGTGAGATTATGCATACAACTTAATACCATTCCTGTGATTCGAACCATGCCTGCTTGTGCAAAAAGATACAACAAGATTGTGTTGCATCACAATGAGCTATTAAGGAACTGCTGTTTCTTTCTTGACTGTTTTTCTGCATAATAAAATCTTGTCTGGACAATCTGCCTTGTAATTCTGACATTCATGCATGGCAGATAGTTCTTATACTGTGTATTCATACCTTGACATATTACAATATGGAAAACAATGGTTAACACAACATTACTATTCAGGGAGCAGATCTTGGTGCATGAAACATTTCTTATAGTTAATCTGTTTTACAACTCCACAATCTTTGTTAGATGAGCCTCAATGAATTAATGCTGTCAGAGCCATAGTTGCTGTGCAGAACCTGTACACATTTAAATTCATACTACCACATACCAAAGTAAACACAACAGTCTGGGGTTTTGAGTTTTACTGACAGGTACTGACACTTCTGTTGATATATATCCTGTATGTCACTATTACTCTGCTAATGTCTCATTTATTCAATACAAACAATACACATTTCTAACTACTGACAGGTGACATTCTACTCCTTTCTATTTATTTGCCTTGACTACTGCCAGCTAGATTTGTACTCACCAGCCAGCCTGCTGGCATTGGCATACACGTTCACCACCCTCTCATCTGCAGTTGTATAGGAGATAGAGAAACATTTATGCATACCTATCCATCTCATACTTAGGCTGGACTTTGATACACAATAATTGATACTGGTACTTACACACTGCTGGGACATTCTGTGCCCGAGCATCCTGGATCCACTGGTCCAAGAGGTCCCTCTTCCTACACTTTAGGTCAGCATAATGGTGCTAGACCTGCTCACCAGTCCGAGGGATACCAGTAGCACTGGTGAGGTCACATGCGTGATGGTCCCATGCCTCCACTTTGTATTGGGAGCCCTGGTACTGGTCCTGCAGCAGTCTCCCTTCATGGTCTTTTATAAGGAGTCCAACCATGACCATGGACTCCTGAATGCCCCAACGCTGCACCCAAAAGTGCACACCCACACCAACGCCAGCCATAGTGCCTGCAGTGATCAGCTACAACTGGTTATGATTGTATTCCCATCTGTGGGGTTTAAATATGTCTGGATTCCCACCCTTTGCCATGATTGGCCAATTTTGAATATGCTGAGCTAAACTAAGCGACGCACAAACCCGCTTAGCTAAGACAAGCAGTGCTTAAAAGGGTAGATGCTAAGCATTGCTTACCAGTGCATAAATCCACTTAGCTATACTAATTATTGCTAAGCATTTAGATTTAATGCTTACACTGGCTAGGCATAGCCGAGCAAAATTTAGTGTTCTTCAGCTTTCATTTTAAGGACTATCAGGATTGTGGGGTTGATTCCTTATTAATGACATCTTATGATATGTATGTTTACCTTCCATAACATCCCCCTATGTGCTTTCATTACATTATATTCTTTTTTAGCTATACTGTATGAGACACTTGTGTTTATATGGGGGTTTCACATTTGTACTACACTGATACCTCACATTTGGACCTGCTACACTACCCTGGTTAACAAATATATATTATTCACTACCTATTTATATAATAAAAAGATATTTTAGTGCTGTTTTCACATATAAACATGAATGGACTGTATTGGGGCTCAAACCATGAATAGGTTTATAGGTGTATACTAGGCTAATGGCCCTGGAGCCTATATAAGCCTAGCCCAAGAAGATTCCCTGGCATCATGTCACCCAAAGTTAGTTCCCAGTGCCCCTGTCAAGCAAGGCTACTGAAGTGATCCTCGGGGTGAACTTCCTATTGCCCATCCACTTGTCAAGATTTCTCTTAAAGAGGGACAGTGAGGTACTCTGCTTGACATGAATGGGAAGTTTGTTTCAGAGTATGAGAAGTCCCTGGGTTAGGAACCTGTCCCTCCAGCATGTTCTATTTATTGTGGTAATGAGGTTTAGGTCCCTGGAGCATGTGGCATGGAGGGATTGGGATTTCTTTAGGTGTAGCATATCTAGAACCTACTGCTTGTGTAGGATGCAGAATGACTGTATCCTACATGAAAGCTCTAACAACTATGCTATCTCACGTTGGCTATTTTGGCTGTATATTTCTATTTATCTCCTTCATATGTTTAAGCTATGCTGAACACAGCTGTGCGACATGCACACCCACTCAACTATGCTTAAATTTTAGTGGGGAGGGAGAAAATATAAATATTTGATTTATTTTTCTTAGTTTAGGGATATGCAGATAGCTAACAGTCATATCTCTCTACCTCTTAGAGCATAAAATCTAGACAAAGCTTAACATGATGGGGGAATAAGAGAGACAGATTTTAAATATTGCTATTACAAACTTAGAAAGTTGATAGAATAATAGATTTTGCATTAACATGACTTATTTGAAGGATGTGGAGTCTTACACTCAAATGTTTGTCATTATCTAATGACTTCAATCCTCAGCTCTTTGCCAGGACAGTAGGAGGAACAAATCTAACATATGAGGCACAAATCTGGACATTTTGCGAATATTTTTTCCATTAGGAGGTATGGTAACACTGTCCATGGACACTGTTTTTGTTTTCAAAGTGCGGTACGGCACTTCCTGAGTGCAGGGGGCATGTTTACTGTGCGAGCACTGCTCGGACATGCCCCCTCACTCATTCACAGATTGTGCCCGTACAGGTTATACAGCAGTGTGCCTTCATGAATATACAAGACACTCTGCTGTGCTGCCTGGGCATGATTGACTCTGTGCAAGAATAGACTTATTCTTGCATAGATCTTTCATGAATGCCAGGGATAGTTTTATTTCATACATTATGCAGTAGATGTGGCTATAAGCACAGGAGTATTTGCAACATTTATTCAAGAAAAGAAGAACATTTTGTAAAATATAGAAAATAAAAAAACAAACATGCTCAAAATAATGTAAACATTGTTGATACCAGCTTGGGACTCCACAATGTCTCTCTTCATATAGAGTAGGGAGGTATGTCTTAGGTCATTTACACCTACATAGACTATGACTGAATAATAGTGTTACTTGTAGTTCAATTACCTAAGTGCATGCATAATGTGGTGGATCCTGGCCCTTGATAATCAACTGACTGTGACTTTTTCCTTACTCAGCCTGGTGAGATGGACATCAGTGTATCTCACAATGCAATCTCTATTGACTAGAATGTTGGGTTGTGTGGTGGCTGCCTTAATGGGTTTAGAAATATAAGTTACATGCGATATAACTGTATGTGGTGATGTGGGTGTTGCTTTGAAAGAGTGCATTTAGGGTTGATGGGGGTGTTTGTTATGTGTAGTTCATCTAGGAGGTCTTTGGGGTTTAGGAAGGTTACAGTTAAGGGGGTCTATATTATGTCTTTAAAAAAACTTTGCACAAAACGCTATATCGTTGACCTGTATACAGTGAAATTCTCTTCTGAGATTCACTGAATACTTATGGGGCAAAGACTTAGTTGGCCAACTACACAACTTTGCCCTTTTCTCCACTGTAGTGCGATCTCGGAGTTGGTATATTTAGTTAGGGATGGTGTGCATGGTGCAGCCCCCACATGAGTGGATTTGGTTTAGCTAGATTGGTGTCAGTTGGGTTGCGGGGCAAATATTTGTTTGCCCTTTAAGTATTAAGAGAATCGCGGAAGAGAATTGTGCTGAATATGGGTCAACGATGTAGCATTTAGTGGAAAGATTTTTCGAAGAAGTAATATAGACCCACATTTAAATGCCTCACATATGTGGGTCTAGGTGTCTGCTTTGAATTGTCTGTGATGTGTGCAGCATGTGTACTACTGACAACCTTATTGACATTGGAATTGCTTTTATGTGAGAGCTTTTCTTCCAGTGACATTGTGTAACTACATCTCTCACATACTGTATCGGTTTGCTTGAGAATTAACTGGTTGTCAGTAAACATGAGGCAATTTCTATATTGCCACAGAATGTGCATATCCACCAAGCTGGTAACAAAGATAGTGGGAAAGTGCATATCTATGGCAACAGACTCTTTTTTTACTGATTAAACACTTGGAATAAGAATATAAAGTAATGACAGGAGTATTCGGTTTGCAGCTCTGGGGGCAGTGTTTGTCACTGCAAACTAGTTGTCTTGTGTGCGACTAATTACTGGTGAAATTTCAATGGTGCTTTTATGGGAAAAATGTCAACTAAAGGTATCTGTGGCTATACAGAGCACTGCCAAACACTTGTGGGGAAACTAATAAGTAGATCCTGATGATTAATGGATAAAGTATTAGGTAGATATTCTGAAGATAGAAGGAAATCAAGCAGTACTTACTTGAAAAGAAAGAATTAGCTTGTCAAGAATGATGAAAAGAGGGACGTCATCTGAATGCCTGCTGCCTGAGTACTATTAGTGCTGGTCTCACCAAAGCTTCACACTGCTGGGATACAATGCTCCTTTGCTTCTTCTCTCACCAAAAGCAAAACAGTAGCACCAATCCCATGATGGAAAGCAGGCCACAGCCTGTTTGCTGATCCACACTCTTGTCCTAGATGATGTAAGGGTCTGTAGGCTTGTTGTAGCCTTTGCCTTGAATATCAACCAGACAAATCAGGAAGGTCAAGTAGAGACATTCATTTCCCAACCAGAAAGAGTAAGGAATGTATGCACTCTGCTCCTTTTTTCACCAGGAGCAAAATGTAAGCACAGATTCCAAACTGGAACCTATGAAGCATGTAATAGGCTTTCCAGTGATCAGCAGTCCCTAGGAATTAATGCTCCTATGCTCCTTCTGTCACCAGCAGCAAAATAGAAATACTAATCCCAAGATAATTACTTTGAGGCAGAATGTGGGCTCACCAGTATTTGGTGGTCTTGGAGTACGTGTTACAGATTTTAAAGGTAAAACGGAAAAAAATGGGTTAATACCCTCAGAGTTGTAGTGTGCACTAAGTGGTTAGATATGAAAGGAGTGTAAATTAAGATCTCAAGTAGGATTGTTCATTAATCAGCAACCTGTGGGTTACGGATCCGATATCGGATCCGAGCCGGCAACTTGTTTCAAGCTAATGGATCCGAGCTCCTAGCTCCTCCCTTCACCTATAATCCCCTGCTAACCCTCCATGACCTCAGATCTAGTTTGCCACGCTTGTGATGGCTGGACCTTTTTTGAGCTCTGCAGACAAGTGGAAAAAAGTTAACTTTTTCTAAGTATTTTTCGTCAGGAAATTATTTTTTAGTTTAAATTAATACTTGTAAAGTGTGTCTGAGTTAGGTTCATTATTTTTTTTTTTTAATTAATACTCTCCCTTCGCTGGTCGCTAGTGTGTGAGTGTTTGTTGAGTGTCTTTTGGGGCCTGTGTGTGTGTAGTTGTTTTTCTTTTTCTTTTTTAGTTTAAAAAAAAAAAAAAAAAAAGGAATGGCTGAGGCCCCAAAAGCCATATTTTCTAAATGTGCCGAGTGTGGCCATAAGCTCTCCCCGGCTGATGGCCACACTCGGTGCGTTCGGTGCCTTGGGGTTGAACACCTCACCTCGGGCTGTACTATCTGTGCAGCGTTCAACCCCAGGGCACTGAAAGAATGGAGGTCGAAGCTGGTCCTGGTGGGACTTCTACCCCCGGATTCAGCTTCCGCTACCTCTGCTGCTCCCGTGGCTCCATCACAGCCTGTGGTGGTTGCCACTCCTGCCCCCCTGCCTCCGACTGGGACTCAAACTCCCGCTAAAATGTCAGAGGACAGGGAGGCCAGGAGGGAGAAACAGAGGGAGAAGCACCACAAGTGGCAGGCCGAGACCTCCGTTTCGGCCCCGCCAGCTAAGCGGGCTTCTCCCTCCACTGCTTCTAGGTCTCCTCCTCCTCGGCTCCGATCCCCTTCTTTCTCCCCTGGGCCTGAGGAGGAGGAGACCTGATCTCCGTCGAGGTCATCGAGGCGGCATTCCAGGCCTGCCTCGGTGGCCTCTTCGAGATCCACTTTCAGCTTATCAGATGCAGACTTGGACCGGATGATGCGAAGGTTCATCCAGGCCCAGCTGCAGATGGGAGTGCTCTTGCCTCCCCCCCCTTGGGGGGGGAGTTCGACACCTTTTTTCCACCCAATTGCTCCTTCTCTGACCCGCTACCCGGGTTTGGAGCACTCAGAGCCAAGCAGCCTTGGAGCTTGGGGTGGGTCGACACCGACAGTACTTGGTACTTCGGATCTGACCCTACCCTCGAGCCTGTCAGATCCGACCTCTCGGAGCTGTGGTCCGAGCTTCGGATCCGGAGGATTCAGTGTGCCTTCGGCTCCATCCAGGTCGGAGCACACTGGTCCCTCGGATCCGACGGTCTTGGCGCCGGCTCCGATCCCTTCATCGGATCTGAGTGGGAGCCGACTTTCGGATCCATTGGAGAGTGGCTCTCCCTCGGCATTTGATGTTGTGGAGAGGGCTCTATTGAGAGCATCCGGACCCCCGGTCATTGCATCGACTCCTCCCTGCACTCCCTCTCTGCTGGGCCAGGCTTCCATCACCCGGCCAAAGGGACAGCCTGCTTCAATGTCACAGATAGTTCCATTGAAACAAGATGTTGCTGGCGAGGCCTCCTCGGACAGTCCCCCCGAGGAAGCTCCCCGCAAGCATAAGTGCAAAAGGAGGCACGTGGACTCCCCTGAGTCCTTAACTGAGGACACGGACTTGGAGGAAGGGGAAGGCTCCCCAAGATCACCCCCTGAGGATGTCTCCTTTGGAGACATCATGGAGATGCTGAGAATCAGAGGTGGGTGGTCTGCCCCCAAGTCTTCCTCTGACGAGTCCGTGTTTCTGGAGGCATTTGAGGCAGGCCCGTCTACCACCTGGGTGTCCCCTCCAGCCGACCCCCTGGTGGACCTCATTACCACCAGGGCATGGAAGGATCCGGACACCGTGGAGCCAATACCGAAGCGACCAGATAGGATTCTTAGCCCCCCCTCAGACCGGTCACATTGGAGTAAGGGCCCCCCTGTAGATGCCATGTTGACGGCGGCAGCCACAAAGAGGGAATTGGCTCAGGAGAGTCCCTCAGTCCATCCACCGAGCAAAGAGTCCCATTTGATGGATCCCTTAGGGAAGCGAGTCTTTAGTTCAGCGACTTTCTCAGTAAGGTCTCTGAACTATATGGCACATGTCATCAGGATGCAGCGGGATCTTATCAAAGAATACACTGCATCCCCCCCTGAGTCCATGTCGGAGGAGGATAAACAATTGTACTGCACCCAAATGGCCACTCTGAGATCTATTTCAAACACCTCTATGCGGCTGTTGTCCCACGCCACAGAGGGAGCCACTAGGGCTAGCAGAGAAGGCCTAGTCATGAGACGTCAGGCCTGGCTCCGTCATTGCAACTTTACGGAGCCCTTTAAAGCGTCCTTTGCGAACACCCCCTTTGATGGTTCTGCCCTTTTTGGCAAAACAGTTCACGATATGCTTGTCCAGAGTGAGAAAGATGGGAAGACATTGTCTGCCGTCGGAGTCCACTTCTCTGCTCCCCAGCGGTCCTTTTCAAGGAACCAAAAGGGTCAGAAGAAGATGTGGTTCCGGAAATCACAACATTCCCAACCAGTTCCGGACAACCAGTCCTACCGTGGCAGAGGTGGACAGGGAGGACATCGCCCCAGGGGCAGAGGGGCTCTGAGAAATCTTGGGTCCAGAGAACCTTTCTCTGAGAGGCCCGCGCAGCAGCCCTGAGGGGTTGCCCGGCTGCTCCACTCTGGAGGCAGTCGGGGGGCGTATTTCGAAACATATAGCGGCATGGGAGTCCATCACAACAGACCGCTGGGTGCTTCACATCATATCCAGAGGGTACAAAATACCAATTCTTCATGTCCCCCGATCCAAGAACATCCCCGATGTACCACCCGATCACAGGGAGGCCGCAGCCGCAGAAATACAGCAGCTGCTAAGAAAAAGAGCCATCCAGCCCGTCTCCCAAGACCAGCTCGGATTAGGGTTCTACTCCAGGTTCTTTTTGGTGCCAAAAAAGACGGGGGATCTGAGACCCATCCTAGACCTTTCCCGCTTGAACCTGTCAGTAACCAAGGAAAAATTCCGAATGGTCACTCTTCAATCTATCCTCCCCCTTTTGAGGGAGAACGATTGGATGTGCTCTATAGACCTCAAGGATGCGTATTACCACATCTTAATGGGCAAACGATCCAGGAGGTTCCTTCGCTTCTGGCTGGGAGCCAGTCACTACCAGTTCAGGGTCCTTCCCTTTGGCCTCACCACAGCCCCCAGGGTGTTCACCAAAGTGTTAGCAGTGATTGCGGCCCACCTGAGACTCCAGGGAATTCAGGTCTTCCCGTACCTGGATGACTGGCTCCTGACCGCACCAACAAGGCATCTACTTTGCTCGGCCAGAGACTTCTTTCTCCATCTAGCCCCACAGCTAGGCATTACTATCAATGTCGGCAAATCTCTACTGGCTCCAACACAGATCATAGAATTCATAGGTGCCAGAATAAACACCAGAGATTTGCGAGCCTTCCTAACTGCAGAGAGAATCAGAAATCTACAACTTCATGTGAGGGCTATCCTTCATTCAGAGGCTTCACCAGCGGAATTGATCCTGAGGGCACTAGGCTCTATGGCAGCAGTGATTGAACTCCTTCCATGCGCCCATTTGAACATGCAAGTCCTGCAATGGACTCTGTTAGTGCAATGGTCCTTCCTATCCCTTCTTCTCCACCATCCCATTGCTATCAGCAAGGCTTGCAGAAGGGCACTACTATGGTGGCTCCAAGCATCGTACTTCCATACGGGCCGTCCCTTCTGCACCTCTCCCCCTATTGCCACGGTGACCACGGATGCTTCCCGCCTCGGGTGGGGGGGCATTACTCAGGCAGGACAGTCCAAGGCACGTGGAACGATACAGAGACCTCCCTGCATATCAACGTTCTGGAGATGAGAGTGGTGCTGTTGGCGTTGCAAGCACTTCAGAGCTTCCTCCCCACAGGAACGATTGCAATTCACTCGGACAACATGTCAGTGGTCTGGTATATCAACAAACAGGGGGGAACCAGATCTTATCCTCTTTGCCGCGAAGCCATGAGAGTGTGGGAATAGGCGATCTCCACCAACCGCTTTCTGATTGCAATGCACATTCCGGGGAGGACCAACATCCTAGTGGACAAGCTCAGCCGCACCCTTCTTACCCCTTACGAGTGGTCTCTTAATCCTCTAGTAGCGAAGCAGATATTCGCAACATGGGGGCAACCCTGTTGCGATCTTTTTGCATCTCCATCAAATGCCAAATGCGACAATTTCTTCGCTCTAATCCCCCCACCAGGGGAATCTCCAAGAGACGCTCTGGTGCATGCTTGGCCACCCGGTCTACTCTATGCCTATCCTTCTTTTCCAATGATGATACAACTCTTACAGAAAGCCTCGCAGTTGGGGAGCAAGATGATTCTCATTGCCCCATTCTGGCCTCGACAAATTTGGTTCCCTTACCTGTGGTCTCACCTTGTGAATCACCCTTGGATTCTAGATCCCATTCCGGATCTCATCTCCCATCCATTGGACTTGCCAACTCCAAACTTGGACAATCTGAAACTGACAGCTTGGTTGCTCCAGTTCCACTCCTAGTTAGGACTCCCGGTATCTCTTCACCAGTCAAAGCCATCCTCGTGGCAGCGCATAAGCCCTCCACCAGGAAAGTGCATCACAGTAAATGGAAATGTTTTTCCATCTGGGCGGAGCGCCGCGATCTAGATCCCTTTACAGCTCCTCTTCCATCCATTTTAGACTTCCTAACTGAACTCTTTCAAGAAGGCGCTAGTTGTTCAACTGTCAAAGTGCAATTGGCAGCCATTTCTCATTATCATGTGGGACATGATACAGGGCCCTTGATGTCAGCCAAATTGTGTAAAACCTTTCTCAAGGGTACCTTTTTACTTAGACCTCCTGTAAAAGAAGCTGTACCCCCATGGGATCTTACTTTAGTTCTTCAAGCCTTGACTGCTCCACCCTTTGAACCCGCTGCTTCAGTGGATCTCAAATTCTTGTCATGGAAAACTGCATTCCTTGTAGCCATTACTTCAGCGAAAAGAGTGTCGGAACTTCAGGCTCTTTCTGTAAAGCCTCCATACCTGATTTTTCACCCTGATAGAGTGTACCTCAGGATCAATCCCTCCTTTCTTCCCAAGATAGCATCAGAAACCAACATAAACCAATCCATAAATTTACCGGTTTTCTTCCCTAAATATCAAAATAAGGGTGAATACAAGCTGCACTCATTGGATGGTCATAGGCAGCTTCGTTTTTATACTCATAGGATGGCTGGCCATAGACAATCTGACCAGCTGTTCATTTCCTTTGCCAAATTTAACTTGGGGAAAGCTATCTCTAAAGTATCTTTATCTCGCTGGATTTCCCAATGTATCCTACTGGCTCATCAAGCCTCGGGTAGACCTACACCAGAAGGAGTTTGTGCTCATTACACTTGCTCCATTTCTACTTCTGCGGCTTTCAAGTCTAGAGTTCCTTTGGATGATATTTGTTCTGCAGCCACTTGGGCTTCATCTTATACCTTTATCAACCACTACAAGCTAGACCTGCTTTCTAGAGGGAGAGCATCCTTTGGCTCTGCGGTGCTTCGTAATATCCTTCCATGATGGCCACCCAGGGTGCAGGGAGCTGGGGACTCTGTCCCACAGGTTGCTGACAAATGAACAATCCTATTTCAGATTTAGAAGTTATGTACTCACCATAACATTCCATCTGAGTAGGTAGTTCATTTGTCTGCAACCATCCCCCCCTCCTTCCCCCTGACCTTCTTCGGATCTATTAGTTTTTAGATATCATTTGTTGGATATATATTGAGAGGCAAACTCGATCTGAGGTCATGGAGGGTTAGCAGGGGATTATGGGTGAAGGGAGGAGCTAGGAGCCCGGATCCATTAGCTTGAAACAAGTTGCCGGCTCGGATCCGATATCGGATCCGTAACCCACAGGTTGCAGACAAATGAACTACCTACTCAGATGGAACATTATGGTGAGTACATAACTTCTAATTTTAGCTATATGAGTGGAGATCCACTAATTTTAAAAGAGCAAGATAGACTGGAAGGGGTGGGCATTTTGAATTCTGATTCTATGGAATACAGTGGCACAGCCAAAAAATTTAAATAGCTGAAGGGGAGTGATTTCACAAAATTGTAATTTTGTACTTACTCACAATAGCCAATGAAAGAGGAAAAGGAAGGAGATATGTGGTTGAATTAACATAAGGGCCATATATAGCTCTAACGTTATTCAGCTAGTTACAATAGTTAGCATGTTATGTGATACACTGCTCTGCTAGTGTGGCCTCAGAAAGAATAGGTACTTCAGTGAGATTAGACCACAAATTCTGTATCTCCATCTTATTTATTAGCTATACAGACATTGCATTGTCCTTTAAGGAGACAGTGTTAGAAGCAGATGGAAGAACTTGCATCACATTTGTGGACTAGGCTATTGAGGTTATTAAACAACTGCATTTTGGTAAGGCTATTTGAGTGGGTGATAGCTATCTGAAAATGCTGAAGGTGATGGCCACTATTGGTGTTTCTATCCATAGGTTCATAGGTTACTAAGCTATTAGTCCTAGGGCCTTTATAAACCTAGCCATGTAATACCCTTGCTTCCTTATTGACCAAGTTGTATGGTCTATATTTGCAGTGAGAGTCTATGATCAGCACCAACTGCCCTTATCCAAGGCAGACATAAGTGACACACCTGGGGTAAATTTATGGTCTCCTATCCTGTTGTCTAAGTTATGCTTAAATAGGGTAATTGAGGATCTCTGTTTTATGTGAATTGGGAGTTTGTTCCAGAAGACTGACAGTTTCTGGGAGATATATATGTCTCTCCAGCATGTCCTGTTAATGTTGCAGGCTAGGTTAAGATGCCTAAAGCAACTGAATCTTGTCCCATTTGACTTGCGGATTTGCAGCATTTCAATTCGGGCAGGGTCCGAGACTGCTCTGTAGGCCAGGCATGCGTTGCTTCTCAGCAGCCTTTAAGATACACAGTACAGTGACAGGGCCTTCAGCCTGTCCATGTAGGTCATGTGTTGAAGACCCTGAATTTTCTTGGTGAGTAACCTCTGAGGTCTCTTCAGCTGCTGTATGTGTCTGGTGAGATATATACAGAAGGGAGCATTGTACTCTATTAGTGGTCTGATGAGGGACGAGTACAGGGGAGTTATAACATGCTTATCTCTGGATGCAATGGCCTTACTTATGAGATGTGCAATGTAGAAGGCCTTCCTTACCCCTGTGGACACATGGTTGTCGAAGGTAAGATTGCTGTCAACCTTTGTTTCCAAATCTCTCACCACAGGGTTTAACCTAAGTGGGGTACTGTTAATATTGAAATTTGCTGGGACTTCCTCTTTGCTGAAAGGAATGATAAAGCATTTTTTTTCATGTAGTTTAAGTCTGTGGCTTTGGCACCAATCATTTGTCCGTGTAAGCCCTTTTTGTAGTGTGTCAACATTGTTGGAGGCCTCGATTATACCCAGTTTGCAGTCATTGGTGAACTTGGTAAGCAACAGACCATCTATTTTCTTCTAGACTTCTGAGAAATAGAGCCCAAACAATAGGGGGCCCAGTACAGAGCCTTGTGGTACACCACTGGTAACTGGTCTGCTGGTAGAGGTGGAATCCCCAACTTTGACTATATACATTCTGTTGGTGAGTCAGTTGGATACCCATCTATTAATATATGGGTTAATTCCCAGCTGGATGAATTTCTCAATGATGCCTGAGTGGAGAATTGTGTCAAAAGCATTGGCTAAGTCAAGATAGGCTGTATGTACTGTTTTGCCTTCATCCAAGGCTTTGGTGGCATTCTCGAAGAAGTCTACCAGGTTTAATAAGCATGATCTACCCTTAACAAATTCAAATTGGGTCGGGTCAAGACTTTAAAGGTCACCTATGTATTTGTTGATAAGGTCCATGATGATTTTCTCCATGGTCTTGCAGATAAGGCTGGTTAGTTCACAGGGTCGGTTGCCCCCCCCCCCCTTTGTCCAAGGGAATTATTTTTGCCATTTTCTACTCTGCTGGGACAATGCCAGTACTTAGACTGTGGTTGAGGAGAGTGCCAAGTGGTTCTGCTAGGTCCTGTTTTAGACCATTTAGTAGGCAGTTAGAGATGTTACTGGGTCCCATAGAAGTTGTGTTTCTGGTCATGGAGAGCGTGGTTATGACCTGCTCTTTGGAGATACTAGGTATACGACTGGTGATGGGTATTGCTTTGGGGTATTCCAGTGGGGACAGGGTTGGAGTTTGCACCAAATCTGTCTGCCAGCAGGTTGGCAATGTCCTTTGGGTAAGTCTGAGTGGTACCATCCACTACTAGTTCAACACAAAGCTGGCCCTTCCCTTTTAGATTTCTGATGTAGTTAATGAATGCCTTGTGATTATCCTTAGCTATGGATTTTAGCTTCATACTTGGCTTTAAAGGACTTTACAAGATATCTAGTCTGCTTGTTCTAGCTGTGGAGGGTGTCCTTCCTCTACTGAGTCAGTTGCCTCTTGTTCTTGGACATTGGTTTCTTCCTCTTGTTGTATAACCTATTTATGTTTGATGTCCACCAGGGTGGCTTTTTTTTTGTGAGGACCTTGTTTTGATCTGTTCAAGTACAGCATGAGTCTATACATTTGTATAGGTGTTTATACAGGGAATTTGTGTACACATCTGTATTGGAGTCATTGTTGACAGTGGTAGCAGGAGGTTTGAAACTATTTATGCCATCGCTTAGGAGGCTATAGTTTGCTTTGGAGAACATTTTCACATTTTTTTGCTCATGAGGGAGGTGTCAAGTATGATCATTATATCGAACAAGACTGATTTATGATCAGACCTTACCAAGGAGGGCAACACACAGAGAGTAGTGCAGAGACCACCTATGTTGGTGAGTACTAAGTTTAGGACATTTGAGATCCTTATGGGGGTCCAAAACTATCTGTTCCAGTGCATTTGCAGTAACAAAATCCAGGAACCTTAGGGAAAGCATGTTTGTGCTCATAAATGCCTCCCAGTCGAAGGAAAGATAGTTGAAATCACCCATGACCAAGGTGTTTGGCTGTATAGTGAGTGACTCAAGTATGTCCAGGTAGGTAGAGTGGTTCTTGTAGTTCATGGTGGGGGACCTATAGTTAATAATGATATGGAAGAGGGTTTTACCTACAGTTAGTTGGATTTGGAGTAGCTCTAAGGAGTTGTACTGTTTGACCAGTCTTGAAGTGTATTTGTCTTTAATGAAGATGGATACACCTCTGCCTTTGGTTCTTTCATGCTTGTTTTGAGATTTGAACATATGGAAGGCATTGCAGCCTTGCATGGCTAGGGTGCTCTCTGCAGTCTTGAACAATATCTCTGTGACTGTACAGACATCGGCATCTTCCAAGGTAAGGAGTGCTTTCACTGAGTTCAGTTTCCAATTTAAACTCCTAGCATTAAGCAACATAATCTTGAGTTTGTATCTAGTGTATTTTTTTTTATAGTGAACAAAAGAACGGTGCCAACCAGGTGTAACACAGCAATACGAATCCAAGCACAAATACACCTCGCAGCCAAAGTCCTCCAAAACACAGAACACAGTTTATTCACAAAATAAAAAGACAAAGTGGTTAAGTGCTTTCGTCAGTTGACTTCATCAGAACAATACTTGCATAAAAACACTCACTTAAATATAAAACCTTGCCCATAATTAAGTAACAGGTGACCAATCATTGAAACAAAACAGTTCTTAAAGTGGAACAGTCCATATGGAAAGAATGATGGATAAAAAATAGAAATAGCTATAAATGCTGTATAAATTACTATAAATATACTGTCACATTAATGTAATAGTAAAACTAATATCATAAGATATACAAAAAATATATGTTCTAAAAAACTAAAACACTAAAACATGCCACATGAAAACCTTCATATAATGTATAGATTAGTTTACTACAATAAAAATAGATAGTTCAACTGCCATACCATAAATCAAATATCACTAATTATAAGAATATAGGTATGTAAATATATATAAAAATTCACTAAAAACAGTATAAACTGCATATCACAATTTATAAGCTCTAAATTTGAGCTCTGATTTGATGCTAACATGGTCGTTAAGACCAGGTGGAACAGTGGCATTCAGTTCTAACTGCCATCTAGTTCTGCCCTAAGGAGGTGATTAGTCCAATCACCCCCTCTTATGTCTTTACCTAACTGTCTGAGGTTTTTTTTCTAATGTTCTTCCAATTGGCTCAGTATCTGCATATGCTAAGTAGTGGGTTCAAGAGATTGTTCTCCATGCAGTGCCTATTTGCTCAGTGTGTTTTTTGTAATCTTTGTAATATATATTTACCATCTCAAAAGTGCTTACTCCTTTCTGTACTCTTCTTTTCTAGACCTAACACCACTCTTAAGTATTCAACTGCGGTACCACCTTTATCATTCTTGTAAGAAAAGCGCAGTTCAGGTCTGAACTGTCTGCAAACAGCTACAGTTAACTTTGAGTATGTGTATACCTGTTTGAGCCAATATTCATTTTCCCCTGGAGACCACTCTGCTTTGGCTTGTAAGCAGCCCCCCCCACCACCACACACACACACACACACACACACACACACACACACACACACACACACACACACACACACACACACACACACACATCTTCCACTTTCTCTTATTCCACTCTGCTACAGGCCCCATGAGGAGCTCAGTGTCTCTCAAGTAAGTGTTTTACAACTGTAAATGCCTATTTATGTTGAATTGTATTAGACATTTTAGAACTGTATATGTTAATGTTGAATTGTGTTAGATATCTAATATGATTTATGCTTTATTATTGGAAGTTACTATGGCATGCTAGCATTTGTCTGCACCAAGTTGTTTTTAGTATAATAGCATGTATGGTCTATTTGCATAGCTGCACCTTGTTCACTAATATTATACGTGTAATTGTGTTGTGTGTAGACAGCTCATACTAGTGTCTAATTATTTCTATATAATTGTGCTGTTACTGGTGGATAGAATCACATTAGAGAACCACGACAGATTGCTGCTCGCTATATTTTTATCTGTGACTGCATAACTGTCTGAGGTTTTTTCTCTAATGTTCTTCCAATTGGCTCAGTATCTGCATATACTAAGTAGTGGGTTCAAGAGATTGTTCTCCATGCGGTGCCTATTTTCTCAGTGTATTTTTTGTAATCTTTGTAATATATATTTACCATCTCAAAAGTGCTAACTCCTTTCTGTACTCTTCTTTTCTAGACCTAACACCAGAGAGATTGTCCTCCATGCGGTGCCTATTTGCTCAGTGTGTTTTTTGTAATTTGTAATATATATTTACCGTCTCAAAAGTGCTTACTCCTTTCTGTACTCTTCTTTTCTAGACCTAACACCACTCTTAAGTATTCAACTGTGGTACCACCTTTATCATCCTTGTAAGAAAAGTGCAGTCCAGGTCTGAACTGTCTGCAAACAGCTACAGTTAAGTTTGAATATGTGTCTACCTGTTAGAGCCAATATTCATTTTCATCTGGAGAGCACTCTGCTTTGGCTTGTAAGCAGCCCCCCCACCAGACACACACACACACACACACACACACACACACACACACACACACACACACACACACACACACACACACACACACACACACACACACACACACACACACACACACACACACACACATCTTCCACTTTCTCTTATTCCCTTCTGTTAGCAAATAGTATCCATAACTGATCAATACTGTGTGTTTGTTACTTTAAACTCTGACCACAGTAGCCTACGGATACAAGCTTATCCTGTTTTTCCACCTGAGAAATTAAGAAATGACTTACAGTTTCAGAGCAGTCCTTGGTCAATTGTGATTGTTTCTTAACACATACTTGTCTTTGCTTTGGCTCATTAGCAGCAGTGCAAAGAACTGCCTGCTCACACTCTTGTTCTCCCCTCCCCTTCCCTGTTTATTACCTTAAGACAATCCAAAGTTAATAAATATTACCTGTGGCAGGCACCATTTATAAAACTACAATCCACTCTGCTACAGGATCATGAGGAGCTCAGTGTCTCTTCAGTAAGTGTTTTACAACTATAAATGCATATTTATGTTGAATTGTATTAGACATTTTACAACTGTATATGTTTATTTTGAATTGTGTTAGACATCTAATATGATTTATGCCTTATTATTGGAAGTTAATATGGCATGCTAGCATTTGTCTGCACCTAGTTGTTTTGGTATAATAGTATGTATGGTCTATTTGCATAGCTGCACCTTGTTCACTAATGTTATTTGTGTAATTGTGTTGTGCGTATACAGCTCATACTGGTGTCTAATTATTTCTGTATAATTTTGCTGTTACTGGTGGATAGAATTACATTAAAGAACCACGACAGATTGCTGCTCGCTATATTTTTATCTGTGACTGCATAACTGTCTGAGTTTTTTTTTCTAATGTTCTTCCAATTGGCTCAGTATCTGCATATACTAAGTAGTGGGTTCAAGAGATTGTTCTCCATGCGGTGCCTATTTTCTCAGTGTATTTTTTGTAATCTTTGTAATATATATTTACCATCTCAAAAGTGCTAACTCCTTTCTGTACTCTTCTTTTCTAGACCTAACACTACTCTTAAGTATTCAACTGCGGTACCACCTTTATCATTCTTGTAAGAAAAGCGCAGTCCAGGTCTGAACTGTCTGCAAACAGCTGCATTTAACTTTGAGTATGTGTCTACCTGTTTGAGCCAATATTCATTTTCCCCTGGAGAGTACTCTGCTTTGGCTTGTAAGCAGCCCCCCCCACCACACACAAACACACACACACACACACACACACACACACACACACACACACACACACACACACACACACACACACACACACACACACACACACACACACACACACACACATCTTCCACTTTCTCTTATTCCCTTCTGTTAGCAAATAGTATCCATAACTGATCAATACTGTGTGTTTGTTACTTTAAACTCCGACCACAGTAGCCTACTGATACAAGCTTATCCTGTTTTTCCACCCGAGAAATTAAGAAATGACTTACAGTTTCAGAGCAGTCCTTGGTCAATTGTGATTGTTTCTTAACACATACTTGTCTTTGCTTTGGCTCATTAGCAGCAGTACAAACAACTGCCTGCTCACACCCTTGTTCTCCCCTCCCCCTTCCCAGTTTATTACCCTAAGACAATCCCAACATTAATAAATATTAACTGTGCAGGAACCATTTTTAAAACTAAAATTCACTCTGCTACAGGCCCCATGAGGCGCTCAGTGTCTCTCCAGGAAGTGTTTTACAACTGTAAATGCCTATTTATTTTGAATTGTATTAGGCATTTTACAACTGTATATGTTTATGTTGAATTGTGTTAGACATCTAATATGATTTATGCTTTATTTTTGGAAGTTACTATGGCATGCTCGAATTTGTCTGCACCAAGTTGTTTTTAGTATAATAGTATGTATGGTCTATTTGCATAACTGCACCTTGTTCACTAATGTTATTCATGTAATTGTGATTTGTGTAGACAGCTCATACTGGTGTCTAATTATTTCTATATAATTGTGCTGTTACTGGTGGATAGAATCACATTAGTGAAACATGACAGATTGCTGCTCGTTATATTTTTATCTGTGACTGCATAACTGTCTGAGTTTTTTTTTTCTAATGTTCTTCCAATTGGCTCAGTATCTGCATATACTAACTAGTTGGTTCAAGACATTGTCCTGCATGCGGTACCTATTTGCTCAGTGTGTTTTTTGTAATCTTTATAATATATATTTACCATCTCAAACGTGCTTACTCCTCTCTGTACTCTTCTTTTCTAGACCTAACACCACTCTTAAGTATTCAACTGCGGTACCACCTTTATCATTTTTGTAAGAAAAGCACAGTCCAGGTCTGAACTGTCTGCAAACAGCTACAGTTAACTTTGAATATGTGTCTACCTGTTTGAGCCAAATTTCATTTTTATCTGGAGAGCACTCTGCTTTGGCTTGTAAGCAGCGCCCCCCCCCACACACACACACACACACATCTTCCACTTTCTCTTATTCCCTTCTGTTAGCAAATAGTATCCATAACTGATCAATACTGTGTGTTTGTTACTTTAAACTGTGACCACAGTAGCCTACTGATACAAGGTTATCCTGTTTTTCCACCTGAGAAATTATGAAATGACTTACAGTTTCAGAGCAGTCCTTGGTCAATTGTGATTGTTTCTTAACACAAACTTGTCTTTGCTGTGGCTCATTAGCAGCAGTACAAAGAACTGCCTGCTCACACCCTTGTTCTCCCCTCCCCCTTCCCTGTTTATTACCTTAAGACAATCCTAAAGTTAATAAATATTACTTGTGGCAGGCACCATTTTTAAAACTACAATCCACTCCGCAGCAGGCCCCATGAGGAGCTCAGTGTTTCTCCAGTAAGTGTCTTACAACTGTAAATGCCTATTTATGTTGAAGTGTATTAGACATTTTACAACTGTATCTGTTTATGTTGGATTGTGTTAGACATCTAATATGATTTATGCTTTATTATTGGAAGTTACTGTGGCATGCTATCATTTGTCTGCACCAAGTGTTTTTTAGTATAATAGTATGTATGGTCTATTTGCATAGCTGCACCTTGTTCACTAATGTTATTCATGTAATTGTGTTGTGTGCAGACAGCTCATACTGGTGTCTAATTATTTCTATATAATTGTGCTGTTACTGGTGGATAGAATCACATTAGAGAACCACGACAGATTGCTGCTCGCTATATTTTTATCTGTGACTGCATAACTGTCAGAGGTTTTTTTTCCTAATGTTCTTCCAATTGGCTCAGTATCTGCATATACTAAGTAGTTGGTTCAAGACATTGTCCTGCATGCGGTAGCTATTTGCTCAGTGTGTTTTTTTGTAATTTTTATAATATATATTTACCATCTCAAAAGTGGTTACTCCTCTCTGTAGTCTTCTTTTCTAGACCTAACACCACTCTTAAGTATTCAGCTGTGGTACCACCTTAATCATTCTTGTTAGAAAAGCGCAGTCCAGGTCAGAACTGTCTGCAAACAGCTACAGTTAACTTTGAGTATGTCTATACCTGTTTGAGCCAATATACATTTTCCCTTGGAGAGCACTCTGCTTTGGCTTGTAAGCAGTCCTCCCCCCACCACAAACACACACACACACACACACACACACACACACACACACACACACACACACACACACACACACACACACACACACAGACATCTTCCACTTTCTCTTATTCCCTTCTGTTAGCAAATAGTATCCATAACTGATTAATACTGTGTGTTTGTTACTTTAAACTGTGACCACAGTAGCCTACTGATACAAGGTTATCCTGTTTTTCCACCTGAGAAATTAAGAAATGACTTCCAGTTTCAGAGCAGTCCTTGGTCAATTGTGATAGTTTCTTAACACATACTTGTCTTTGCTTTGTCTCATTAGCAGCAGTTCAAAGAACTGCCTGCCACAACCTTGTTCTCCCCTCCCCCTTCCTTGTTTATTACCTTAAGACAATCCCAAAGTTAATAAATATTACCTGTGGCAGGCGCCATTTTTAAAACTACAATCCACTCTGCTACAGGCCCCATGAGGAGCTCAGTGTCTCTCCAGTAAGTGTTTTACAACTGTAAACGCCTATTATTGTTGAATTGTATTAGACATTTTACAACTGTATATGTTTATGTTGAATTGTGTTAGACATCTAATATGATTTATGCTTTATTATTGGAAGTTTCTATGGCATGCTAGCATTTGTATGCACCAAGTTGTTTTTAGTATAATACCATGTATGGTCTATTTGCATAGCTGCACCTTCTTCACTAATGTTATTCATGTAATTGTGTTGTGTATAGACAGCTCATACTGGTGTCTAATTATTTCTATATAATTGTGCTGTTACTGGTGGATAGAATCACATTAGGGAACCACGACAGATTGCTGCTCGCTATATTTTTATCTGTGACTGCATAACCGTCTGAGGTTTTTTTCCTAATGTTCTTCCAATTGGCTCAGTATCTGCATATACTAAGTAGTTCGTTCAATACATTGTCCTGCATGCGGTAGCTATTTGCTCAGTCTGTTTTTTGTAATCTTTATAATATATATTTACCATCTCAAAAGTGCTTACTCCTCTCTGTACTCTTCTTTTCTAGACCTAACACCACTCTTAAGTATTCAACTGTGGTACCACCTTTATCATTCTTGTAAGAAAAGCGCAGTTCAGGTCCGAACTGTCTGCAAACAGCTACAGTTAACTTTGCGTATGTGTCTACCTGTTTGAGCCAATATTCATTTTCCCCTTGAGAGCACTCTGCTTTGGCTTGTAAGCAGCCCCCCCACCACACACACACACACACACACACACACACACACACACACACACACACACACACACACACACACACACACACACACACACACACACACACACACACACACACACACACACACACACACACACACACACACACACACACACATCTTCCACTTTCTCTTATTCCCTTCTGTTAGCAAATAGTATCCATAACTGATCAATACTGTGTGTTTGTTACTTTAAACTGTGACCACAGTAGCCTACTGATACAAGGTTATCCTGTTTTTCCACCTAAGAAATTAAGAAATGACTTACAGTTTCAGAGCAGTCCGTAGTCAATTGTGATTGTTTCTTAACACATACTTGTATTTGCTTTGGCTCATTAGCAGCAGTACAATGATCTGCCTGCTCACACCTTTGTTCTCCCCTCCCCCTTCCCTGTTTATTATCTTAAGTCAATCCCAGGGTTAATAAATATTACCTGTGGCAGGCACCATTTTTAAAACTACAATCCACTATGCTACAGGCCCCATGAGGAGCTCAGTGTCTCTCCAGTAATTGTTTTACAACTGTAAATGCCTATTTATGTTGAATTGTATTAGACATTTTAGAACTGTATATGTTAATGTTGAATTGTGTTAGACATCTAATATGATTTATGCTTTATTATTGGAAGTTACTATGGCATGCTAGCATTTGTCTCCACCAAGTTGTTTTTAGTATAATAGTATGTATGGTCTATTTGCATAGCTGCACCTTGTTCACTAATGTTATACATGTAATTGTGTTGTGTGTAGACAGCTCATACTAGTGTCTAATTATTTCTATATAATTGTGCTGTTACTGGTGGATAGAATCCCATTAGAGAACCACGACAGATTGCTGCTCGCTATATTTTTATCTGTGACTGCATAACTCTCTGAGGTTTTTTCTCTAATGTTCTTCCAATTGACTCAGTATCTGCATATAGTAAGTAGTGGGTTCAAGAGATTGTCCTCCATGCGGTGCCTATTTGCTGTGGGTTTTTTGTAATCTTTGTAATATATATTTACCATCTCAAAAGTGCTTACTCCTCTCTGTACGCTTCTTTTCTAGACCTAACACCACCCTTAAGTATTCAACTGCGGTACCACCTTTATCATTCTTGTAAGAAAAGTGCAATCCAGGTCTGATCTGTCTGCAAACAGCTACAGTTAACTTTCAGTATGTATCTACCTGTTTTAGCCAATATTCATTTTCCCCTGGAGAGTTCTCTGCTTTGGCTTGTAAGCAGCCCCTCCACCACACACACACACACACACACACACACACACACACACACACACACACACACACACACACACACACACACACACACACACACATCTTCCACTTTCTCTTATTCCCTTCTGTTAGCAAATAGTATCCATAACTGATCAATACTGTGTGTTTGTTACTTTAAACTGTGACTGCAGTAGCCTACTGCTACAAGTTTATCCTGTTTTTCCACCTGAGAAATTAAGAATTGACTTTCAGTTTCAGAGCCGTCCTTGTTCAATTGTGATTGTTTCTTAACACATACTTGTCTTTGCTTTGGCTCATTAGCAGCAGTACAATGAACTGCCTGCTCACACCCTTGTTCTCCCCTCCCCCTTCCCTGTTTATTACCTTAAGACAATCCCAAAGTTGATAAATATTACCTGTGGCAGGCACCATTTTTAAAACTATAATCCACTCTGCTATAGGGTACAAGAGGAGATCAGTGTCTCTCCAGTAAGTGTTTTACAACTGTAAATGCCTATTTATGTTGAATTGTATTAGACATTTTACAACTGTATATGTTTATGTTGAATTGTGTTAGACATCTAATATGATTTATGCTTTATTATTGGAAGTTACTATGGCATGCTAGCATTTGTCTGCACCAAGTTGTTTTTAGTATAATAGTATGTGTGGTCTATTTGCATAGCTGCACCTTGTTCACTAATGTTATTCATGTAATTTTGTTGTGTGTAGACAGCTCATACTGGTGTCTAATTATTTCTATATAATTGTGCTGCTACTGGTGGATTGAATCACATTTGAGAACCATGACAGATTGCTGCTCACTATATTTTTATCTGTGACTGCATAACTGTCTGAGTTTTTATTTCTAATGTTCTTCCAATTGGCTCAGTATCTGCATATACTAAGTCGTTGGTTCAAGGCATTGTCCTGCATGCGGTAGCTATTTGCTCAGTGTGTTTTTTGTAATCTTTATAATATATATTTACCATCTCAAAAGTGCTTACTCCTCTCTGTACTCTTCTTTTCTAGACCTATCACCACTCTTAAGTATTCAACTGCGGTGCCACCTTTATCATTCTTGTAAGAAAAGCGCAGTCCAGGTCTGAACTGCCTGCAAAAAGCTACAGTTAACTTTGAGAATGTGTCTACCTGTTTGAGCCAGTGTTCATTTTCCCCTTGAGAGCACTCTGCTTTGGCTTGTAAGCAGCCCCCCCACCACACACCCACCCACACACACACACACACACACACACACACACACACACACACACACACACAAACATACCCATACACATCTTCCACTTTCTCTTATTCCCTTCTGTTAGCAAATAGTATCCATAACTGATCAATACTGTGTGTTTGTTACTTTAAACTGAGACCGCAGTAGCCTACTGATACAAGGTTATCCTGTTTTTCCACATGAGAAGTTAAGAAATGACTTACAGTTTCAGAGCAGTCCTTGGTCAATTGTGATTGTTTCTTAACACATACTTATCTTTGCTTTGGCTCGTTAGCAGCAGTACAAAGAACTGCCTGCTCACACCCTTGTTCACCCCTCACCCTTCCCTGTTTATTACCTTAAGACAATCCCAAAGTTAATAAATATTACCTGTGGCAGGCACCATTTTTAAAACTACAATCCACTCTGCTTCAGGCCCCATGAGGAGCTCAGTGTCTCTCCAGTAAGTGTTTTACAACTGTAAATGCCTATTTATGTTGAATTGTATTAGACAGTTTACAACTGTATATGTTTATGTTGAATTGTGATAGACATCTAATATGATTTATGCTTTATTATTGGAAGTTACTATGGCATGCTAGCATTTGTCTGCATCACGTTGTTTTTAGTATAATAGTATGTATGGTCTGTTTGCATAGCTGCACCTTGTTCAGTAATGTTATTCATGTAATTGTGTTGTGTGTAGACAGCTCATGCTGGTGTCTAATTATTTCTATGTAATTGTGCTGTTACTGGGGGATAGAATCACATTAGAGAACCACGACAGATTGCAGCTCACTATATATTTTATGTGTGACTGCATAACTGTCTGAGTTTTTTTTCTAATGTTCTACCACTTGGCTCTGTATCTGCATATACTAAGTAGTTGGTTCAAGACATTGTCCTGCATGCGGTAGTTATTTGCTCAGTGTGTTTTTTGTAATCTTTATAATATATATTTACCATGTCAAAAGTGCTTACTCCTTTCTGTACTCTTCTTTTCTAGACCTAACACCACTCTTAAGTATTCAACTGTGGTACCACCTTTATCATTCTTGTAAGAAAAGCGCAATCCAGGTCTGAACTGTCTGCAAACAGCTACAGTTAACTTTGAGTATGTGTCTACCTGTTTTAGCCAATATTCTTTTTCCCCTGGAGAGCACTCTGCTTTGGCTTGTAAGCAGCCCCCCCAACCACACACACACACACACACACACACACACACACACACACACACACACACACACACACACACACACACACACACACACACACACACACACACACACACACACACACACACACACACACACACACACACACACACACACACACACACACACACACATCTTCCACTTTCTCTTATTCCCTTCTGTTAGCAAAATAGTATCCATAACTGATCAATACTGTGTGTTTGTTATTTTAAACTGTGACTGCAGTAGCCTACTGCTACAAGTTTATCCTGTTTTTCCACCTGAGAAATTAAGAATTGACTTTCAGTTTCAGAGCAGTCCTTGGTCAATTGTGATTGTTTCTTAACACATACTTGTCTTTGCTTTGGCTCATTAGCAGCAGTACAATGAACTGCCTGCTCACACCCTTGTTCTCCCCTCCCCCTTCCCTGTTTATTACCTTAAGACAATCCCAAAGTTGATAAATATTACCTGTGGCAGGCACCATTTTTAAAACTATAATCCACTCTGTTATAGGGTACAAGAGGAGATCAGTGTCTCTCCAGTAAGTGTTTTACAACTGTAAATGCCTATTTATGTTGAATTGTATTAGACATTTTACAACTGTATATGTTTATGTTGAATTGTGTTAGACATCTAATATGATTTATGCTTTATTATTGGAAGTTACTATGGCATGCTAGCATTTAACTGCACCAAGTTGTTTTTAGTATAATAGTATGTATGGTCTATTTGCATAGCTGCAGCTTGTTCACTAATGTTATTCATGTAATTGTGTTGTGTGTAGACAGCTCATACTGGTGTCTAATTATTTCTATATAATTGTGCTGTTACTGGTGGATTGAATCACATTTGAGAACCACGACAGATTGCTGCTCACTATATTTTTATCTGTGACTGCATAACTGTCTGAGTTTTTATTTCTAATGTTCTTCCAATTGGCTCAGTATCTGCATATACTAAGTAGTTGGTTCAAGGCATTGTCCTGCATGCGGTAGCTATTTGCTCAGTGTGTTTTTTGTAATCTTTATAATATATATTTACCATCTCAAAAGTGCTTACTCCTCTCTGTACTCTTCTTTTCTAGACCTATCACCACTCTTAAGTATTCAACTGCGGTGCCACCTTTATCATTCTTGTAAGAAAAGCGCAGTCCAGGTCTGAACTGTCTGCAAACAGCTACAGTTAACTTTGAGTATGTGTCTACCTGTTTTAGCCAATATTCTTTTTCCCCTGGAGAGCACTCTGCTTTGGCTTGTAAGCAGCCCCCCCCCACACACACACATACACACACACATACACACACACATACACACAACACACACACACACACACACACACACACACACACACACACACACACACACACACACACACACACACACACACACACACACACACACACACACACACACACATCTTCCACTTTCTCTTATTCCCTTCTGTTAGCAAATAGTATCCATAACTGATCAATACTGTGTGCTTGTTACTTTAAACTGTGACCACAGTAGCCTACTGATACTAGGTTATCCTGTTTTTCCACATGAGAAATTAAGAAATGACTTACAGTTTCAGAGCAGTCCTTGGTCAATTGTGATTGTTTCTTAACACATACTTGTCTTTGCTTTGGCTCATTAGCAGCAGTACAAATAACTGCCTGCTCACACCCTTGTTCTCCCCACCCCCTTCCCTGTTTATTACCTTAAGACAATCTCCAAGTTAATAAATATTACCTGTGGCAGGCACCATTTTTAAAACTACAATCCACTCTGCTATAGGCCCCAAGAGGAGCTCAGTCTCTCTCCAGTAAGTGTTTTACAACTGTAAATGCCTATTTATGTTGAATTGTATTAGGCATTTTACAACTGTATATGTTTATGTTGAATTGTGTTAGACATCTAATATGATTTATGCTTTATTATTGGAAGTTACTATGGCATGCTAGCATTTGTCTGCATCAAGTTGTTTTTAGTATAATAGTATATATGGTCTATTTGCATAGCTGCACCTTGTTCACTAATGTTATTCATGTAATTGTGTTGTGTGTAGACATCTCATACTGGTGTCTAATTATTTCTATATAATTGTGCTGTTACTGGTGGATAGAATCACATTAGAGAACCACGACAGATTGCTGCTCACTATATTTTTATCTGTGACTGCATAACTGTCTGTTTTTTTTCTAATGTTCTTCCAATTGGCTCAGTATCTGCATATACTAAGTAGTTGGTTCAAGACATTGTCCTGCTTGTGGCAGCTATTTGCTCAGTGTGTATTTTTTAATCTTTATAATATATATTTACCATCTCAAAAGTGCTTACTCCTCTCTGTACTCTTCTTTTCTAGACCAATCACCACTCTTAAGTATTCAACTGCGGTACCACCTTTATCATTCGTGTAAGAAAAGTGCCGTCCAGGTCTGAACTGTCTGCAAACAGCTACAGTTAACTGTGAATATGTGTCTACCTGTTTGAGCCAATATTCATATTCCCCTGGAGAGCACTCTGCTTTGGCTTGTAAGCAGCCCCCCCACCACACACACACACACACACACACACACACACACACACACACACACACACACACACACACACACACACACAGACACACACATCTTCCACTTTCTCTTATTTCCTTCTGTTAGCAAATAGTATGCATAACTGATCAATACTGTGTGTTTGTTACTTTAAACTGTGACCACAGTAGCCTACTGATACAAGGTTATCCTGTTTTTCCACCTAAGAAATTAAGAAATGACTTACAGTTTCAGAGCAGTCCTTGGTCAATTGTGATTGTTTCTTAACACATACTTGTCTTTACTTTGGCTCATTAGCAGCAGTACAAAGAACTGCATGCTCACACCCTTGTTCTCCCCTCCCCCTTCCCTGTTTATTACCTTAAGACAATCCCAAAGTTAATAAATATTACCGGTGGCAGGCACCATTTTTAAAACTACAATCCACTCTGCTACACGCCCCATGAGGAGCTCAGTGTCTTTCCAGTAAGTGTTTTACAACTGTAAATGCCTATTTATTTTGAATTGTATTAGACATTTTACAACTGTATATGTTTATGTTGAATTGTGTTAGACATCTAATATGATTTATGCTTTAATGTTAAGTTGTCAATCATTCTTGCTGGATGGGTTCGGAGCCGAACCTTGGCTCCGACTCGGCCTATTAGTAAAGCTCGAGAGCTATTTTTACTGGCTCGAGGCTATCCTATGTCCCATAATGCTATGCGTGATATACCCAGATCTCGTTTGCCGCTTCAGCTACGAGGTTGCTTCTTTTTGCCGGCTCAGTTTGTATTAAAAATTTTTATTGTTTTTGTCAACCTTTTGGGTTAAAATATTAGCGATAGTGTTTTATAGTTACTACCCATTAGATCCCTGTTTAGGATTCCTTTTTAGGTAGTTTTGATACAGTGTTTTCCCCTCACCTAATAGTTAGGCCCTTGGCCAATCCTCTTTCATACTTATTTGTCTGTAGTTGTATTTGTGTGCCTAGTTAGATTTTATTAATAAGTGTGGGGTTTTCTTATATTATTCTGGTCCGTTATAACTTTTTTTGTGTGTGTGTGCTTGCTGATTGTGACTAGACCTCCCTTAGTTGTCCTTGTCTGCCAGTCATCCCTTTTTTCAGGATGTCTAAAGACACTAAGGTCTCGGGCTTCAAGAAGTGTGACTCGTGCTGTCAGAAGATGTCTCTGACAGACGATCACACTTCTTGTGTATATTGCTTGGGCCCTCTGCACCTGCAGGACTCTTGTTCTGTCTGCCATGCGTTCAGCCCAAGAGTCCTGCAGGAATACAGAAACAAGCTTATTTTGAGAGGCTTGTTAAAGCCTGAAGGTTCCCTGGCTAAGCCTTCATCAGGTAAACCTTCTAAGCCCGCCAAACCGTCGGCTCCATGTTCGGAGCCATCGCCGAGCGGTACTACTACTACCACTACATTGGTTCCGGCCAGAACCGATGATTCGAGACCTCAGTCGGCTCCGACTCTGCTGTCGGAGCCATCTTTGAACAAGAAGCGTTCCAGGTCTCCTTCCCTGGAATTGGTCTATTCAGCTCCGAAGTCTCCCTTTTTATCGGAGCGGAGTCACAGGTCTCATTCCTCTCGGTCTTTCAGGCTGTCGGACCATGACCTCGAGAGGGTGGTTAGCAGACTACTTAAGTCACAGGCGCTGGCCCAAATGTTGCATAGCCCTCCTCATCAGGCAGTGGCTTTCACTACTCCCTCTTCGATTCCTCCTCCGACTCTTCCTGTGAGTTCGGAGCCGGAGATCGTAGGGGTCATGACCATTGGAACGTCGGAGCCGATACCACCCTTTTCGGCTCCCTCGTCGGCTCCAATCTCTTCCTTGGTTCCATCCTTGGAGGGATCCGGGTGCCGGGACTCTCTCGTTGGCTCTGAGGGGGGAGAGTGGCATTGGACCCTTGTCCGACCCCGTTCTCCCTCTCGGAGCTTTGGCGCAGGTGAGTTCGGCCCCGACATCAGCCTCAGAGTCATCCCTCTTGGTGCCGGGAGGAGTCCTTGTCTCTTCAGAGTGGGAACCCCCTTCCCTGCCTGATAGGGGCACCTTTGAGGTCATGAGGAGTGTGCTGGCCCCTGTGCTTGCTCCACGGTCGGCTCCTTCGGCTCCTCCCTCTATGGTGCCTGCTTCAGTCTCTACCCGCTCTCTTGATCCCGAGCGTGGAGAACTGATGCTACAGGTAGCCCCAGTGGGCATATCCTCCTCTTCCGAGGCCTCCCGTGATCCTTCAGGGGAGCCCCATCGAAAGAGAACATGCAAGAGGAAGCATGTAGACTCCCCTGAGTCAGTCACATCGGACACTGACTTGAATGACTCAGAAGGGTCCCCAAGGTCCCCATCTGAGGATATCTCATTTTCTGACATCCTGGAGGTTCTTAAGCAGAGGGGAAGCTGGTCTGCCCTTAACCCTTCTGAGGATGAGTCGGTGTACCTGGATGCGTTTGGTTCTCGCCCTTCCACCTCCTGGGTGTCTCCGCCTTTCGACCCGCTCATGGATGTGGTGGCTCGAAAGGCGTGGATGGCTCTGGATACTATGGAACCAACTCCCCGGAGGCCTACAAAATTTATTACAGCCCCTTCTGACAAGCAGTTTCTAACTAAGGGCATCCCTGTTGATGCCATGGTGATGGCGGCGGCCACTAAAAAGGAGTTGGCTGACCCTTCAGTACCTGTCCATCCTCCTAATAAGGAATCTTGGACTATGGACAGGTATGACCAACGGATGTTTTCCTCAGCGACCTTTGCTATGCGGTCGCTGAATTATTTGTGCCATTTCACCCGTCTCCAGAGAGACCTTCTCAAGGAACTGGGTGATACCTTACAGGACCCATCAGCTGCGGGGTCTCAGGAAAAGATCAACTCCCAGCTGGGGACCCTAAACTCTATTGTCAACTCCTCCATGTGGCTCATTTCCTATGCAGCCGATGGAGCGAGTAGGACTGCAGGCACGGACGTCGCTCTAAGGAGACACACCTGGATGCGGCTTTGCAATTTTGCTGACCCCTTCAAGGCGTCCTTCACTAACACCCCCTTTGATGGTTCTGCCTTGTTTGTACCTGAATTGAAGGATACATTGACCAGGTGCGAGCAGGAAGGCAAGACTCTCTCTCTGCCGTAGGAGTCCATTTTTCTACCCCTTCTAGATCATACCCTAAGGGTCAGAAAGGTGGGAAAATGTGGTTCCACAAACCTCAGGGAGTACTGCCTGATGCACGTGGTGAGCTTTCCTCCAGAGGCAGAGGAGGGAACAATAATAGACGCCACCCGAGGGGCAGGGGGGGTCCGCAGAATCAGGGTAGCAGAGAATCCTTCTCTGACAAACCCTTCCAGCACCCCTGAGGAGCTGCCCGACTGTCCACCTTCAGAGGCAGTCGGGGAAAGACTATCACTGTACCCAGAAGCCTGGCATTCCCTCACGCAAGACATTTGGGTACTGTTGATCATATCCGAAGGTTACAAAATTCCCTTTATTCATACCCCACAACCGCCAAAAGGGCCCCTTCCAGACATTCCACCCGGTCTGAGGGATCAAGCAGCACTAGAAATTTCAAAGCTGCTAGAAAAAAGAGCCATCCAGCCAGTCCCAGCAGACCAGCAAGGATCCGGAGTCTACTCCAAGTTCTTTTTGGTACCAAAAAAGACAGGGGACTGGAGACCTATTTTGGATCTCAGCAGGCTGAACAAGTCTGTTCAAAGAACGAAATTCCAGATGGTCACGCTTCAGTCCATTTTACCCTTCCTGGGTCAGGACATTTGGATGTGCTCTATAGACCTTCAGGATGTGTACTATCATATCAAAATGAACAGGTGCTCCAGGAGGTTTCTCCGCTTCTGGCTGGGAGCCAGTCACTACCAATTCAGAGCCCTGCCCTTTGGCCTCACCACAGCCCCCAGGGTGTTTACCAAATGCATGGCAGTGGTTGCGGCTCACCTGAGATGAAAAGGATTCCAGTTGTTTCCATACTTAGATGACTGGCTCCTTACTGCCACCACCAAGCGCCAGCTACTTCATTCCAGAGATTATACCCTCCAAATTTGCAAAGAGCTAGGTATCTCTATAAACTCCGAAAAGTCTGCCTTGTCGCCTTGTCAGTCTATTACCTTCATAGGTGCCATTTTAAACACTGTGGAACTGTCAGCAAAACTGCCTGTACAAAGGATTTCAGACATTCAAGGTCATGTTCAAATCCTACTACAAGAGAGCAGAGTCCAGGCCAGATTCGTACTAAAAACCCTAGGTCTCATGGCAGCAGCTATCACCTTACTCCCCCTAGCTCGCTTTCACATGCGGATCCTGCAATGGATGCTGTTTACCCAGTGGTCCTTTCAACAGCTTCCAATGTCACACAGCATTCTAATAACTCAGTCATGCAAAAGACACCTTTCGTGGTGGATGGTCTCCCCTCAGGTTCTTCAGGGCAGACCCTTTGTCCTTCCTCCTCCTGTGGCTACTGTGACAACGGATGCCTCCCTGATCGGGTGGGGGGGGGGCATTTTCAGGGCAGGACAGTCCAGGGCACATGGCAGCCTTTTGAAAGCCACCTGCACATAAATGTCTTGGAAATGAGAGCGGTGCTTTTAACGTTGCAGGCCCTTTAAGACTCTCTACCCACTGGGACTATTGCAATTCAGACAGACAATATGTCTGTAGTGTGGTACATCAACAAGCAGGGCGGAACAAGGTCCTACCCCCCTATGTCGAGAAGCACTCAGACTGTGGCAGTGGGCGATCTCTTCTCAATGGTTTCTGGTAGCAATGCATATCCCCGGGAAGTCCAACATCATAGCAGACAGGCTGAGCAGAGCCATTCTCATGCCCCACGAGTGGTCTCTCAACCAGCTAGTAGTGAAAAAAACCTTCAGGAGGTGGGGTCAGCCTTGCTGCGATCTTTTTGCAACCCCTCAAAACAGCAAGTGCCCAGACTTCTTCACCCTCTTTCCTCTCCCAGGTCTTCTCCCCAGAGATGCTCTAGTCCACGATTGGCCCCGGGGTCTTCTGTATGCTTTCCCCCCTTTCCCTTAATTACTCAGCTAATCCAGAAAGCAACTGTTTTGAGATCCAGAATAATCCTTATTGCCCCTTACTGGCCTCAACAAATTTGGTTCCTGTTCCTGCAACATCATCTACTAGATCAACCCTGGCATCTGGACCCAGCGCCAGATCTTCTGACACATCAGTCTGGCGGGCTGCATCAATCTGTCCAATCTCGCAACCTCACAGCTTGGTTGCTCCACTTCCAACCTTAGCCAGGCTTCCCTCAATCTCTCATTCAGTTCATGACATCATCCTTGCTTTGCACAAGTCTACTACCAGAAAGACTTATGCTAGCAAATGGAAGCGTTTCTCTCTTTGGGCAGGGGAGAAACAAGTTGACCCTTTTACAGCCCCTGTCCATACAGTCTTAGAGTTTTTGGCAGAGCTTTTTCAAATGGGATCTTCTTCAGCCACCATCTGAGTTCAGTTGGCAGCCATTGCGAATTTTCATGTTGGATTGTCAGACTAGCATTATGTCACACAAACTTTGTAAAGCCTTTCTAAAAGGAACCCTCTTACTTAGGCCCCCGGTAAAAGATCCTCCCCCACCATGGGACCTAAATTTGGTGCTGTTGTCTTTAATTCTCCCTCCCTTTGAACCTGTGGCTTCCTGTTCATTAAAGTTGTTCTCTTGGAAAACTCTATTTTTAGTAGCCATCACTTCAGTGAGAAGGGTATCAGAACTTCAAGCCCTTTGTGTTCGCCCTTCTTACCTTGTTTTTCACAAAGATAGAGTGTCACTTAGGACTAATCCGTGCTTTTTACCCAAAGTACTCTCTGAAAAAAATCTGAATCAGACCATCGATCTTCTTGGTTTCTTCCCACATTATACCAATAGGTCTGAACGGAAGTTACATTGTCTAGACGTTCACCATCAATTACTCTTCTACCTGGATAGAACCAAACAGACGAGGAAATCAGAACAGCTCTTCCTGTTTTACGCGGAAGGGAAACAAGGCCTGCCAGTTTCCAAAGTAACCTTGTCCAGGTGGTTGACCTCTGTTATCATGTTGATTTACCAACTGAGGCATAAAGAGCTACCTATTAAGCCCAGAGCTCATTCAACCAGAGCATTAGCTTCTTCAGTAGCCTTTCAATCAAGATTGCCACTGGATTCCATTTGTGCAGCAGCCACATGGGCCTCTACTCATACATTCATTTCTCATTACAAGCTGGACATGACCTCTAGAAGTAGGGCTGATTTTAGTTCCACTGTACTCAAGAGTTTGTTCCACTGAGCCACCCAGGACTAAGGTGCTAGGGACACTGTCCCATCCAGCAAGAATGAAGGCGAGATTGACAACTTAACATTGAGAAGTTATGTACTTACCATAACGTTCCATGTTAGTTGTCTTCTTCTCGCCTTCTTTCTTGCGTCCCACCCTCCATCCCCCTAGCCTGGCAAGACTGAGAGTATCTTCTGAGATGTGTTATCGGGAGAGTTATCTCCTTAGCTACCTCTCTTCCTTTTCTTGGTACCTCTTATAAGAGTTTTATATACGTAGATATATAGAGGTAGATATATATATATATATATATATATATATATATATATATATATATATATATATGTATATATATTTATTCTCTGTCATGGTGGGGACATGTATGTCCATAGTGTTAGCTATCAAACGAGATCTGGGTATATCACGCCTAGCATTATGGGACATAGGATAGCCTCGAGCCGGTAAAAATAGCTCTTGAGCTTTAGTAATAGGCCAAGTTGGAGCCGAGGTTCGGCTCCGAACACATCCAGCAAGAAAGAAGGCGAGAAGAAGACAACTAACATGAAACGTTATGGTAAGTACATAACTTCTCATTACTGGAAGTTACTATGGCATGCTAGCATTTGTCTGCACCAAGTTGTTTTTAGTATAATAGTATGTATGGTCTGTTTGCATAGCTGCACCTTGTTCACTAATGTTACTCATGTAATTGTGTTGTGTGTAGACAGCTCATACTGGTGTCTAATTATTTCTATATAATTGTGCTGTTACTGGTAGATAGAATCACATTAGAGAACCACGACAGATTGCTGCTCACTATATTTTTATCTGTGACTGCATAACTGTCTGAGGTTTTTTTTTAATGTTCTTCCAATTGGCTCAGTATCTGCATATACTAAGTAGTTGGTTCAAGACATTGTCCTGCATGCGGTAGGTATTTGCTCAGTGTGTTTTTTGTAATCTTTATAATATATATTTACCATCTCAAAAGTGTTTACTCCTCTCTGTACTCTTCTTTTCTAGACCTAACACCACTCTTAAGTATTCAACTGCGGTACCACCTTTATCATTCTTGTAAGAAAAGCGCAGTCCACGTCTGAACTGTCTGCAAACAGCTACAGTTAACTTTGAGTATATGTCTACCTGTTTGAGCCAATATTCATTTTCCCCTGGAGAGCACTCTGCTTTGGCTTGTAAGCAGCCCCCCACCACACACACACACACACACACACACACACACACACACACACACACACACACACACACACACACACATCTTCCACTTTCTCTTATTCCCTTCGGTTAGCAAATAGTATCCATAACTGATCAATACTGTGTATTTGTTACTTTAAACTGTGAACACAGTAGCCTACTGATACAAGGTTATCCTGTTTTTCCACCTGAGAAATTAAGAAATGACTTACAGTTTCAGAGCAGTTCTTGGTCAATTGTGATTGTTTCTTAACACATACTTGTCTTTGCTTTGGCTCATTAGCAGCAGTACAAAGAACTGCCTGCTCACACCCTTGTTCTCCCCTCCCCTCCCCCTTCCCTGTTTATTACCTTAAGACAATCCCAAAGTTAATAAATATTACCTGTGGCAGGCACCATTTTTAAAACTACAACCACCCTTGTCACTATCATATGTTCATTTATGAGTTAAGTCTGTTAACTGATTGTTTCCAGCCCCCTCATATGAGCAACTAACAGGGTCTCTACCCACTTTGCTCCCCACCCTGCCCCCTATTTCCTCCCGCCCCCAGTGGTCCCACCTTTATTGCACTATAACCCCTCCCATCTTTCCAATAGCCAATCACAGTGCTAACCCAACACTACCTCCTCCATCTTCCCACTACTATCACACCTCCTCAACTAACATGTACAAGCATACCTTACCTATGCTCACTGCATGCACTCTCCTTGCATATCTTACATCCTGCCAAAGCTCCATCATTCCCCACTCAACCACTACCACTGTACTACTACTCACACCACCACTCATGTCTCACCCACACTCAGCTCCCCTCCCACCAGCTCAAGAACCATCCCTATGCACCTCCACATATTCTACCAACTATATTACTCAAACATAAAGCATCCCTACAACTTAACATAGTAACCCTCCCACCATACCTATTACTCACAGAGCACAATCATAAAGTTTCCCTTATAAACAAACACATTCAAAAACTGAGAAAACTAATAATCTCATGCATATCAAAACTAGCCCTAAGTGGAGACATCCACCCCAACCCTGGCCCTACCATCTCCAATCTCAATCCTCATAATCAGACTAGAAACCACAACTTCTCCCATATTAGAGCCAATAGAAAGCCAAGTGACTTCCTTCTACTATGCCTAAATATTAGAAGTATATCCAACAAAGTCCATGAACTCCATGCCACCATAGACTTGTACTCCCCAGATATAGTCATCCTGACAGAAACCTGGCTAAAACCTCACATTACCAGTGAGCAAATACTCCCTACAAGTTACGCCATACTAAGAGCAGACCGGCTAAACAAAAAAGGAGGTGGTGTAGCTATAATATTTAAACAGCATCTAAACATCCAGATCTTAAAATCATCAGCGCCACAAATAGGCAATGAAGAAATAATATATAACAACCTCAAAATAAACCAAAACAAACCCATCAACATAACTGGATGCTACTTCCCACCTGGCCAGAACATCCCTCCACTAGAAAACCTCCTCAGCTGGTCTACCCACCGTCTCCCCCAAGAAACTATCATTTTAGGTGATTTCAATATTGACTGGCAATCCTGTTCTGGCAACAATCCAACCCATCATGTACACCTTCATGGCTTCACTCAACTAGTCCAGTCGCCAACCAGGATAAATAAAAACTCCAGCAAGCACACTACCCTGGATTGGATACTAGTCAGTAAGAGCCCCCAGTCATATATAACAGACTTTTATCAGATAGCCTCAGTGATCACTCCCCAAAATTCCTACTCAAAAAATACCTATACCAAGCTAAACCTGTCATGTACCATCAAATACATAAAAAACTAAACTCTAACCCAATCACATTCATCTCATCCCTCAAAGAATGTAATTGGCATCCTCTAAAGTACCTCAGTCTAGATGACGCAGTTGAATTTTTTAATACTACCTTCCTGAACATCCTTAATTACCATGCCCTCATAAGATTTTCCAGAACCAAAGCACAACCCTCCCCATGGCTACAGAAAACCACTAAGTCAGAAATGGAAAACAGGGATAAAGCCTGGGAGCACTGGTGCAAAACCAAAACCCCCTCAACTAGACAGAAATTCCTAGAACTATGCAATACAGTCAAAAAGCTAATAAAACAGGACAAATTCCAATACTACCAGTCTGCCCTAGACTCCTCATAACACACCCCAAACAATTCTGGTCCTCCATAAACTCCATCCTCCACCCAGGTAAAGTCAGTACCCCTCTTCCTAACATCCCTCACTCCTCAGAAAATATTGCTACCTCATTCAACACACACTTCACCCAAACCATACTATCACTAGCTAAACAACACAACCCCCCTCGCCAGCAACCCACACCTTCAACTAGTAATCTCCCCACTGCCTTCTCTTTTTCTCCTGTACCTACCTCCAACATAAAAAAACTCTTAACTAAACTTAAACCCACCAAATTAGCAGCAGACAACCTCCCAAGTGAATATCTACAAATCGCAGCTGATGCTCTGGCCTACCCAGTATCCATCTTGATTACCCGATCTCTGTCAGAAAGTTACGTTCCCACACTGTGGAAAGTATCACATATAATTCCCCTCCACAAAGGCAGACCCACCGCAGAACTAACCAATTACCTCCCCATAGCTATTCTCTCTCCACTCTCCAAAATACTAGAAAGATGCATACACTCTCAGGTCTCAGACTACCTCCTTACTAACAACCTCCTTTCCAGTACTCAGCATGGTTTCTGACCAAACCATAGCACCACCACTGCCTTACTCTCCTTTACTAACACTATCCTTCAGCATAAAAACAATGGCTATCTCTCATCTGCTACTTTCCTAGACCTATCTAAAGCATTTGACATGGTCCCACACAAACAACTTATCTCTGTCCTCAATAACCTATCCTTCTCACAATTGGTCACCAACTGGTTTCAGAGTTTCCTGTCTGACCACCAACAATCCGTTGTATGGCATAATGACATATCTCCCCAACTACCTGTCTCCATAGGGGTTCCCCAAGGATCCATCCTTGGACCCCTACTCTTCTCTGTTTACACCAATAATCTAGCCTCTGCCACCAAACATGGCACACTCATACAATGCGCAGATGACTAATCATCATCTGCTCAGGCCAGTCCCTACCAAAACTGCAAAAAGTCACACAGGAAGCCTTTTCCTTCGTTGAAACATGGTTATCCGATGCCCAATTAATACTCAACCCAAACAAAACTAAACTACTCATCTTCCAACCCACCAAACATACTCAAAACAACTCTCACTTTAACATCACAGCAAAAGACAACACCACTATATCCCCAACTGAACACACCAAATTGCTAGGAGTGGAAATAGACAATAAACTACAATTTGATATTCACATATCCACGACCATAAAAAAAGTCCACAAAAAACTAGGAGCGTTATACAGAAATAAGCAATTTCTCACCAAAGCAGCAAAGATTTCAATAGCAAATTCCCACCTTATCTCCACCCTACTTTATGCCTCTCCAATATATACCAACCTAAGGCAATGTGATCTAAACAAGCTAGAGACCTGCTGCAACAAAATTGCCAAATTCACCACAGGGGCATCCTACTGTAGTCACCACTGTCTCTCACTTGCTGAACTGGGCTGGCTTGAACTCCCTCACCTCCTTCAGTGGTATCAACTCTCACTCACCCACAAACTAGTAAACCATCCACTAAATGTCTCATCCCCCCAGAATCTACTCCAACCCTATTGCACCACCAGACCACTAAGATCCAGCAACAAAAATCACTTGAAGATCACTAAAGCCAATAACTCTGCTGGTGAAGCACTATTCTCTTGCACCATAGCCAAATTATGGAACTCACTCCCACCCACAATTACCTCCATACCATCATGCACCCATTTCAAAACTTTACTAAAAGCGCACCTAAAACCATGCTGGTTATGCCCTTGCAACTCCCACTCTAATATCATCCACCCCATCCATCCACTACCTTTCTTTCCACTCCACTAACTACCTTGATTATAGCAAGCTGAGATGCTCATAAGCCTAGTACTTATTATACAGCAGGAACTTCTCATTGTAACATTTGTTAATGTCTGTTATGTACTTCACAGATAAAGATTCTAGTTGTCTACTGATGTACTATGTTCTTCATCTGTAAATATGTTGTAAGTAATTGCTATGTTAAATTGTTAATCACTATGTAATCCAATGTAACTACTGTCTGTTTATTTTAACTGTGGAGCTTTTCTCCCCGGGCCTCCACTGAAAATGGACCTACGTCCAGTCGGACATTCCCAGTCGACAAATTTAAATAAATAAATAAAATAAATAAATAAATGTTAGAGAACTTTGATGTTATAATATAGACCCGTTTTTATGTGGGGAAGACGGAATGTAAAATAGGATCAGCAAGCACCTTAGGAATATAAGGGATGATAGTGAAGTGAATGCACTTGCTAGACACATTAGTGAGTACAATCACCAGTTCATATTTGTAGTACTTAAAGTCCAAAAAAAGATTTTTAACTGTATGCATATTTTACTTATATGTTTTTATATACATATATATTTTTTCAAAGCATCTTAAAAGCATTTTTATATATACACATATTTACATATTTATTCTTATTTATAATACATAGTTTAGGGTGTTGACATTTGCACAATCAGTTTTTATATGTATTTTATATATATTTATGTATTTTTATATATTGACATTTATACTGTTTTGTGCTGAAACATTTATGTGTAGTGTTTCAGACTTCTGTTCCAGAACACTGTTTCAGACTTGAGAGTGGTTTTCACTAATCCAGGAAGTGATGTCATATAAGATTTCCTATTTAAAGCAGTTTACTTCCTTAATTTCCTTGTATCTGATGAAGTTCCTGCTTTTATTTTTGGAACAAAAGCACTTATACCTTCTTGTTTGTCTGAATAAAGAAAGCATCCTTGTACTGAATTGTACTGCACTGGACGTGTTTGCTTGATTTAAAGCACACATTGGAATATTTCAGGGTTTACTGGCTCTCATTGTCTGCATACTGCTTGTGCGACGATTTTCTTGGTGGTTTGTGCATTTTTTCGTCTTTTACTAATCCCAAAATGTTCTACAACACTGAGATATTATTTTCTGGTTTTATCAAGTACAAAATAATATAATCTGCAACTAAGGCTAATTTGTCTTGAGTAGCATACAGATTATAGCATTGAATTTGTGAGTCCTTTGTTTTCTTTGTCAATGGCTCTAAGTATAAGCCAAACTGTAAAGGAGAAAGATAATATCCTTGCCTGGTTCTTCTGTTAAATACAACTTGTCATGGGGAACCCATCCACCTTGATTCTTGGCTCTATAGAACTTATTAATTAACCCCATTATTCTATCTGGAACAGCTAATGCTATCATTGCCCTACTCATAACATTCCAGCTAACTGTTGAAAGCCTTCTCTGCATCAAGACCCACCAACAATAGTGGGGCCTTCTTGTACTCTACTTCCCTCTGAATTATCATTGTTCTGTTAATGCTGTCAAATATTTGCTTCCTTTCTACAAATGCAAGTTAATCCATACCTGTGAGTTTATCCAACACCTTAGCTATTCTCTTAGTTACTATAGACATTCAATCCTTCAAACAGTAAATGAACTTTATCAGAAATATTTACTAATTCAATATTTTAAAACTTTCAAAATTTTTTTTGCATTATATATATGTGGGATTTTTATACAGTTCTGATGAAGTTATATTACTGTTTGAGGGAATGAAAGTTTCTTGGGATCCTTGACATGGCTGATGTTTTTCAAATCTTTGGCACAGTGAAATGCCCAAAGATGCTATGTATGAAGATATGCTCCACTTATGTTCAACATCAGCAATGGATCACATCTCACAGAAACTATTGTTGGACCCTCTTATGCTTTAAGAATGACTTGTCTACCACAACTTCATCCTTAGCTATCCTCAAGACTATAGCTTTTCCTTCAAAATAAGGGTGTTAAGTCAAGACAGAGGAAAGTTTGCAATATTCCTATTATAAATGTTGAGGTAATTCTTTAGTTTCTTTGATGGACATAATTTTTTGGGATGTTTGTCATTAAGTGATGTTTTTATGCCTTTGTACATTGCTTGTGATTATGTTAGCTTTGTATTAATGTTTTTATAGTTTAGTATGTCTTTAGAAATGTTTCAAAAAGACAGTTAAAAGAAATGAGATATTCATTGAACCATGAATAAAACTGTAGTAAATAATAATAAAATGGTTTCTGTGTTACAGTACTGTTTGGCTGGCCAGATAACTATAGAACAACTAGATATGTGCAGTAATCAAACTCAAGAATGTTTAGCATTTTTATTAAAAAATGTAGTGTACTAAATCAAAAATGTTTTACAGACAAATAAAGAAATATAAAACAAAAACATTACCTGATATCTAGGAGTCCAGTTCATGAAAATAAGGATTCTACAGCCTGTGTTCAACTTGTTTCAGACACCTCAAATAAATAAAAAAATAATCTAGAGATTTTCAGGTGGATCGATGGGGATTTCAGCTTGGATCTTAAGCAGACTGCTATTTCTCCAGCATGTCTTACGTGTATAAAACTGAATGGCCTACTAGAAACAATGCCTTTAGGAAGGCTATATCATCATGATTATATTAATTTAAAATGTACCTGTAATGTGATCCAGATCATTTGGCAGATTTAAGTCTTTTGAAATTTTAACTTTAGTAATTGCCAACCTCATTTTACAGAGCTTTTCTGGAAGAGGATTAAAGGTGGCTACTAGTTAACTCCCCATTCATGTACTTGGCAAACTGAAAGCCATAAGTATGAAGGCCAATGCATGTGTCCAACACTAGCTTCAGGTTTGGCCTTGTGCTCTTTTGGGACTGTTCTAGTCTGGAATCAGTCCATAAATATGTACCCTTTGCACAGCTACACTTAATCTTTGACCTCTGTGACATCTATCCCCTCATATTAAATTACATAGAAGAGTCAAAAAAGGTGTCGAGTATAATAGGTGGTGATACTGAGCCATGAATCAATGAAACGTATTCATCACCCATAAGCTGTATTCAAGTAAACAATAAACAACATCATCACTACTGTATTTTAGGTGCTGCAAAAAAAGTTAAAGTGTGTGAAGACTTATTCTACAGAAAAGCACAATATGAAACCCAGTGATGGGAATTCTTGTGCTCACCGAACATTAGTTAGAGCAGAAAGTCTTAGATTAAATGGACTCCTAGATACTAGGGAATGTTTTGTTGCTGTTTTACTTTTCTTTATTTGGACATAACCAAACAGTCAGACCTTAATGTCTGTAAGTCTCTATAGAAGTCTGCATTTATTCAAGGTCACATTGAGGTAAGGGTTGTAGGAGCTCCTCCACCCACATGCTCAAATGCAACAAACAGTGATTTTGTGAATTCTTATTCACAGGTTTTGTCACATTTAAGCTTCCTTGAAGTGGCCTGCAATCAAATAGAATTTATCCCAAAAAAGTTTGAAACATTTTATACATGTAAATGATCATTAGTGGACTGGAGTTCCACTGTAGCGACCCCTAACCGGGAAAAGCCAAAAAGACAAACAAACAATGACCATATTGATACATTTAGGGCATATAACATCTATAAACTTACTTTACAGTCAAAGTTATTTGTTTGTTTCAGTGAGTCTTAACTTTTAACTTGAGTCACCTAGAGTTCATTCAATAACTGGCAGCACACTCATGGTTTCATATCGATTTGTCCAGTATGATATTTTACTCCAGGAGAAAAATAAAATAATTATACTTTGATGGTATGTCATTAAGCCTAAAAGAGAGCATAACAGCACCTTTGGGAAAGCTTCTAAAGAGCATGGTTTACATTCGGTTTCTGTAATATCAGAGCAAGAAAGTGAGATATTCAGTAGCAGTAAAAGTATGAGCTATTCAAGAAATCCCAAAGGGGGCTCATAAAGCACACAGTTTCAGTAGCAGTGTAGGAGATGAGGTGACGAACTCCTGTCAATGTATCATCAGTAAGGACAGCATCTTAAATTCATCCAGAAACCAACAGGTGGATCAAGCTGACAGACTGAAATGCATCCATTCCAGTCATGTGATTGACTTTCATTACATGTAAACTCTGGCTTATGAATAGGCAGATTCCTCTGTTTCTGAGTAGTTCATCAGTCAGCTGGTGTTCTATTCCTGAACTCTGCTGCAGGAAATCTAAGGTTTTGGTTCTCACTAATAGATGGCAAACATATTTAATTCCTTATCTTTATATGTGTGTGTGTGTGTGTGTGTGTGTGTGTGTGTGTGTGTGTGATATTATTGTAAATTATATCACGTAGACCTCATTGATCTTCACAAAACTTGCATCAATAAAAGGACAAAACATCTTATCATTCCATAAAATCACAATGTAAAAAAGTGCAGTCAGTTCATCAATGTTCCTTATCTCAGAAGAAGAAAACTGATACTTCATTTCATTCACCACACTTGATAAGGTTTATTATCTGCAACTTAAATTATAAGCACACATGAGTTTTGATGAATAGCAAATTGCTTCTAGTGTCTTTGCATGTCTTAAAGGACAACTGTACCCCAAAAAATGAAAAACAAACCATGCTTTTATTATCAAAACTTGATTTCATTTGCAGCACCTTATGCTAAATGGGTAGAATAAGTTTTTAATTTGTTAAAGCCCATGTGGCATGATAAGTGATGTCATGCTGAGATCATTTAGCTTTTCAGCCAATGATTGCTTTCTGTACAATGTACACTTTCTGTCTCCACAAGATAATATCCAACACACATAATATTGATGTGATCCGAGCTCTCTGGTAATAAGATTACTATGATTTCCTGTATTCTTTGACTGTCTCTGGCAAGGATGTCAGTTTGTCTTTTTGAAATTTTCCTCTTGATTCTTGTTAGATATCATCTTCTGAACAGTGTTTAAGTTATATTTGAATGCTAGGTTTGACTGCCTCTGGCAAGGGTGTCAGTTTGTCTTTTTGAATGATTCCTTTTTTATTTTTGTTAGATGCCATCTTCTAAACAGTGTTTAAGGTATAAAAAAGAACTCAAGCTGCCAGGTAAAGCACTCTACTTACAAAGCACAATGAAATGAAAAAAGTATAGAGTGCACCACGACCAGTAGAAGTCTCAAAAATGTTCCTTGATAAAATAAAAAAGCACAAACTCATAAAGGTAACTCCACTTTATTGGAAGCGAAAACTGCAGAAACAGGTGTGAGCTTAGTTTACCTGGCAGCTTCATCAGACATAAAAAAATACTGCTGACTCCATCTTTAAATATGTTAAAATCACATGACTTCACTTAAATTTAAAAGGGCAATGAAAAAAATCACAATAAAAAAATAAAAATAAAAATAACAACTAGTAATACAATAAAAAATGAAAAATAATAATAACATGCCCTTGGAAATAATATGAGACAAAGAGCTACATAATAATAATATGACAATCAAGAATTACATTATATAAGAACTCCATATTAATGTTTAAGTGGCCTGGCTGCTAATGAAGGCTTGAGACTAAGCCTGTCATTAAGCCCAAACCTGTGTGCCTGGAGTTTCAAGATCCATTTGTTTTCCCTTTCCTCTACCTTGTTCTGTAAATTACCTAGCCTTGCATCTGCGTGAACTAATTCTAAGACCAGGAATTTGAAACTATGGGTGCTACCAAGCTCAGTAGTATGTTTGGCCAGGGCGTTAAGTGTATTGTGCTTGTTAATAGCATATGTGTGCTCCCTTATGCGCTCACGTAAAGATCTTGTGGTCATTCCCACATAAAATTTGCGACAAAGTTGACACTCAGCCAGATAAACTAAATTAGTAGATCTACAGGTTGCATAGTGTTTAAAAGCATATATTCTCTGTGTAATGGGATGTGTATATGTGTGACTGTGAGAACCAGAAATGTGGCTGCATTGGTTGCAGGATTGACAAGCAAAAGTTCCCTTCTTGTGGGTAATGTCTGACTGAAAACTATGGGGTCTATCATAGCATAAGAGTCGATTGAGGGACAGCATATTTCTATAGGCTATCCTGGGTCGGGTCTCAATGAGGGATCTGATGTTATCATCTATCAGTAAAAGATGCCAATGTTGGTTAATGATTCGTTGTATATGATTATTTCTATTGGTATAAGGTATAATAATTCTATTGCAAGTAGTTGTAACAGGAGGCTGATGGCCTGTAGAGAAAACAGGCCTTGTAATAAGTGGAGCACCCTCATTGGATCTTCTAGCGTCACCTTCAAGGATAGCCTGATTAACTAACTTTTTATTGTATCCTCTAGAAATAAAATTTCTTGCTAAACAAGTCTTGTGTTTGTGATAGGATGTATCTACAGATGTTAACCTAGAAACCCTGGTGGTTTGATTTCTAACTATATTCTTGTAGATATGTGGTGGATGCATGCTCCCTCGGTGTAGAAGATTGTTTCTCCAACAGCTTTTTCTAAAGAGCTCAGTTTCAAAACAACAAATGGATAACAAATGGATCTTGAAACTCCAGGCACACAGGTTTGGGCTTAATGACAGGCTTAGTCTCAAGCCTTCATTAGCAGCCAGGCCACTTAAACATTAATATGGAGTTCTTATATAATGTAATTCTTGATTGTCATATTATTATTATGTAGCTCTTTGTCTCATATTATTTCCAAGGGCATGTTATTATTATTTTTCATTTTTTATTGTATTACTAGTTGTTATTTTTATTTTTATTTTTTTATTGTGATTTTTTTCATTGCCCTTTTAAATTTAAGTGAAGTCATGTGATTTTAACATATTTAAAGATGGAGTCAGCAGTATTTTTTTATGTCTGATGAAGCGTTGCAAGCCAACGCGAAAGCGCTCACACCTGTTTCTGCAGTTTTCGCTTCCAATAAAGTGGAGTTACCTTTATGAGTTTGTGCTTTTTTATTTTATCAAGGAACATTTTTGAGACTTCTACTGGTCGTGGTGCACTCTATACTTTTTTCATTTCATTGTGCTTTGTAAGTAGAGTGCTTTACCTGGCAGCTTGAGTTCTTTTTTATTTCATTTGCTGTTGCTTTTACTCTCATTACTGCCAGGACATGGCTGCTGTACCTGCCGAGTCAGCTTTGTGTCTTGAAACTAATGAACTGTTTGATTTGAATGGACTTGTTGACTTTGATGTCAACCCATTATTGAAATTAACAGCCAATGACCTCAATACTGAGGGTAATGCAGCACAATGTTTCAAAAATAACATGCAGATTATGATGGCCACAAGGAGTCTTGAAGGTAAACTCCACAAACTGCGTAATACGCAATGGCAGAGACTTCATATGGAAGCCTGCCTTGAGTTTAAGCTGGTTCCGAGGGGCTTGAGGATTTTAAAGATGCCCACTTTTGGTAATTCCAATCCGGAGTTACTAGCTAAGTGGCAAAGATCTAACATTGAAACTAGCTTAATATATATTAATATTCTTGTTGAACACTACGACCTCTTAATCAGTGAATTGAAACGAGAAATTGCCAAAATTTACAAAGATTTGACTGTGTTATTGAACAGTGAACAACTTGACACTCTTTTTAATGATTTAAAGCACATGATTTCAGCTCTAGACATTAAATGTTCAAGTGACAAGAAAAGAAAATTACAAAGAGACTTCCTTGATTTCAGCAGGTCTCATGTCTTTTCCTGGCCGAGAGACTCATTACCATCAACAGCCGAGAATTCTAACACGCGATTGGACAAAGCGCCTGTCTCTCATCCGCCCACTGAGCAATCACAAGCGTCAGCCACTCCTGCACTGCTGACGTCGGCTGAAGTAGTTAATGTTGTGGAAAACGCCATCACTACGGCATCCGGACCCCCTGAACAGCCGTTAGATCAACGGCCCAAAACCTTTTTGGTCGAAGCAGAGATACACAATGTGTTTGATTCTGAGCAAGTTCCTGTCTCAGAACAATCTTTTCCTGCTACCAGACGCAAACAGGATACTCGCGTCAAACAAGCATCCATTGACACATTCATTAGACAACCGGCCAGTGAGTTATTTGCCTTAGGTGAAGGCATGCCTTCTTTTCCTTTGCCCTACAAACCTCAAGAGAGGAGGACTTGGTCGCCACAAACGAAGGCAAACAAAAGGAAGAACACGGACGACCCTACACCACCTGTGAAGAAGGTATGGCGAACAAGGACTTAAATGACTTTACGCACTCTGACAATGATGTTGATTCAGAGCATTTAGTAATTAATATTTCAAACTATTGCTTAGATGCAGTTGAAACTAACGTCTTGAATAAGGGTCTTGCATTTATCCCTTCTAGTTGTAATGATGTGACAGATATTGTTGTCGACGTGAAGTTGTTTACTAGGAATTTAGCACTGAAGTTGTTATTTGGTAAAAATGATGATTATCACACAAACAATGTCACACTGTTTAGGAAACCATCGTCATTCATACCGCCACAGCACCCTTTACTTGATGCATTCGAACAGGCAGTTGAGAGAGACCTGTTTGATTTATATAACGATTATAGTGTTAAACCAGAGTTTTATAATCTAACAGCTGCAGAAAGGCAAGCTCTCAATAATTTACGACAGAACAACAATATCACTATTAGACAAGCTGACAAAGGGGGAGCTGTCGTTATTATGGACAGCTCCAAATATGATGACAAAATGCATTTTATGCTCACAGATAGTGAAACATATTTATCCATACCAGGTTATAAGCTAAACACTTTGATCAGAGATGTGCAAGCCTTGCTTTATGATTTATTGCTATCTGGTATTATTGATAATGAGTTATACACCTACTTTTTGGTAGAGAAGCCCCTTATACCATCCTTCAGGGGGCTCCCAAAAATACACAAGGATCCCTCTGATCCACCCCTACGTCCTATTGTATCCAGTCGAGGTTGGTTGACCGAACCCTTGTCGATTTACCTCGACAAGATGCTTAAACCGATTGTATCTGATATTGCCTACATCCTAAAGGATACCAACAGTTTCATATACAATTTGGCCAATTTCAATGATACCCTTTCATGCACGGATAATATATTATTGGTAACTTTAGATGTTAAATCGTTATTTACCTCCATACCGAATGATCAAGGTATGGAGTATATTAGAGCACTATTGTTACGTAATCAGGTAGCTTCACGAACTATTAATAGGTACATGTCTCTTTTAGAGATCATTCTAGAGAATAATGTACTTTGTTACCAGAATCAATATTTTCTACAAACAAAGGGCGTAGCAATGGGGACCCCCTGTGCCAATGCCTATGCTAATTTGGTGTTGGCACAGTGGGAGTACAACTTTGTATTCATTGAGGACCCTAGTGTTTCTAATCACCTGAGATTTTACAACAGGTTTGTGGATGATGTGTTTCTCCTTTGGGATGGGACGCCTTCCCAACTTTTGGAGTTTGTTGAGTATTTAAACAAGTCAACTAATTTTCTTGCCTTTGATTGTAATTATTCCTCAGTCAGCATAGATTTTCTTGACATCAAAGTTGTTATGAGATCACAAGGTTTTGAAACTGAGCTCTTTAGAAAAAGCTGTTGGAGAAACAATCTTCTACACCGAGGGAGCATGCATCCACCACATATCTACAAGAATATAGTTAGAAATCAAACCACCAGGGTTTCTAGGTTAACATCTGTAGATACATCCTATCACAAACACAAGACTTGTTTAGCAAGAAATTTTATTTCTAGAGGATACAATAAAAAGTTAGTTAATCAGGCTATCCTTGAAGGTGACGCTAGAAGATCCAATGAGGGTGCTCCACTTATTACAAGGCCTGTTTTCTCTACAGGCCATCAGCCTCCTGTTACAACTACTTGCAATAGAATTATTATACCTTATACCAATAGAAATAATCATATACAACGAATCATTAACCAACATTGGCATCTTTTACTGATAGATGATAACATCAGATCCCTCATTGAGACCCGACCCAGGATAGCCTATAGAAATATGCTGTCCCTCAATCGACTCTTATGCTATGATAGACCCCATAGTTTTCAGTCAGACATTACCCACAAGAAGGGAACTTTTGCTTGTCAATCCTGCAACCAATGCAGCCACATTTCTGGTTCTCACAGTCACACATATACACATCCCATTACACAGAGAATATATGCTTTTAAACACTATGCAACCTGTAGATCTACTAATTTAGTTTATCTGGCTGAGTGTCAACTTTGTCGCAAATTTTATGTGGGAATGACCACAAGATCTTTACGTGAGCGCATAAGGGAGCACACATATGCTATTAACAAGCACAATACACTTAACGCCCTGGCCAAACATACTACTGAGCTTGGTAGCACCCATAGTTTCAAATTCCTGGTCTTAGAATTAGTTCACGCAGATGCAAGGCTAGGTAATTTACAGAACAAGGTAGAGGAAAGGGAAAACAAATGGATCTTGAAACTCCAGGCACACAGGTTTGGGCTTAATGACAGGCTTAGTCTCAAGCCTTCATTAGCAGCCAGGCCACTTAAACATTAATATGGAGTTCTTATATAATGTAATTCTTGATTGTCATATTATTATTATGTAGCTCTTTGTCTCATATTATTTCCAAGGGCATGTTATTATTATTTTTCATTTTTTATTGTATTACTAGTTGTTATTTTTATTTTTATTTTTTTATTGTGATTTTTTTCATTGCCCTTTTAAATTTAAGTGAAGTCATGTGATTTTAACATATTTAAAGATGGAGTCAGCAGTATTTTTTTATGTCTGATGAAGCGTTGCAAGCCAACGCCACACCTGTTTCTGCAGTTTCCAATAAAGTGGAGTTACCTTTATGAGTTTGTGCTTTTTTATTTTATCAAGGAACATTTTTGAGACTTCTACTGGTCGTGGTGCACTCTATACTTTTTTCATTTCAGTGTTTAAGGTATATTTGAATGCTAGGTTTGGAAGAGTTCCTGCTTTACTTGCTATTGCCCAAGCTGAAATTTATATTTCTAGGCCATGGACTGACCAGTGTGAAATCACTCACCTGTGACAGCTTGCAGTGAAAGACTGCATTTCAGGCTTATAAGCAGGAATCTACAGGACTTGTAAAACCCTTGGCTGTAGCTAACCTTCCCATCCTCAGTGATTTGCTATGTCACTATGTAATTTTATTTATTTGTTTGCTAGCACATGAGTGGGCTGGTGCAAGAACCCTTTTCATTCATGATGAGAGCACAAGGCAACAATGTAAAGTTAAAGTAACAAGGAGTACATTATCATACATTCTGTTAATACATATAACATTTTAATAAAAAATACAGGAACTGTTTGTAACAACAAATCAAAATAAGGAATTGTTGCATAAAAGTATGCATTTGGAAGACATTTAACAGCTTACTTTCATGGGTAGTAGGGATGTGTATAGTTAATATACAATATAGCTAATATAACAAGTTTGGAGATTATCTATAATATTTTTAACATATATGTGCATAAGTATTTAAATAATTGGCACTTATAATATCATTCTGACTCCTGTATGTATGTTATATGACAGCTTACTTTCATGGGTAGTAATATAACATGGTTGGAGATTATCTATAATCGTTTCAACATGTGTGTGCATAATGGTACTTATAACATCATTCTGGCTTCTGTATGTATGTCATGTGATCTACTTTCCAATACATTGTAACACAGTCTGAAAATTAAGCTAATGGAGCTGGCAGAACTACAGCTTGTGTATCATTTTGTATGTCATATTTTTAAACATCCAATTTCACATGGTGTCAAAAGTAGTTACAACTAAGGCATTTAGTTTCTGATATGAGAATCGTACAACTACTTATCTGAGAATTTGATTTTTTTATTTTAAACACCTTTATTAAATTATCTGCAAGACATAGGCAAAGATAAAATTATGCAATAGAAAATAAAGCATAATTTATTTTATTTATTTATTTATTTTACATTTGTTGACCGGGCTAGTCCAGCTGGATATATGTCCATTTTCAGTGGAGGCCCGGGGAGAAAAGCTCCAACGATATTACAGATAATTCACAGCAACAGTCAATATAAGGTCAAAAATAATAACACATTGAGTCAGAACATGTGATGTACATGCAAGCAGGCATAGTCATCGCAGGAAATTACATAAACAAAGTTTAGTAGATATTTGCTATACAGATTCTAACAATAAATTTAACCCAGTTACATACATTATATATCACATATGTTCTTTTGCACAACTATCATCAGTTCAACATTATATAAATTGTGCAATTCCTGCCATCCCTTAAACCTCACTCCTCCTCCAGAAAATTATTCTGCATGTATTCTTCCCACAATTTCCATTTATTTCTATGCAATTCTATATTACCCTTTTCTAAAGATCGCATTTCAATTTCTTTTATCATTGTTGCAATATTTAATACTTCAAATATAGTTGATTTAGACTTTGATTTCCATTTTCTAATAATTCCTTTTTTGGCAGCCACCAGAATTAAGTTTAACAAGCCTTTATTATGACCAGAAAATTCAGATCCTGTGTCCCAACTAAAAAAAAAAAATAATAATAATAATTTCCTTAGTTATACAGCTATCCCAATATGTCAGACAGAGTATTCTGTAGGGGAATTTTTAAAGTCTGACAACTTATTATACTTCCAAAACATATGTTCACAGTTAACTATTTGTTCCCCATCACATTTCCAACATTTGCCATCTACCTGAGGAAAATTCTTTGTGGAGTCTGTTTGGGGTATACAAATAGGGTTCATATCACGTTATCAAAAGCCGATAACGCCGAATACCACAATGTCGAACCCTATACAGCGAACGCTAAAAATAGCGAAGCTGCAGAACATTGAATTCTTTCCTAGGGAAAGAATTTGGTTGTCCGTTTCTGTGGCTTCGCTATTTTTAGCACTGTGGTGGAAAGTTACGGCGTTCAGGTAAGTGTGTGGTTGTGTGGACATTAGGTTTAGGGCACGGGTTACGTGAGCTAGGGTTAGGGCGCTGGTGAGGTGAGTGTGCGATAGTGACAAAGTTTAGGGTTGTGGCGGGTTAAGTGAGTTAGGGTTAAGGCGTGGGTAAGGTGAGTGTGCAATAGTGACGGACCTTAGGGTTAGGGTTGGGTTAAGGTAAGTGGATGGATAGCAGTGTTTGTATAGTTTAGTGTAGGGTTAGATGTATGATTTTAAGTGTAAGTGTGTGGATTGCTTTTTTTTTGTGTGCCTTTGTTGTGTGCATGTGTTTCGGAATAACAATTTTTTTCCCTGGGAAATAATTCGCTGTTCTGAATGTCCGATATTGTGTGCTTTAGATTATTTAGGCTGGATTAAATGGTGTTCGGTGTTTTCAGCTTTCAATGACGTGATATAAACACTACAAATACCTATGCAAAGACTTCCAAAAAAAAAAATCCTAAATCTTCTAGACTTTGTTGCATACTTGGGAGCCATACATATGTCATCTCATTGTTTTCTTGTAAATTGCTTATCCTGTCTGTCTTCCCAGTCTTTTCTAATGTCCTCTGATTGATTACTTTAGTTAATGTGGAATATTTTATATGCCATAATAATTATCCTTTTTTGACATCAGCTTCTGACCTAGATTTAACTAAAAACTCTACCAGAGCAGATCTTTCACTTAGGAGTCCTCTATCTCTATTCCTTTTTGTCTATATTATGATATCAATCCCTGGTAGGAAGGCAGTCACTAACCCACAGTCCAAATGTATGCTTGGCCTCTTCCCATTCTATTACCTTTCCCTCTCTAGTTATTTGCACCCAGTGCCTTGGTTGCTTTGCTGGTTTTCTTCAGTAAATTCCAGCCCCATCTTGCCTATTCTCTGTACCCCTAACCACACTCATCCCTATTAAGAAAATCCTGTTTCTGTTTTCCCATGATGGCTTAGTTCTTATAATAATTTATATGAATATAATATTCCATATGGCTGTTGTTATTCTGCTTAAGGATCTGCATCCAAAATCCACTTTCTCCTTATTTTTTGAGCCCCCCCCCATTTCATCATTATCCATTTTCATTTTGAATTATAGATTTCTGCTTGTGTTATGTATATAAGCCTTACTTGTGTAGCTCAGATATATCCACTGAAATCAGGTAATCCTCAACCACCTTGTTCTCTTAGAAGAATCAGTTTATCCCACTTAACTCCTGTCCTTTTCCTCTCCCAGATATATTCCTTCAACTCTTTATTAATTATTATACACAGCTTCTCCTCTGGTTGATAAAAATATACCAGAACTGAAAAATAAAAGTAAGTGGACTAAACACATTTTCACTGCTTGCATATCACTATCCACACCCTTAAACAGGAGCTTCCAGTTTTTCAAAATTTTTGTATAATCTTTTGCTTAGTCTCTTCCCATGTATCCTTAGCTTCCATAAAAAGAAACTGTTTTTCATCCATAATCTTAAATACTTCATTTTATTATGTCTCCATAAATATGGGTATTGCTGAACCAATTCATGTGTTTTTTTATAATTTACAGCTATAGCCTTTGTTTTATTTTTATTAATTTTATATCCTGAAAAGACGTGAAACTGTCTCCAAGTGTTCCACAACACTGAGATGTCCTTTTATGGTTTTATCAGGTATAAAATAATATTGTTTGGAAATAAAGGCAACTTTTCTTGTTTACCACAATTATATTCTTAAATTTATGAGACCCTTATTTTCTTTGCCAGTGGATCTAAATACAAAGCAAATATCCCTTCCACTTTAATTATTCCTTCTAATCCCTCATATATCTTCCTAATTAAATTTATTATTGTTTCAGGGAATGCAAATGCTTCTATTTCCCAACTCATAAAATCCTAGCTTACATTGTTAAATGATTTATCTGCATCAAGACCCAACAGCAACAGGTATTTTCTTACATTCTACTCCTCTCTGGGTCATCATTGTTCTATTAATGTTGTCAAATGTTTTCCTCCCCTTCACAAAACCACATTGATCCATATCTATCAGTTTTGGCAACATGCTGACATTATTTTAGCTACTATAGACATAAGCACTTTATAACCATGATTTAAAATTGAAATGGGTTTGTATGAAGCTAGATCTGATGAGTATTTCACATCCTTAGGTATTATAGCTACCACAGCTTTCTTCCAGGATGTTGATGCTTATGCTCCTTTTAAAACACTGTTACACAAAACCTTCCAGATCTTTATCACTTTCTTCCCTCCTGGATTCGAAACTTACAGAGGAATATAATCTGTTCCTGTGCAGATTGATTATAAGTCACTATTTTTATCTAATTTCCTCCTGACTTAACTGTTAATTGTTGAGCCTCCTCTACCTCTAACCCTGGCATACTTAAGTCTTCCATAAATATTTCCATTTGTGCTATTTCTTGATTTCCACATTTCTTTGCTTTATGCAAATGTGCATACAATTTCTGAAATATCTCTAATACCTCTGCAGGATCTCTGGTTATTTTTCTTGTTATACTCTGTCAACAGCTCTTTCCACTTTATGTTGCCTAAGTGATTCTGCTAAAAGTTTTTGTGTTCTGGAGTTATTATCAATAAACAGCTGCTCGACAGCAATCTTTTTAAACTCATGCATATTGTCCAGACACTCCCTTATATTCTGTTTAGCACTCGGCAGTTGCACCTCCTTTTTTCCGTGAGATTCCCCTTATTCTGTAATTCTTTAACCTTTGTCACCCTCTTCTAAATAGTTTTGATTACTTCTTAGACATCTCTCTTGCTCTTTTATTTCTACCTTATTTTTAATCTCCACTTTCATTTTATCCCACTCACTAGCTATAAGTTCTGAAGAAACTTCTATCTTCCCTAATAACTTCTGAATAAGCTCCACTGTCTATTCCTCAAATTCCTCTTTATTTAACAGGTGGGTCAAAAAGTGCCAGTGTCTCATTTTTAAATCATTAGCCTGTGTTTTATCTTAGTTTTTATTTACACATGATCTGAAATAGCTGTTGGATGTGTGTTAATGCTTTCAATTAAATGCACAGGTTCCTGTGAAATATAATTTCTGCCTAGTCTAGCCCAATTATTTCCAAGTTCCTACTACTGGATTCACATAGTCCATACCAAATATTTTCATAAATTCCTTCAGAAATATACCCTACCTTGTTATATTTTCCCTTCTAGGTCCCCCAGATATATCCTCACTGTTTCAGTCCCCACCTATAAGTGATATTCCATGCTGAAAGATGATTATTTCCACACAAATTTTCCTAAGCTCCATAATAGCAGCTTTAGGTGGAATATAAATACATGCCAAAATAATTGTCCACCTTTGCCAGTAACCCCTTATGGGCACAAATCTACTATTATTATCTTTTTCCCCTCTTCTCTCTCCAGTGTAGCACCTCCCTTTTCCTTTGTCCCTAATATTCTGCTGAATATCCTTTATCAAATTCACATGTTCATTTCTTTCCAAATGTGTCTACTGCAGCACTGCTAATTGTAATCTGCATTTCTTACTATAGTTCATAGGTTCATAGGTGTGTACTAGGCTAATGACCCTGAAGCCTTTACAAGCCTAGCCCATACAAGTGCCCTGGCATCGTGCCACCTGATGTTAGTTCCCAGTGCCACTATCAAGTAGAGTCACTTGAGTGATCCCCAGGGCGAACTTTCTATTACCCATCCACTCAAGGTTTCTCTTGAAGAGGGACAGCAAGGTGCTCTGCTTGACATGTATGGGAAGTCTATTCCAGAGCATGGGCAGTCTCTGGGTGAGGAACCTGTCCCTCCAGCATGTTCTGTTGATTGTGGTAATGAGGTTGAAGTCTCTGGAGAATGTGGCGCTGAGGGATTAGGATTTCTTTAGATGTAGCATTTCTGACAGAGCTGGGTCAGACATGGCTTTGAAAGTCAAGCAGAGATCACCTTTAAGTAGGCAATATGAGACAGAGAATAGCTGGAGTTGTTTGAGTCTGTCTGTGTAGGACATGTGTTTAATGCCTAGGATCCTCTTCATGAGGTACTTCTGTGGCCTCTCTAGTTGTTGCAGGTGTCTAGTGAGGTACATGCCAAATGGGGCATTATACTCGATGATTGGTCTAATGAGGGAAGAGTAGAGAGAGATGATGACTTCTTTCTTCCTGTTAGCAAAACCCTTGGTAATGAGATGTGCCACATAGAAGGACTTTCTGACCACTGTGGCAATGTGGTGGTTGACGTAGAGGTTGCTGTCAACCTACATCCCCAGATCTCTTATAATGCCTTCAGTGTTCTGTGGTCTCCCATCAATGTGGTAATTAGTGGGAACTGAGTTTTTACCAAAGGGAATGACAACGCATTTTTTTGGCATTAAGCTTAAGGCCATGGTTTCGACACCAGTCATTAGTCTCAGTGAGGCCTTTCTGTAGGATGTCTGTATAACTTGGGGAGTTAATAATGGCTCCCAGCTTGCAGTCATTTGTGAACTTGGTCAGCCAGAGTCCCTATGTGCTGGCCTGGACCTCTGAGAAGTAGATGCTGAACAGGACAGGACCCAGGACCAAGCCCTGTGGGACTCCACTCATGACTGGTTGGAAGTCTGACTTGGAGTCCACTACTTTCACATGTGTGTTCTATCTGTGAGCCAATTTGCAGCCCACCTAGTGATATTGGGATTGATGCCTAGTTTGGTGAATTTATCAATAATTCCAGAGTGAGGAATGGTATCAGAGGCCTTGGCCAGATCAAGGTAGGCTGTATGCACTGCCTTACCTTCATCCGCAGCCCTGATGACTGACTTAAAGAAGTCAACCAGGTTGAGCAGGCATGATCTCCCTATCATAAAGCCAAATTGCGTGGGGTCTAGAGTTTGGAGATTTCCTATATCTTTGTTAATCAGGTCCATGATGATGCACTCCATAGTTTTACATATCAGACTCATCAGGCTAATGGGGCAATAATTCCCAGGGTCTGTAGTCAGTCCCCCTTTATGGAGAGGGATGACTGTAGCAGTACACAATTTGGTAGCGACAAAGCCTGAGGTGAGGCTGTGACTGAACAGGGCACACAGGTAGTGCCATTTTGCTTTGTAGTTCATGTAGAACAGAGCCAGGGATATTATCAGGTCCCATGGAAGCTGTATTCTTGACCTTGGAAAATGCAGCTTTAACCTGTGCTGCAGTAATGCTGGGTGCCTGGTATTCATCCTGTACTGTGATTGGTCCTTTGGGGGGGGGGTAAAGTTGGCACTAAATCTGTTGGCCAGTATGTTGGCAATATCTGTTGGCTCAGTATAGGAGGTACCATTGTGCAGTACCTCAGAGCAAATCTGGGTATTGCCATGGAGGTTCTTGATATAACTATATAAGGCTTTGTAATTATTTTTAGTGTCTGCCACAATTCTGCCTTCATAGCTGGCTTTAGAGGATTTAATGAGGGATCTCAACTTTTTGTTTAGGCTAATAAGGAAGTTTTTCCAGTCTTGGGACTTTACCTTTTTCTGCAGCAGTTTCTTCCTTCTGTTGTACAGATTATTAATGGCAGGGAACCACCAGATTGGCTTCCTTTTTTCGGAGGAGAGTGTCTTGGATCTCTTGGGTATGGTTAGTTCCAGGCATTTATGTACATTTGTACAGTGCATTGGTGTATGATTTGGCAGTCATGCAGCTATTTTCTATTGGCATGGGTGCTGTGAAGTTAGCCACTTCTGTTTTTAGGACCCCAAAGTCAGCTTTGGAGAAGTTTTTCAAGGTGGTTACCTTTGCGGGGGGAGGGGTGTGTGTGGGTGAGATGTGGATTTCCATGGTGATTAGTTTATTGCTGGATCTGACCAGAGAGGGATTGACTACTGGTGTAGAACAACGGTCACCCATGTTAGTAATAACTAGGTTTAGGATGTTGCCTCCTCTAGTGAGGGTCAGAATGAGCTGGTCCAGGGCATTGGAACTGATGAATTCCAGGAAGTATTGGGCCAGTGTATTGGTGCTTGAGTAGTTTTCCCAGTTGATGGAGGGTTAGTTGAAGTCTTCTAGTATGAAAGTGTTTGGTTGGATCTTGATAGTTTCCAGGGTGCTTAGGAATGTGTAGTGAGAGTCTAGGGACATGGTTGGGGACCTATAGCAGGCTATGACCTGGATCGCTGTCTTACCCAATGTTTGTTGTAACTGAAGTATCTCAGATGCATTATGCTGGGCTACTAGTCTGGAAGTGTGCATATCCTTTATGAATATGGAGACACCACCACCTTTGGAGCTTCTATCCATGCTTTGGGGCCGAAAGGTGTGGAATGAGTTATAGTCTGGTAACACAGAGGTGCTTTTTGCTGCTTTAAACCAGGTCTCTATTACAGCACAAATGTTGTTGTTCTCCATTTTGAGGAGTGCTTTGAGCAAGTGCATTTTGAGATTTAGACTTCTAGTGTTGAGCAGCATGACCCTCATATTGCATTTATTTATAGCTGTTACAGTGGTAATTTGGTCTTTGGAACACCGTCTAAAAAAAGGCACTATAGGGGTGGCACGAACATTGGCCAGTACCCTGAAAGCCAGGGGTGACAGATGCAGGCCATCTCTGGCAAAGCATCAAGGTCTGTCAATCATGTCATCCCAAGCAGACAGATACTGGATCCCCATTGAATGACACCAGAAACTTAGCCAATTGTTGAAGTCAATCATTTTTTGCTTGTACTGCGGTATCATTCTGGGTGAAGGTAGGATACTGCTCAGGGCTAGGGTCATAGGTTCATAGGTTCATACTAGGCTATCTGCCCTAGGGGATTTATAAGCCTAGCCAGAGTTGTGTGGCTTTCACCACCCCTTAGGTTGAAGAATACTATACCCATTAGTTTGCCGTGCCTCTGTCCAGCAGTGATACAGAGATGATCCCCGGGGTAAACCTACGATCTCCCATCCACTGGTCAAGATTCCTCTTGAACAGAGCCAGTGAGGTGCTCTGTCTCACATGGACCGGGATTCTGTTCCACAGCATAGGGAGTCTCTGGGTGATGAATCTGTCCCTCCAGCACGTCCTATTTATATCCGTGTTGAGGTTTAAGTCTCTTGCTCTTGTGGCTCTGGTGGATTTGGATTTTTTGAGGTGGAGCATGTCCATTAATTCCGGGTTGGACATGGCCTTGTATGTCAGGCACAGGTCACCTCTGAGCAGACAGTATGCGACTGAATAGAGCTGGAGTTTCTTCAGTCGGGCAGCATATGGCATATTTTTGAGCCCCTTTATCCTTTTGGTGGGGAACTTTTGGGGTCTTTCCAATTGCTGCAGGTGTCGGGTAAGATACATTCCAAATGGGGCATTGTACTCAATCATTGGTCTGATAAGTGAAGAGTACAGGGGAACAATGACCTCCCTTGATCTGGATGTGAATCCCTTCATAATCAGGTGGGCAATGTAGAAGGTCCTCCTAACCACTTTGGCAATGTGAGTGTCAAAAGAAAGGTTACTATCAACTTGGGTCCCCAGGTCCCTGATAACCTCTTCTGTGCTTAATGGATTGCCACCTATGTGGTAACTTGGGGTTACCTTGTTTTACCAAAGGGTATGACTATACATTTTTGGCGTTTAGCTTAAGGCCATGGCTCTGGCACCAGTTATCCGTTTCTATGAGACCTCTCTGAAGGATATCTGTGTCTGATGGATTTTCAACTATGGCGCCCAGTTTGCAGTCATCTGCAAACTTTGTCAGCCACAATCCTCCTATGTTTGCCTGCACTTCTGAAAAGTAGATGCCGAACAAGAGGGGGCCCAGGACTGAGCCCTGTGGGACACCGCTTGTGACCGGCTTGGAGTCTGACATGGCACCAGCAACTCTAACCCTGTGGGTTCTGCCCTTGAGCCAGTTTGCAACCCATCTTGTGACATATGGGTTTACATTTAAGCTGGTGAGCTTTTCTATGATACCCGAGTGGGGTATTGTGTTGAAAGCTTTTGCAAGGTCAAGGTAGACTGTGTGAACTGCCTTACCCTCATCAATGGCCTTGGTGACTGTTTCAAAAAAGTCGACCAAGTTCAAGAGGCATGATCTGCCCTTGACAAAGCCGAATTGGGTAGGATCCAATGTCTGTAGGTCCCCTATGTCTTTATTTATGAGTTCCATTATGATCCTCTCCATAGCTTTGCAGACCAGGCTTGTTAAGCTTATGGGGCGGTAATTACCAGGGTCCGTAGAAGCACCGCCTTTGTGGAGTGGGACCACAGTTGCCGTACGCCACTCTTTGGGTACGTATCCTGTGGTAAGGCTAAGATTAAACAGCAGCCTTATGTGTGGGTTTAGTTCCTCACTGAGTTCGTGTAGCACACAGCTGGGGTCACCATCCGGTCCCATTGATGATGTGTTTTTAGCTTTAGAGAGAGCAGCTCTCACCTGGGCATTTGAGATGATTGGGAGGCTACACTTTGCTGGGATAGATATTTCTCCTTTTGGGGAGTAGGAAGGGGAGAAATTTTCACTGAACGTGTCTGCCAGTATGTTTACAATGTCTGTGGGTTCAGTGATTTTTGTATAATTTTGAACTAATTCTGAGCATATCTGGGAGTTTCTACCCAGATTTCTAACATAGCTAAAGAAGGCCTTATGATTGTCTTTGTCATACCTGCCTGGGCCACATAATCTGAGAGCTGTACCATGTCTCTTTTCATGTAGTCCAGTGAGGTGCATCTCAGGTCATTTACATCTACATGGAGAATGACAGAGTCATACTTGCACTTGTTATGGAGTGACCTGAGTGTGTGTGTGTTATGTGTCAAATTCTGGCACCCAATAGACAGCAGACTGTTACCTTCTCCTAATTCAACCTAGTGAGTGGGACGGGTCTATATTATATAAACAAAGGATTAAAATGTCAACTTACCTTTGATCAACCCCTATTTCTCGAAGCTGCACATTGAACCCTCAAATCATCTATATCTTTCCAAGGGAAAGAAATCAGTAGCCCAAACATACACACCGCATTACAACAAACACTATAAAAGTAGGGGCTTCAGCCCCACAACCCCCAATGTGGGGGGGCTGTCCCCCACCCCCTAACTAAATATACTAACTCCAAGATTGCATTACAGTCAAGAAAAGGACGAATTTAAAAGAACGGCCAACTGATTTCTTTTCCTTGGAAAGAAATCAATGATTTGGCCATTCAATGTTGTGCAACTTTGAGAAATAGGGATCGATCAAAGGTAAGGCAACATTTTAATCCTTCATTTATATAATATAGACCCAGTGGGACGTCTGTGTGCCTCACTATTGAGTCACCTATGATTAATGCATTGGGCAATGTGTTTAGCCTTAGGGGCTTAGGTTGAGGGGCACACTGTGGAGGTGAGCTATGTTTCCTGTGCTTTGTGCTGTGTTGTGGTGATCAAGTGCATTTCTGTCTTGGAGGTCTCTGCTGTTTGGGTAAATTTCTATTGAGAGCCTCTGCGAAGGTGGATGCATGGTTTGTGTTTTTATGTGAGAGCTGTGGTGGTGGGTGTTCTGGAGGGCTATGTGTTCCATGTGATGTGGTGCAGGTGTTGACCTTCTCCATTCTACCAGATAGTCCAGTCTTGACTGGAGAGTGCATAGCTTCCAATTTGGTGATATAAGTGCATCTCTTACAAGTCTGAGTGTTGGGAGGTAAGAGGAGAGGGTTGTCTGTGTACATGAGTCAGTTGCGACACTATCTCAGAATGCCCAAATGCTCCAGGTTAATAGGAGAAAACACAGGGAACTGCCCTTTAATCATGCCAGGAGGGGTGGTCATAACTACTAAGTACTGGAGCTATTTCCATGAAGAATGACCAGTGCTGATGGCACTTAGGTGTGCTACAATAATTGCTACAACAACCTGCTGAAGTGCAAAGTGGTTAAGCTCTTTGAAGTGCAAGAGAGAAAGAACTGGCAAGATATAAGGGAGAAACTGAAGAGCAGACTTTCTGGCACCAGTAATAGTTTACCTATGCTCGGCGCCGCTGTGAGGAGCTTAAACAAGCACAAACCCATGCAAATGCGGGCTTTTAAACTAGAAAGTTGAAGGGGATGGAAAAAACTGCCCAAACAACTAATAAACTACAATTTCTGGGCCAGAAACCACTTCTGTTGTGGCAGATAGGCTACCTAGTGCTTACTATTCCCACTAATAAGCTAGAAGGCTTCCCTCCAACATAGAAAGGCTTGGGGAGCTCAGAAGCTTACAAATAGTTCTGGATGCAGCAAATCTCTATCTGGACTAGACTAGTTACAGGAAAGGTGGGAAACAAGCTTAGAACTTTTTTTTACACAAAAGTAGCTAAAACAGCAGTAAAAACAATTTAAATGCAGTGCAAGCTAGCACACTTGAGTGTGTAGCAATATTACAGCAAATACAGTTTAAATAAATGCAATTAAATTAAAAGATGACTAAAAACAAGTGCAGAAAGCAGTAAATTAGGAAAAACATCAAAATAGAGGCACTTAGAGTATCTCTTTCTCCTTCCTGATGCTCTTGCAGTCTGCAGGATGCCAAAACTGGATACACAGAGCTTAAACAAGTGCAAACCCATGCAAATGTGGACTTTTAAACCAGAAAGTTGAACGGGATGGAAAAACTGCCCAAATGGTAAATAAACTACAATTTCTGGGCCAGAAACCACTCTTCTTGTGGTAGATAGGCTGCCTAGTGCTTACCACTCCCACTGATAAGCTAGAAGGCTACCCTCCAACACAGAAAGGCTTGGGGGAGGCTCAGAAGCTTACAAACAATCCTGGATACAGCAAATCTGTATCTGGACTAGACTAGTTACAGGAAAGGTGGGAAACAAGAGCAAATGCAGGCTTTTAAGCCAGAAAGTGGAAAGGGATGGAAAAACTGAACAAAAGGCCAATAAACTACAATTTATGGGCCAGAAACCACTTCTCTTGTGGTAGATAGGCTACCTAGTGCTTACCACTTCCAGAAGGCTTCCCTCCAACACAGTAAGGCTCAGAAGCATACAAACAGTCCTGGATACAGCAAATCTGTATCTGGACTAGACTAGTTTCAGGAAAGGTGGGAAACAAGAGCAAACATGGGCTTTTAAACCAGAACATTGAAAGGGATATAAAAACTGCCCAAATGGCCAATAAACTACAATTTCTGAGCCAGAAAACACTCCTCTTGTGGTAGATAGGCTACCTAGTGCTTACCACTCCCACTGATAAGCTAGAAGGCTTCCCTCCAATACAGAAAGGCTTGGAGGGGGCTCAGAAGCTTACTAACAGTCCTGGATACAGCAAATCTGTATCTGGACTAGACTAGTTACAGGAAAGGCGGGAAACAAGCTTAGAATTTTTTTTATGCTTACCTTTTTGTCTATACCTGTGATACCATTTACATTCCAAAATAGTATGGGTAGTGTAGCCATTATGATAAGAAGGTATCAGTCCCACCTCTTATACATGACAGCTTTTTAAATGTCTATTTTTAACGTTTGTATTATATACACATGCTAATGTTTGGCTGGTTGATCTTTTATACAGTTGTTTCTTGTCATTTCCATTTCAACCTATATCACATTTTTTAAGACTTTTTGTTTTAATGAAACACCTCAAAAACAAAAAAAACATCATGAGAACATCCCATATACAAACACAAAAAATTATGTACATCTTCAAATAATGAACAGTTGCCCCAAATCAATACAAAGGTATTGAGTCAGACATTCACCTATGCCATAGCAAAGCATTTCAACTTTACATATATTATAATCAGTGCACATTTATACCCCATCTGCTAATCTAACAGCCTGAGATTACTGTATATTAACTTAAACATGTTTATCCAGTCTTTCTTCTCTTTTTACATTATAATGTCTGCATTTCTTGAAGCTAAAAAAGTACGTGCTCACTTTAGAATCTTTATCACATACAACAAATTGTAAAAAGGCTCACTATTACCCCCTCATTTTGGAACCTCCTGACTCCATAAATCTGCTTTACTATATAGCATGCAGTTTATATCATGAAATGTTTTATACAAATACTAGTAAGAACAAACTTTGTTTCACTTACAGTTACTTTTTTCCTTTTAGTGTTCTTCTAAACATTAATGGCATAAAGTGGGGTATATCCTTTTCAATCCAACAACAAGTTTAACTTATTACAGCTGAGTAATACATCTAGGTGTTTCTGCAGTTACATCCTACCAATGCTTCTAGGCTTCAAATATTGCTTGTTCATATTTGCATTAAAAATTTGAAAACTGTGCTACATAAAACTTATTAAACAATTTCATCTTAAAGCTTACTCAGTGACAAACACAATTGTAGTGACATTTGACCTCTTTCTAGCGCAGATAAAGATATATTAATTGATGTTCATATGATATTAATTTATTTATATTGTCATACATGTTATGTTTTTCTAAATCTCTTGACAACCAAGTAGCCCAGACTGAACTGCTTAGCCTGATATGAAAGCTCTCAACTGGATAACAAAAAATGTTGCTGTCAGTATGTGTATAAATAGAAGGGTTGCTGAGATATTATAAGTTGTTTCCAAAATATTACAAACTTAATAGTTATCCTGTTTACTGAGATGAATAAAATCCAGTTTAAGACCTAGAACCTGATGAATACTACCACAATAAAAATAGTGTGTGCTGAAGGGTTTGCCATTTAAGCTTCTTTAGTAACCCCTATGGATCCAGAGATATGAAAATTTCTTTGAAATTTGAGGACATAATTTGATTCTATTAAAATGCTTAAGCTCTACCCATTGCAAGTTACAGTGTAAACTTCCAGAGCTACAGTGGAGGGAATGAGTTCACAAAGTCAACAAAAGTCCACCCTTACTCAGCCACTTTTTCTTATAAAACCATATTTCACAAATGTGATTGGTGTTTTATAGTCTTAACTTTATTCACTAATTTCAGTGTTGAAGGTTCATCTCTATCTCCCAGCATCAGACTCTGGTTCCAGTCCAGGGTGCCCCTGATTCTTCTAGTCATCTCCTGTGATTTATTCTGTCTCTCAAGCATTTTCTTTGGAATATTGGAAACATTTTTACTGGCAAAGTCTACAAGCTTTATTGTCAGAAGAATGAGAAGCAGAGTCCCCTTCTGTTTGATGGTGCATTTTTTGGACAAACTTTTGCATTTTCTCCTTATCCTGTTCTGCAAAACAAAATGTATTTGATTCTCCAGGACAAAAAATATTCTGAAGACAGCTGAATATAGCAGCTTGAATTTCACTCCTGCCTTTTCACATTCTCTGATTGCTGGGATACATTTCCTTCTCTTCTGCCGGGTATACAGTAAGTAATCATTTTCTACAAACACGTTACTGTCTTCAATTTTTAATACTTTGCCCTCCTGCCACAGTTTTGTCAGGATCACCTCTTTCTGCTGGTATGATTGCATCTTTACTAATACAGGCCTTGGTCACTTTTCCATGGCCATATTTGAAACATACACTTGATGTGCTCTTTCAATTAACAAATCCTGCTGTGAAATACCAGTCTAGTTGCTTATTTCTGCTTTCTTGAAATGTCTGTTCCTTCCAGTTTCTCTGGTACAGCAGAAAATCTCAGGTTTTATCTGCATGCTCTGTTCTCTAACTCTACCATTTTTTAAACAGCTCTTCTGATAAGTCTTATACTCAGTCAGCTTTTTCTTCATTTTGAGCTCTGATTTTTGTCGTTTTATCAGATCATCTGAATAGCTGCTTAAAGCTTCTTCTATTTTCCAGTCTTTTGTTATTTGAGTTGATATACTCCTTCAAGTTTTCATTTATTTTAATCAACTCTGAGTATGTCTAATTTATTTTTCCTCTAAATTACTGGACCCTATTTTTTTTACCAAATCTGGAGCATGATCTGCTTTTTGTTGAACAGCTGTTGGGTTCTTTGGAGTCAGTATTTTCTCTTCACCTTTTCTAGTTGATTTTCTTTCAGGCTAAGTTTCTTCATGCCTGTATTCAGGCAGTGCACTTACTAGCCAGTAAATTAATTTTACAAAATCTGGCAAAATTACTATCTCTTCTTTCTTACTTTTTATTTTTTCATACTTGGATAGCAGAGAGCTAAAATTAAGCTGTTGATGAATGTGCAGCCATCTTAGAAATCAGAACTAGAAATATTTTATTAAAAAATTCTGTTAACTTTGACTGCGAGCAGTATGTCTAAGAGGCCTGAAAACATACAATGAGTTAAGTTTTTTACTTTTCAAAGGGAAAGATGCACTAAAGATATTCAATAGAGTTTAGCTTATTGATACAGAAAATATTTTAGTCGTGAAAGAAATGCTTCAGAATGACTGAGTTGAGAAAATGTCTGCCATATATCAGTTATCTGCTTTTCATGAAACATTTACCTAGAAACATTGCTTATGCTTGTATTAGTGAATAAAAGAATCAGACAAAGACTCATGAGTTTTAAGAGTTACATGATTCTGTAACATGCGATAGAATTATGCTTGATATCAGAAATTATCAGCTGAAAGGTGCATTTCTGCATGTTGCAGATTTAACATCGGAGTGATTGATATATACACAATAATTAGAATTTCTCAATCAGAATTTAAAGAACACACAAAGGAATTAGAATTGTCTAAAGCTGCGTGTAAAACAGAATATCAGAAAATAGGTAAAAGATTATTTTTGAAATGTTTAGAGAAAAGATTTGTTCCCCAACAAAGAAAATCTGTTTTGGTAGTGCCAATATCTAAAGAAGGCAAAATTACTAAGTTTGATTTGTTTTATTGGAAAATCATTTGAGTGAGTAATTTTTGAACTAATGATTGAGAAACTGACATTTGACCTGGATATTCACTAGCAGGGATTCTGTCGAAGGCTGTGTTGTATGGATCAAATCTAATACATTTTTAATCAAAATATTTGAGAAGCAGTAGTTATGGAACTCTCAGTGGATACAACCTACTTGGACCTCACTAAGACATTTAATTAATTTCCTTACAGTGAAATTATGAAGATAATGAGAACACATTATATCAATGGGTATATTACTAAATAGGAATTTAACTGTCTAACTAATATAACATTTAGAGTTAAAGTTAAAATGGTGGATGCTACATCTACAGATACAGCTTTCACTGTAGGTATACCATAAAGGTCAATTATAGGACCAGTTTGTTTGCATTACTCATGTCAGACTTTCCTGTACATACTAGAATGTGAATTAGCAAATGTAATGATGAAATATAAATTGGGATAACATTGAGCTCAATAAGGGATCAAGCTAATGGCTACCTTATACGTGTGGTCATTGAGAAAGAAAGTGGATTTGCATGCCAGGCAAACAATAATATTGCACCTTGGCAAAAAACACAATCCCTATTACCCATATAATGTTATACTTGCAAGTATAGAGAAGGTTAATGGTTTGGGTATTATTGTAGATTGGATACTTTTGTATGGGGATAATGTTCAAATGACAACTATAAAGTGATGCATAATTATAAAGGACATCTTACAAAGCATATCTAGTAGGGAAAAAAATGTTCTGCTAGCAACTTCAGTGTTGTAATGTGCATAATCATACTATGATTACTACAGGTTGGAAAATATCCAAAAATATTTTACTAGTCAAATCACTAAAATTAAGTACCTGTGTTATGAGAACAGGCTAAAAAGTAGTAATTATAATTGTATTCAGTTATATATAGATTTGAAAGTTGGGATTTATCTTGAATCTATAAATGTGCGAATGATGGCATCATGACAGTGACACTAGGAATTGAAATTAGGACTCATGTTATGGCAAACAGTAAGATCTGTTTATTTGTGAACTATCTTTCTTATAATAATACTATAGGGACAGGATCGTTTCATGGAAGAACGGATAAACTACAGAACAGTTTATCAACAGATGTTAGAAAAGCTTGAAGTCTAGAGGTACTTAATTGTGCACTAGACTAATAGTTTGTCAGAGGTGTATATAACTACTCTATTATTCTTGACAAACTCTTGTAGGCTCAGAGTTTGAAAGTGTGAACATTAAATATAAATAAACCATGATAACCAATGATAAGTATAAAAACATGAATATATGAAGTTCTGAATGAGGTGTCTCTATAATAATAGTGAAAGAAATATACAGTGATTAACACATGTGTAGACGCTACTTACATAGAAATATTTTGCTAAATTAAGTAAAATGAATAAAACAAAATTTCAATGAAAGTGAATACCTGTGCTATAAAAGCAAAAAAAATAGTTATTTGTGCACACAAGTATTGCAAATTTTCAGTGTTCATAATGTAAAAAAGTGACACAGATAATGTAATCAAGAAAAACAGTAATAAATCTATGCAGAGAAGCATAAAAATAATAATGTCTTGTGGTGTTTAACTAGATAAAGGTGTAGGGTGCAATATAATATCTGATCAACCACTAAAGGTACTGAATATGAAAGACAGCAGAAATACTAGTTTATTTTGTAAACAGATAGTTCCATCACGTAAAGCAATTATGACAGAAAGTGCTTACTTGTGAGTATAAGAATTAAAATTACAAGATTTAGCCCCAGATAGCCAGAACAGACACCTGTAATGTTTGTCAGTTGACTTTCCAGAAGCTTTGCATGGTGAAAAAAAATCTTAATGCATATGTATAGAGTAATGATTCATATCATGACTGTGAAGATTTATTTACTGGCTTAGAATGTTTGACAGGGGTTCATCCTATTCAGATGGATTGTACAACCTCTAAAGAAACTTTTGATAGCTTTAAGAAGTAGCAGAGAAGAAAGGACTGAAAATAATAAAGAACAGTTTAATGAATGAAAAGCATCATTACTGTTGCCAATTAAAATAGACTTTGTGCATGTAGCAATCCGTTAGCAAAGATGAAAAGAGGAAGCGTTATCAACTGTGTGCTATAACAAAAGTGGTTTCAACAGTAACAGGTGCAAAACATTTTTCTGTGCTTGATGCTAACCAGGGACTTTAGGGGTTTATTTTGTTTTACTTTTATTTATGTTTTTTAATATTCGTTGTTTATTATATTTTCAAAATGCCATATTCTTATTGAATCAAATTCCATATTCAAAACAGAGATATAGCAAGTCTATATAAGGACTGTAAATTTGTTAAAATTCACAAGTGCTAGTTATCATAATAATGGAAACAGCTTTCTCAAACAATATGAAATGTAAATATTATGTTATATTTTAAGACATTAATAAAAATAAAACAGCAAATGTTACATTATATATCTGCGAAGCTGATACAATCTTAAAGAACAAGCAAGTTGAAAGAGATATGCAAGGGGATCACAAGTCAAATCATATTTATATGAGTGTATCTATATATGTATCTATGTCTATCTATATCTATCTATCTCTATATCAATCTGTATGTGCGTGTTTATGTGTGTATCAAAGAACACTTAATTCAAATTTCATTCCCCAATGCAAAATACATTGAAAAATAGAATATCAGATTGTTTTGTGAACTAAACAACTCTGTTTTAACTGATTTTTCAAAGGGGCATGTTCCTCTGCAGCTCCCACATCCTTACCAAGATAAATATACCAGTTCTTAAGATTGCACAATACCAGAGAAAAGGGAATGTTCTTTTTTTCTCCAGCATTAAGTGATTTTGAGGAAAAAAAAGAGTTCCATTGCATTTCTTCAATATGCATGATATTTAATTAAAATCTCATGCATTCGAAAAAGTGTATTTTGACAAAACAGTGGGAGCCCATATATACACATATACAGTTTATGGTCAAAATGTTGAATGTAGGTTCTGCGAACATGGGAATGTCGAGCGGCAGATGTCCGATTCCGGTGCTGCCAAATTATCAATAGTTCATATCGATGAATGCCACTGTGCATTCACTGATATGAGCTTGATGTAATGAATAGAGATTGCTGTACAGTGTGGATTGGATGCTTGAAAACAAAGATATGAAATCAAAAATATTTGAGCAGGCACATCTCTGTCCTTCATCTCATTAACTAGTTCAAAGTATGGCTTTTTAAAGCTGACTAAAATCACTACCACATATACTACATGTAATCTTACTGTCTAGTTGCATTATGTAATAGTCATGCATTTTTAAGACTTCTCACATAGTGTTGTGTATGCTGTGATTTCATATAGTTAGGTGTTTTGCTCAAAGAAGTTATATGACTGTATGCAGTTTCACTGATGTTTCTGCTGATAAGAAATTGTACTTAGATCTTAATGTTTTTTTTCCTTGTTGTCAGTTCATGTAATACAGTGTATATATTTTTTACTAGTGTAACACTTACTTAGGAGTGGCAGAGCTGCTTACAGAAATGTTAGCACATGAGATATATTTGTAAATGTGTTTATAGAAAAGTGTTCAGAACTGCTACTTGATGTTATCCTTTACTTAAAGCAGTGATAGTGCTCATGCTAACTTTATATACAAACTCTGAGATTGCACTACAGTAGGAAAAGGAGCAAAACCCCAATCCCCACTGTATTCCAGTCGCACACAGTCTAGGTCTTTGTTACTCGACTTCTGGGTTTTCGATGCTCCTAGTTTGGTCTTTTGACGTTCGCTCTTATGACTTTCGTTCTTCTGATAGGAAACTATATATATATATATATATATGTGTATGTTTGTGTGAGTGTCTGTGTGTGTGTGTGTAAAGCTATGATCACTGTGCCTTTGACTGTTCTTCTTTATTCAAGGTACAGTAATCTTAGATTTAGTAGCTATGGTGTGCGAGGTGCAAGGGGATTCCTGCTTAAAAAAAGAGTTTTAATTGAGACCAGTTAATCTCATTAGGGGTAATATATAATCATTGACCATGGGATGGGTAAGGCCACTCTATACTAACTAGACTTAAAATGACCTACTAGACCAGCTAGTCTAGTACTTACAAATGAATCTGTAAACCAACAAGTTTTAACATTCACTGTTCTTTTAGGTTCATAGGTTCACAGGAGGTTACTAGGCTAACGGCCTTAGACCCCATACAAGCCTAGCCATATTTATCCTGGGTTGCCCCAATTGTCAGTGGTAAGGTAAGCAAAGTTCACAGAGGTAAGGGTCTATGGTAGTTAATACCAACTTCCTCTGTACAGGAGGGACATGGGCACCACCTTAGGAGTGAATTTGTGGTCACCCATCCATTGATCTAGGTTGTATTTGAAGTGGGTCAAGAAGGGGTTCTGTTTCCCCATGAACTGGAAGCTTGTTTCAGAGGAGTGGCAGTCTCTGGGAGATGTATCTATCTCTCCAGCATAACCTGTTCATGTCAGAGGCTAGGTTAAGATCCCTGGAGTGAGTGACCTTCCTACAGTTTGATTTACGAATGTGTAGCATTTTCATCAGGGCTGGTTCAGAGACTGCCCTGTAAGCCAGGCACTGGTCACCATATAGCAATGTGTAGGAGACAGAATACAGTGACAGGGCTTTCAGTCTTTCTGCATAATACTTGCTTTGTGTACCTTGTAATTTCTTGGTGAGAAACCTCTGTGATCTCTCCAGTTGTTGCAGGTGTCTGGTGAGGTACATGCAAAAGTGAACATTGTATTCAATTATTGGTCTGATGAGGGCTGAGTATTATGGAATTATAACATCATTAGATCTAGATGTGATGCCTTTACTTATAAGATGTACCACACAGAAGGATTTCCTTACTACTGTGGATATGTGGTGATGAAAGTTCAGATTGCTATCAACCTGAGTACCCTGAGCATGTACTACTGGCTCTACACTTAGGGGTTGCTGTTTATAATGTAATTAACAGGGATGTCAGCTTTCCCATAGGGAATAATAATACATTTTTTGCATTTAGCTATAATCTGTGGCTTTGGCACCAATCATTTGTCTGTGTTAAGCCTGTCTGCAGTATATTAACATCGCTGGGGGGACTCATGGGCCCAGCACAGAACCTTGTGGTATGCCACTGGTGGCTGGTCTTTTGCTAGAGGTGAAATAACCCACTTTTACAGTATGTGTCCTGTTGCTGAGCCAATTGACTGTCTGTCTGGTAATGTAGGGATTAATTCCCAATTGGGAGAGTTTCTCTATAATACCTGAGTGGGGGATTGTGTCAAGTGCCTTGGGTAGGTCAAGATAGATGTCTTTCCCCTCATTCAGGGCCTTGGTGACTTTCTCAAAGATGTCAACCATGCTTAACAGGCATGGCCTCCATTTAATGAATCTAAACTGGGTTGGGTCCAGTGTTTGGAGATTACCTGTGTCCTTGTTAATAAGGTCCATAATGGTTCTTTCAATGGCCTTGCAGATGAGGCTAGTTAAGCTTATGGGCCTATAATTCTCGGGGTTGGTTGATGGTCCCACTTCGTGCAGAGGAATTACTGTTGCTGTCTTCCATTCCACTGGAACATAACCAGTTTACAGGCTGTGGCTAAACAGAGATCCAAATGGGTCTGCTAGGTCATGTTTTAAGTTGTTTAAAAGGCAACCTGGGATGTTGTCTGGTCCCACTGATGTCATGTTTTAGGCCTTGGAGAGCACTGAGATGACCTGCTCTCTTGAGATAATAGGATGAGGAATGGTGGCAGGTATATTTTGGGGGATGACTGGAGGGAATGGGGGTGAAGTTTTCTCTAAATCTGTCAGCTAGCAGGTTGGCTATTACCTCTGGTTGAGTATGGGTAGTGCCATCTACAACCAGTTCAGCTCATTGCTGGGTATTCCTTTCTAGAATTTGGATGTAGTTAAAGAATGCCTTGTGATTATCCTCAGCTAGGGAGGCTATTTTTACTTTGTAATTAGCTTTGGATGACTTGACAAGATGTCTAGCTTGTTTATTTAAGCTAGAGAGAGATTTCTTCCTCTGCTGAAACAGTTCCCTCTTGTTCTTGGACATTAGTTTATTTCTCTTGTTGTATAACCTGTTTATACTAGGGGTCCACCAGAGTGGTTTGTTTTTTCAGCAAGACCTGGTTTTAATCTGGCCAGCTACTGCCAGTTCTATACAACTGCTTAAGTGGTTATACAGGGCATTGGTGTACACCTCTGAATAAGAGTCTGTGTTATCTGCATTTAGGGGGGGCTTTCAATCTTCTCATACCATCACTTAGTAGGAGGTAATTTCTCAAAGATGGGCTCAAGCAGTCGAGGGAGGAGAAAAAGAAAATTCTCTGGCGAGAACCCAGAGGTAAGGCGAAGAAGCAGGAATTAAACGGACTGGTTTTTAATCTATCCAAACATGAACTGAATGACTCTGATGTGACTTTATTAAACAGGGGTCTCTCCTTTATTCCCTCCTAAGGTAGTGACCTCACTGAGTTATTAACTGATTTACGCATGTTTGGTAGGTCCATTTCTTTGAAGTTATTGTTCAATAATGATGGAGGGCTTTGTGTTGGACCTAATTTTGATTATAAACGTAAAAACACGTTCATACTGAGCATGTCTGCGAGTGTTGAATGTTTTATACAACTATGTGAAAAAGACTTTTATGCATATTTTTTGGACAAAAAGAAAAAATGTCAATATTTTAATTTGAGCGCACAAGAGAGATGTTCTTTAAGTAATCTCATGCATGATTCTGAGGTGACGATAAAACCAGCTGATAAAGGGGGAGGGGTGGTGTTATTAGATATGGATCAATATAATTTTTTGATGTTAGAGCTGCTGGCTGATAATGAAACATATGTTGGGATTAGGAAGGAGGATATGGAAAGAATTATGAAGAGGGTCTATGATGAGTTGTATGACCTTCTTATGTGTAGACAAATTTCGTATGAACTTACTGAAAACATATCTCATTACTTGGAGAATAATTTAGGTGCTTTGGTTAGGAGTATACCTACAGTTTTGAAGGATACCTACCAATTACTAAATGACTGGGATTCTTTAAAAATCCAACCTGATTCCCTCTCTTCCTTGGTATTAGTTACCTTGGATGTTAAAAATTTATTTACGGCCATTCCTAATACATATGGTTTGGAGGCAGTAATAGAATTGCTGCATGCAATCGGCAGCAATACTAGTGATAAACAAATTCTTATATGTACTCTGCTAGATATAGTTCTACAGAATAATGTTTTTATGTCCCAGGATATGTTGTATTTACAAGCATGGGGTGTCGCCATGGGCACCCCATGTGCGAACTCTTATGCAAATTTGGTGATGTATTACTGGGAGGAGGAGCATGTTTTTAACACTGCATTCTTCCAGCATGTTTTGCTGTATCGACGCTTTGTAGACGATATACTAATAGTTTGGGATGGTGAGTTGAATTTATTGCAAGATTTTGTTTCCTATTTGGAGGCAACCATGACTTTTTTGAGATTTACTATGGAAACTTCTCCCTTAGAGATAAATTTTTTTAGATGTGACTATCCGTAAAGATGGGGCAGGACAGTTGTTGACTTCCTTGTATAGGAAGATGTGCTGGAGGAATGCTTTGTTACATTTTGATAGCATGCATCCCCGTTGTACATTTCTGAATGTTGTCAAGAGCCAATATTCTAGAATTATTAATATCTGTAGAGATCCTATTGATAGGTTTATACAGTTAGAGCATTTGAATGAATTATTTTGGGATAGAGGCTATACAGAGAAGATAATAAATAATGCAAGGGGGTCGATAGATATCAGTTCTGAAGGTATAAGGGATAACTATCCTCGAGTTTATAATAAAAAGAATGGATGCCACAAGGTGAAAAGCTCAAGGGGAGTGGCCTCCAAAATAGATCGTTTAGCCATTACGATCAGATACACAAATGATAATAGAAAAATTACAGAAATAATCAAGAGGAATTGGAAGGTGCTTTTGTTAGATAAATGTGTTCTAGATTTAATAGGGTGTACACCAAGATTTAGATACAGGAATAGCAGGAATTTGAAGAGGTTACTATGTTTAGAGAAATGCAATGGGTGCTCAAATGAAGTTCGACAGGCTTTGGATAATGGTACACATCCATGTAATAGGTGTAGTATGTGTAATTATATTACCAAAGAGCAGGAATTTATACACCCTTGTATAGATTACGTCTTTAGACCTAGATTTTATGCATCTTGCAATAGTATAAATTTGATTTATTTAGCAACCTGCATAGAATGTGCAGCTTTCTATGTAGGCATGATGTCTAGAAAACTTAAGGACAGGATCTATAACCATATTTATGATATTAGGAAGATGAATCCCACAAATGCATTGATTAAACATATTGATACAAATCCTGGACATAGTTTTGAATTTAGAGTGCTACAAATGGTTAGATTAAATAAACGAGGGGGAGATAGGCTAAGTCATCTAGAATTAGTTGAGTTAGATTGGATTTTTAAACTGGGAGCTCATATTGAACCTGGGCTGAACCAATATGTTAACATCAGGTCGGCTTTGGCTGCTTGTAGATAAATTAGGATTATATATACTTTATATATAATATATAAATATGTTTTTAATTGTTTTACATTTTGTCATAATTTTAGTATAGTTCATTATTGTTTAGTAATTTTCATTCAGTGAGGTTTTAACCTTTGTAATAGAATGTGAAAATGTTGATGCATTTGATCAAACAGATTATAAGTATACTTTTGTGTCTTTTCTGCTTGTTAATCAGTTAATAGTTTGATTGTTAGCATCAATTTGTCAATTTGCTAATTTATTGAAATTTAGGTTTTGGATATATATATGGACTCAAGTGTTGTGTGGGTAAAACCTGAAGAAGCTTGTCTTATAACACATGAAAGCGCTTGTTTCATTTAATATTTCATTATTTTATTCTATTACCAGTTTCATTTTGTGGTTCGTGGTGGTCCTACTTTCATTACTATTTCATAATTTTTTCTGAAACCTGTGGAGTTGGACCTTTGGTTGGTAGCTCTTTCTCATTATTAATATTTACTTTGTAATTAGATTTGGATGACTTGACAAGATGTCTAACTTGTTTATTTAAGCTAGAGAGAGAGATTTCTTCCTCTGCTGAAACAGTTCCCTCTTGTTCTTGGACATTAGTTTATTTCTCTTGTTGTATAGCCTGTTTATACTAGGGGTCCACCAGAGTGGTTTGTTTTTTCAGCAAGACCTGGTTTTAATCTGGCCAGATACTGCCAATTCTATACAACTGCTTAAGTGGTTATACAGGGCATTGGTGTACACCTCTGAATAAGAGTCTGTGTTATCTGCATTCAGGGGGGCTTTCAAACTTCTCATACCATCACTTAGTAGGAGGTAATTTGTCTTAGAAAAATTCTTAAGCGTTTTTGATGGGGTATCTGGTATTATAATTACATCAAACATGACTGATTTATGGACCGATCTTAACAGGGAGGACTTCACATGGGGGGGGGGGGTATAATGCTCTCTCATGTTAGTGAGTACAATGTCCAGGACATTTGAGCCTCTTGGTGTGCTGGCTAGCTATGCCAGACCATTTGCATTAACAAAGTCCAAGAACCTCTGAGCCAGCATATTTGTGGTTGTGTATGTTTCCCAGTCAAAGATAGGATAATTAAAATCAAAAGTAAAAATAAAACCAATGGAGCACACCAGCTCAATTTCCAATAATAAAATATACATAATAGAAAAAGAAACAACACTGTATAGGTGGAAAAGTTTAATAAAATACTATAAATCATACAAAACACAGTAAGCACTTTAGCATAAAATGCTTCTTCAGACCATAAAAAAATTCTCAGTACATGCACAATATATACATTGCTACAACCAATGAAACCTCTTGATTAATTAATCAATTAAAATATCATTTAGAGCAGAAAGGTCTTCTTTGTTTTAGGTTAGTTCTTAAAGAGACCTTATCATTTAAACCCTTATTCCTATCTACTTGTAAGTTCAAAATCCAATAACATTCCCTATTTTCTGTGATAGTCTTAATGTCTCCTAACCTTTGCCCTACTACAGTGGTCTCTATTACCTGAAACTTAAAATCTTGTTCAGCATCCATATCCATGACATGCTTAGCTAATAAATTCAAACTATTACCCTGCCTAATATCTTGAACATGCTCCCTAATTCTGTCCTTGAAGCAGCGGTCCATCTTCCCTCTGTAAAACCATTTGCAAAGCTGACATTGAGCCAGACAGACCAAATGTTTAATAAAACAATTGGCTATTACCTTGAAAAAATATTTCCTATTGGTAGTGGGGTCTATAAAGGTACTATCATTGTCCAAAAATGGACAAAAACTACAACTGCCACATTGGAATGTACCAAAATTCACACATCATGGTGGATCACTCTTCTCATAGCATAGCATCCTTTTAAGCGTCTTCCTACTTCTAAACCTAAAAGAGAGTTTAGAGCCAATTACACCATTGACAGAGTATTCTGATGTAAGAATATGCCTGTTCTTCTCAATAATACTGCATATGGAACTAACATTACTGGAATATATTATAGTAACAGCAACTCCTGCCATACATACGTCTGATGCCCTACCAGCACAGCTATCCTCACTATCAACCAAGGCTCACTCTAAGAAATATGGTTTACCCCTCCCATTTCTAGCAGTATTGGTAACCATTAACTCTCTGTCTACCTCACATGTGGAATATCCCCTATCCTGCAACTCATGTCACATTACATTTACCTCTTCTTGAAACATCTCATCTCTATTGTGTAGCCTAGATAACCATAGGGTTTGCCCTCATATAATATTCTTATATATCCTGGGTAGATGTAAACTCTGACAATGCAATATATGGTTTCTATGGCATAATTTCCTAAATCCACTGGTCACAATCTTATTTAGATGGTCCTTCTCCAAACTAACATCCAATAAATATATTCTAGAAATTAAGGTTTGAAACTCAAATCTTAAAAAAAAAGAAGTAGCACTGTGGAAATATGTGACAAAATGCTCAAACTGCTCATAGTCCCCAGTCCATAGAATAAATACATCATCCACAAACATACAGTAAAACCTAATATAGGGCACATACATATTATTATCCAATACACACATAGATTCCCAGTATGCCATAACACTGTTCATATAACTATTGACACATGGTGTTCCAATGGCCACTCCTAACTTCTGATGGTAATATTTGCCCTCAAAAAAAAAAAAACATTATTCTCTAGGATAGTTTCAATAAATAAGCATATTAAATCTATAAATTTTGGAGTATAATCACTGTGTATTGTTAGGAAACTCCTAACATATTCTACCCCTACATCATTGGAAATCATCATAAACAATGAACAAATGTCCATAGTCACAAACGGAATATTGTCATCCAAGGAAGTATCACCCACATTGTCATAGAGTTGTCTCAAAAATTGCTCAGTGCCACCTAAAATGACTTCTACTTTACCAACAATGTCTTAAGGTGCTAATCAACAAAAATAGATATAAACTCAGTTACTCATCCACAGCCTGACATTATAGGTCTGAACGGTGGGTGGGTTATATTCTTATATACTTTAGGCAATCCTTGAACGATAGGAATTGTAACTGCATCAACCATAAAAATCTATACAAATCACTAGTAATGTCATTATTCAAAAGACAATCATATAACATAGAGCAAGCGCCCTCCCTATTCTTTTAATATTTTATATAGAAACAAGTTCATACACACAAATATCTCTTAACAAATTTAGTATACTGTGGTTATAAAAAGCAGCATCCATGATAACCAATACCTCTCCCTTAAGCTAGCTAGCCAATATGTGCTAAGGGGCTTTGCCTATAATTAATTTGGCATGGAGTAGCTCAACAGAGTCATACTGCCTGACCAGTCTTGGGATGTACTTATCGATAATGAAGATGGATATACCTCCTCTTTTGCTTCTTTCATGCCCAGTTTGTGGTCTGAAGATATGGAAGACATTGTAGTCCTGCACAGCTGGGGTGCTTTCAGTGCCTTTGAACAATGTCTCAGTGACTGCACAGATGTCAGCATCTTCAAAAGTGGGGAGTGCTTCCAGGGAGTACAGTTTCTTGTGCAGACTCCTATCATTAACCACAGTACCTTGAGTTTATGTAAAGAAGATTTTATGTTCGGAGGGTGAGTGGGAAAATTATCAGGGAATCACCAGCAGTGCTTTAGTTTATGCAGGCTTGAAATCTTTTCAGAAAAAGTCAATAGCCAGAAATTCAGTGTGTATTTAATTATCAGTCAAACAATTTAACCAATGAAAAAACATGTGAAATGTACAGCCTAGCTAGTTTTAGTGTCTATCTCTCACACAGAGCAAAAACACCAGGCCAAGCAGATTTCTTGAAACAGAAAACAAAATGGAGCAGGTAAAACAGAAAGCAGCTTTATCACTCACAGACAAGAAAATATAGATATATTTACCTCATTCAGCAATTAATCACTAGCAGTGCTTTAGTTTATGTAAAAATATGTGCTTTAGTTTATGCAGGCTTGAAATCTCTTAAAAAAAAGACAATGGCCAGGAAATTCACTGAAGTTTGGCTGTATTTTTTCATTTTGTAATTTGGGATTTACAATTATGGGATCTCAGAATTACAAATGACAGCTGCATTGTGCCTTGCTCGCCTCACTTCTGGAACTTCATAACATTACAGTTATTAGCAGGTGAGTGAAGCCTCTAAAAGACCATTATCCTAAATCCTATGCACAGATACCCTGCCATATGGTAGCTGATAAATACTGTATCTTAATGTACAATAATCACAAAACATGGGTAATTCTGCACAGTGATAAATCATGCTTGCCAAGTCATTTGTCTTCAACCACAAATGTTGGATGGCCCAGTTGTTGGTTTCAACAAATGCCAGCAAATATGGCACAGTCCTACAAGAAAATGGGCACAAAGGAACTCATAAACATTGAGTGGACTCTGAAGGAAAACCTACAGCATTTATCACTGTGCAGAATTACCCATGTTTTGTAATTATTGTACATTAAGATTGTAGCATCTGGAGCATTTCTCCCCTGGCCTCCACTGTAAACAGGCTCTGTGGAACCTAGTTGGACATTCCCGGTCAACAAATGTTAAATAAATAAAATAAAAAATAAAAAAAAGATACAGTATTTATCAGCTACCATATGGCAGGTTCCAATCAATATATTTGTCTGCGGAACATTATATACCATTTTCAAGCACAATTTTTTCACAAAACTATTTACTAACACTTATATGCTGTAATACAAACATGTTTTTATCATATTACGCATATTATAAACATCAAATATTCTCTATAATCATTATGTTGGATTCAATCAAAATCTTAAGTTCCCTACCATTAATTTCACTTAAACTTTTCTATATAAAACATCATCCACTAATTCTCTAATTATTAATAACAAATCTTGTACTTTTTTACATTTTATACCATATATATTCTCATTCATAACCTTACCTGGTTTGTCTTCCATTCTTTTCGTAAGATTTTCAAAAAATCTTATAATCCATATTATTTAGAACTATAGGTCTCGAATTCTGTATCTCACACATATCACCTTTTTTTTCCAAATAAATTGAATTACACCACTATACAACTCTTTATATTGGAATCCTTTACTCAGCTATTCATGTAATACCTTTAGAAAGCTTTTTTTGTGTTATTGCTATATTTTTATACATTCTGCATTCTAATCAATTTGGACCTGCAGAAGAGTCCAAATATATTTTCTTCAAAATATTTTCCAATTATTCCACTTTCATTTTCTTTTAAATTCTTATTATCTTTGTTCTGGAAAAATGTCTACTTTCCATTGATTACTAAATTGCAATTTATGTCCTCTAGAAGTTACTCTAACATAATTTTCTACTATTTCCATAATCTTATCTTATGTGCTGTGTAATACACCTGAAGTATCCTTAATTTCCCTCATAATACTGTTATTTGCCTTATTGAATTTGCTCAAGAATGGCTCGATTATCTCTTTTTTTCCTTGTAAAAAACATCTTTGCTTATATAGTAAATGCGTTAGTTTCATCTTATTTAAATTATATACTCCTTGCTATTTAGTAAAAAAGCTTTCTTTATTTTTTTCCAAACTAACAAACATATCCTTACTTAACTTTTCTTACTCTATTTTCCCTCCTTCTTTTACTGTTCTCCCAGCTTATAAAACTTTTTATATTTTTGTTTAAAATATAGCCAGTCTTTATAAAAGGCCCTCATGTCCATATGATCCTGCCATACATTTACTACATCAGTCTTTCCTTTATCATACCATTTAATTTCATTATTTTTTTTATTCACTTTCCTATTTTATATACTCAGAATTATCCTTTAACACACTCTAGATTGCTCTATGATCTGAAAAACCTGTCCCCAAAATACCATCTTCTACAATTTGCGATCCTGATGCAATTAAAAAAATAGTCTTTTTCAGTTATATGTTCTCTTCTACTATTTGTCCACAAACTCATCTTCCAAATATGTAAATTTCCATATTTCATGATATCTAACACTTTCTTAACATTATACACTTTTTTTGCTTTTATATTACAATTAAAATTTCCTGCAACAGTTATTTCCATATTTATTCCTACATATGGTATTATATCTTTAAACATCTCTTCTATCTCCCTTTTTGTCACATACGCATAAATCGTTATAATTTTAAAAACCTGATCTCTGCAGCTTACATCGAGAAATGTTGTTCGATCCACTATAATGAAAGTAATAGCCAATAATTTTAACATATTGTTATATAAAATAATTATTTCTGAACATGTCTGTCTCTCTAATTTACATTTTTCCCCACCATACTTTGAGTTGCAGCCTCTCCTCTTTTGTTAGAAATCTAGTATCTTCTAATATAATGTCACTTTCCTGCTTTTTATACCATTCAATGCCTATCCTTCATACAAAACTCTTTAAGCTATTAACATTTAATGCAAACATCTTACGTGAAATGTTGACTTTCTAATGCCACACTAATCCTTTCCCTTTCTTTTTTCTCTATTATGTCCTTCTCTCGAACTCTTACCAATAGAATTCCTTTTTTAACTAAATTCCATTTCATATTTTTGTTATCACTTATGCCTGACTCTTCTTCATCACCGTTATTGAAATTAAAACTTTCATTGCTAATTTTCTGTAATTCTTATTTGCTTTCCAAATTATTTATTTCTTCATGTTCTATATGTGCAGTCACTATTTTACTTCTGTATCTGTAAGTTTAGTTTCTTGACTCTGTTCTATCAGTGCTTCTACCATCTCTAGTTCTATTTATTTACTTTGCACCCCTGAATGCCCTGCTTTTTTACATTTATAACACTTTACCTCACAATTTCGTGTATCATGCCCCATTTTTCCACAAGCAAAGCATTTTCTCTTTTCCCAATTATTAATCAAATGATCGGCTTTTCCACATAAAAATATATCTTAGGCTGTCCCCAATATTTCACCATACCTTTGTTCCATTCCATATTTATAATACTTAGAATATGGATAATATTATCATTTTGAATTTTCAAAACAGCATGACAGTCTCATGCACCCATTCACAAACCTCTGTTATCATATACTTTTGACATATCTAATGCATATTTTCATAAATTTAATAAATGTCTTTTTAAAGTCTCTTTTTCAACTTCAGTCCTGAATTGTATGTGAATTTTCTTCTCCATCTCTATGAAATGCTTTAATCACCAAAGAGTTTCAATATGCACAGTTTTTCTTTTTCTCATTGTTTGACCAATCTCAAAAATAGTTACATGTCTCTTTATTTGTATAAATAAATGCTCTCACCTCATTTGCTTTGATTCCTAAAGGTTTTATTATTTTGTTTCATGCCTTATATCTGTCCATTTCACCCACTTCTTTTTTCTCAATTCATATTGTAAAAGCATTTTTTCTTCTTATATTTACTACTTTTTTCTTTCTCTACCTTTTTCCACTCTGGCCTTTACCATCTGAGCGTACAACTTTCTTTCCTCCACATGTTGAGCATCTTCTCTCTGAATTTTCTCCATTAAATCTCCCCATAAAACATTGTTGTCACTCTCTGGATCACTTACATTAACTAAATTCATAAGCAAATCATCCCGCAACCCTCCCGATTATAGGGTTGTAACAACACATTCCTTTGTTGACTCTTCATCTCTGAAGAGATTTTGTTGAAAAAAATCCTCCAAATCCATCCCTGTAATCACAGATTTTTCTTCCTTGTCAGAGACTTTCTCAGCCTTGTTGCATTTAATATCACCTTTTCACAAAGGCTCTCCTGCCTTTGTTTCACTGCTTCATTCCTCCAAATGACAACCATCTTTTTCAATATTTACATCATTAACTTCTACCAATGCATTACTTTTCTCCACATCAACAGCTTTTTTGCTATCCCCAACACCATCCATTTTTTTCGCCCAGCTTCTCTGAGCCATCTCCATAATTGGACCGGAAGCTGGAATTGCCACCACAAAAAGCTTTCCAGTATGTGAAAAGAATAGGGGAAGTTCCCTGATGCTCTGGACAAATTCCTCTTATTGTTTAACTACCACCTTGGGGGCGACCACGGTGGTGCAGTGGTTAGCATTGCTGCCTCACAGCAAGAGGTTCTCCGGTTCGATCCTCGGCTGGGGTGCCTTCTGTGTGGAGTCTGCATGTCCTCCCTGTGGTCGCGTGGGTTTCCTCTGGGTGCTCTAGTTTCCTCCCACATCCCAAAGACATGCTGTAGGTGGATTGGACACACTAAAATTGGCCCTAGGTGTGAGTGTGTGCGTGTGTGTGTGTGCCTTCTGTGGAAGGTTGGGCGCCGGGCTGGCAACTCGACACTGTAAAACTCCACTGCCAATCATGAGCGGACAAGGTGATCCGCTGTGGCAACCCCTAACTGGGAAAAACTGAAAGAAGAAGAAGAAAGAAGAGGAAGTTTAAATACCACCTTAGGTCTCCCCTGAAAAGAGGCTATTAGCCTAGTAGGACTAAACAAAGGATAATAAAATAAATTACATTAAGCTTTCAATATTACTACATGCTGGAATCTAGACTCAGTAATGTATTTCTCTGGATGATCAGGTGGGTGATAACAGTCTTAGAAATGAATATGAGTATGGACTACTTAAGTGACATTGCGTGTTTTGGATAAATATAAACTCTAGAATAATGTGATTATTAGTAGATTCATTAATAATTGTCAGTACTTAAGAATGTATTTTCTTATTTTTTGTACCTATGCTATATGGCATTTCATGTGTTTGTATTTTGAATGTGGAACTTAGACATAGGTAAAATGTGCCACCAAATGCTCCGTACAAGGCCAAGCCGTTTTGGATGCATGCTTAAAGACACTGAGACCTTCACATCATTATCATCTCTTCATCAGTCTAATTATTTATTTATTTTTATTTTATTTATTTATTATTTGTTAACCAGGAAAGTCTGACTGGGACAGATCCCATTTCCAGCAGAGGCCCAGGGAGAAGCACTCCAGATGCACGTCTTTGGAATGTGGGGGGGGGGGGAACTTGACCACCCAGAGGAAACCCACATGAACGCAGGGAGGACATACAGACTCTGCACAGAAGGCACCCCAGCTGAGAATTGAACTAGAGAACCTCTTGCTCTAAGGTGACAACGCTAAGTGCTGCGCCAGTGTGCCACACCTATATATAGGCTAATTAAATAACCTCTGTCAGAGAGGGTTTATATGGCTGTACAGTTCAGTAAAGAAGGTATTAAAATGTTAAGATTGTGTTCATATGATAAAATTTCAATGACCTGTATAGCTGTGTTCTGAAGTGCTGCTACTTTATCTTGGCATTCTTGTGAAAGAAATACTTGTTTCGTAACTGTGGAACCTAATTTTATATTCCAGTCACATGTTCTACAAGAAATTCAATAAATCAATGTAGCACTGTAGAACAGTTCTAAAATACAGACCTGAATTCATACGTATTAGCATAACTTAACATAAATGAAGGAAACCTTCACAGGCTTGATTATGGGTGCTCTACCTTATGACTTAGGGTAAAGCACATTTCATCTTGCTGGCCTTTATTAAGCATGGCTGCATATTGCCTACAATCATTATTTCCATTAGCTCACAACACAGGCCAAACTATACAGTGAGTTCCACTGTTAATTCCTATCATGTTTATGCTTCTGTGCTATCTTATAAAACTATATGTTTCACTTACATTTTATGCAGATTAGTAATATCAATGAGAGTGAATAAAGTAATACATTTTATAAAGATTTCAAAGCCACTGATTGCCTAACCCATTGAACATTTCAAGTGTTTCTGTTCAGTATTTTTTTTCCAGATAATTGTTTTGCTGTTTCTAGGGGCAAAGACAGCAGCAACACATTTGTACAATATTTCTTATCAAAAACTCACACTAAGAGGAAAATTACCCTGCAGAGTACAGTATCCAGTTAAATTATATTTTTAGTATCCAGTCTTTGTAAAAGAAGTCAGGCCTATACTCAGAAAAACATTCTCCATTTCTAATGGACACATCACTAGGATGACTGGGGCATGACCTGCACTTTGTCAATGCAGGTTCACGGTTGTGGTTACTACAGGTGATCAAGGATGCAGTCAAGCATCAAGTACTTTTTTTCCTGACCATGTCTCAGAATCACTGCAGCCTGCTAGAGAGTCCAGATCATCTAGATTCATCTGAATAATGTCTGTAACACATATATGTATACAAAAATGTCTAAAGCGGAATATTTCCTTAAAATATTTTTGTAACTTTAGGGGGCAGCACCCAGCCTGTGTATAAAACAAAACTAGCTCACTGTACCACTGACATTTTTTCTGAGTTATTACATTTTATTTATTTGACTTCTGTATTTTGGCTTTATATCTATATATTTACAGATTAGTGGACTAGCTCAGCAGGCCCCTTTTCTTTCCTGACATACTGACAGAAATTGACAAAAATGGGGACGTTATATTCAGAAACACTTAGTGTATAGTATTAAGTGACATAGTGAAATAACTGGCAATGAGCAGGGTGAGGGGCAGTTCAGAGGCACCTGCAATATGAGTGTGCTACAGAAGAAATAACAGCAATCATTGTATGCAGATGGAAAGTGCATTATGGCATGCAAATTAGTGTCATCATGCTAATGAGACTCACCATATCTCACCATGTATTCCAGTGATTGAGAATGCATAGTGTAGCTATTCAGATAAGTGTAAATCCAGCAGTAACAGCTGCAACACATATCTGTTCTGAATACCAGGATTTCTCGGTGTACAGGAGATGAAGTTATGCTATTTTTGCTAGGAATAGCAGCAGCCTTAGCTGAATATCATGTATTATTTGCCACTGTCAGAGCCAGTGCCACAGTATTGCACCCCATTGCCATAAGTGTTGCAGATGAGTCTACCATATGCTAACATACCATCACCTCATTGACTAGAGCACTGGTGACCATTGCTATGTGGATAGAGACAGCATACTGGAGTTAGTAGACATATGCCACCCACACATGGAATTAAGGCAGTGTGATTGCCTATCCCAGTGAACATGAAGGCTTGTGTAACTATTTTTACTATTGGGATCTTTCAGTGTCTGACTGAAGGCACATTAGAAGTTTTGAAGGCATCAGCTTTTCAGATCATACACCACTATCTTACTGCAGCATGTGGCGGAATGTATATGGTTTCCATGGACAACAAAGGGGAGCACCATCACTGTGCAGCCAGTTTACAACATAGCCTACTTCCCTGAGGTACTGATGGGCATTGATTTCACCCACATTGCCATCAGTGCTCAAACTGCTTGACATGGCATTCAATACATCAGATGAACAGCTTTCATTGCATCAACTGTCAAGTTTTATGCAGTGCACAAGTTATTACATACAATGTATCTGTGCTCCACACAGACATTTCCCATAATTCCTACATCTGGCATCTGTGTGACAACTTCCAGTATTTCTTGCTGGATGATTTCCCACAGAGTCATCTACTTGATATCCCACACTTTTCCAGGTACATATGCCAGGATATGCTGTCTCTACTTAAGTAAGCAACAGGACATGTGTAATGGTGTCCATTGTTATGTTTTGTAAGTGATGTTGGATATGCTTTTGATGATGACCCCCAGCTGAAACTGCAAACCATGGCTGAGATGACAAATAGCAGTTCACATTAGCAGACATGGAATGTTGTTGAATGTTTGTTCAGACTCATGAATTGATGCTTATGTTGTGTGGCTACACCTGACAACGTACTGCAGTAAGCACCTGAGACCTAAAGTCAGGTATTCATGGTACATACCATGTTTCACAATATAGGGTCATAGGATCATAGCAGGTTACTAGGCTATTGGCCCTAAAGCTCTACAAGCCTAGCCATGTTATATCTTTGTTCCCTTATGAACCAAGCTATATAGTCTATGTTTGTGCATGAATCTAAGATCAGCACTGGCTGCCCCTGTCTAAGAAGGACACAGGTGAAACCCCTGGTGTACATTTATGGTTTTCCATCCAAATTTTCAGGTTACACTTAAATAGTGTCAATGAGGAGCTCTGTTTTACATGAATTGGAAGTTTGTTCCAGAGGAGTGGCAACCTCTGGGAGACATATCTGCCTCTCTAGCATGTCCTGTTAATATTGCAGGCTAGATTAAGATCACTAGAGTGAGCGAATCTTGTCCCATTGGATTTGCGGATGTGCAGCAATTTCATCAAGGCAGGATCTGAGACTGCTCTGTAAACCAGGCACAAGTCTCCTCTGAGCAGTCTATACAATACTGAGTAAAGTGAAAGGGCCTTCAGTCTGTCCGTGTAGGTCATGTGTTGTAGGCCATGAATTTTCTTTGCAAGAAACCTCTGACGTCTCTCCAGATGTTGCAGATGTCTGGTGAGGTACATACAGAAGGGAACATTATACTTTATTATTGGCCTGATGAGAGCTGACTACAGTGGAGTTATAAATCCCTTAGCTTTGGATACTGTACCCTTGCTTATGAGGTGTGCAACTTAGGAGGCCTGTCTTACCACTGTGGACACCTGATGATCCAAACTAAGGCTACTATCAACTTGCGTTCCTAAATCTCTCACCACTGGGTTTGAACTTAGGAGAGTATTATTAATGCTGTAATTAGCAGGGCTATCTCCTTTGCTAAATGGGATGATAATGCATTTTTTGCATTTAGTTTAATTCTATGGCTTTGATACCAATCATTTGTTTGTTTAGGCCCATTTTGTATTATGTTGACATCTTTGGGGGATTCTATGATTGCACCCAGTTTGTCAGTAAGCCACATACCATCTATTTTTTCCTGGACTTCTGAAAAATAGATACCAAACAGTAGGGGCCTAGCACAGATCCTTGTGGAACACCACTGGTAACAGGTCTGTTAGTAGAGGTGTCATCCTCAATTTTGACTGTATGTGTTCTGTTTGTGAGCCAGCTGTCAACCTGTCTAGTGACATAAGCGTTAATCCCCAATTGGCTGAGTTACTCAATGATGTCTCAGTAAGATATTCTGTCAAAGGCCTTTGCTAGGTTGAGATAAGCAATGTGAACTGTTTTGCTTTTGTCCAGGGCCTTAGTGACATTCTCAAAGAAGTGCACCCGATTTATCAGCAGATCTTCCCTTAGTGAAGCCAAACTTGGTCAGGTCAAGAGTTTAAAGGTGACCTATATCCTTGTTGATTAAGTCCATGATGATTCTCTCCATGGCCTTGCAAATAAGGCTGGTTAGGCTTATGGTTCTATAGTTCCTGAGGTCGGTTGACGGAACCCCTGTGTGCAAGGGGATTATGGTTGCTGTTTACCACTTAGCTGGGAAAAAGCCAGTGCTTAGAATAAGACTGAAGAATGTGCTCAGCAGTTGCATTAACTCCTGTTTTAGACCATATAATAAATAGCCTAGGATGCTGTCTGACCCATACAGGCTGTGTTTCTGGCCTTGGAGAGTGCAGCTATGACCTGCTCTATGGAGATACTAGGCAGAGGACTGGGGTTTACTTTTTTCCAGGAAGCACATGCCATGTATGCATAAGGCCTGCAGTAACATCCCTGTCTCCTGGGTGGTGATAACATGCTTGTTCTTTTCCATCCACCAGATAACAGGACATGCCTATCTTATTATTTTACATGGAGACTGCAAGGCCCATAGTGCTTTGACTCTGCACTAGTCATCCTTTTGTTAGCACACCATTGATTCTCAGTGATGTGGATCACATGATGTCCAACTGGGCAGTAGTGCCCATGGGGCTACCATTTGTTCCTTATGAAGATGAATGGAGTGAATATGACTTCTTCAAGTGCTGAGTTCATCAGGACTTTTGCCTGGTGTAGCCAGTGAACTAAGATATTTTATATCTGCGGCACAGGGATTGTCATGAGCACCTGCTGGGCCATTATGATATAAAATGGATTCTTGGCACCATATTACCAGAATGGTGAGCAATACCACTGTCATCACTCACACTGGTGAGTAGTGTAAGAATGGGCATAGTGATCTGTGGGTGCACCACCTGTTCCACCAGTGGAATGCAGAATTTAGGGAGAATAGGACAGACTTTTATAGTAAGAACTGCAGATTTGACTTTTTTGGCTAATGTCTGTTTGTTTGCTTCTTTTGACAGGGTTACAGTGTTACTTTCCTTTAACGTAACCAAAGAGAGAGAGAGGGAGAGACTTTAACATGAACACTTGTCTCAGGAGGGTTGAGAAGCTGTCCTGGCAGTGGGTACATATACTAAGCCTATTGCTGTATGGGTGCTTACAAATCTATTTGTACTACACTCAAATACTGATGTACTTTATTTATTCTAGCTCTGCTTTTCCTCATCTTTCTGCAGTTCCAGTTGTGCTGCAGATTGTGGAGTGGCAGCAAGCCCCTGGATCTGCACCAGCTCTGTGCCCGCTACTGTATCAAAGGTAGTCTTCAAGCTTATATATGAGTAGGTGGGGGGTGAAGGTCTCCTGCTGAAAACAACCTTAAAGGCTCACTTATGGCCTCTGTGACCACCTGTACAGAAAGGGATAAAGACTGTTTTTCTGAGTGTGGACTGAAGGGGTCTCCCATGCCACTTGACATCACGACTACTAACTCTCTGCATCTGAGGTACTCTAACAGCTGAACTCCTGCATTAGGACAATGTAGTGCCTCTTTGTGGCTAGTCCTAACTATGGGACCACCACATGACTTCAGCAACAGAGGTACTGATACCTGGCTGGGTTCTTCTCTGGACCAGTCAGGCAGACCCTCTGTACCCCGCCCTATCCACCAAACTGGTCTTCTCCTCCTTTTTATATCATTCTGCATACCTTGTTGTTTGTAGTCCAAACCTCCCCATCACCAGTTGTCATCCCTTTCTATGTCTATCTCTCTTTATTGCCTATTGCTGTCCCCTTTGTTTGTTTCCATACCACCCTCTGCCTGAAAATGTCTGCATTTTTGATTGTTTGTTTGCCACATTACCTTTCATACTTCCTCTTTCTCTCTCTCATGGCATCTTTGTTACCTTTCTAATCTACCCTACTTCTTGTGGAATAAAAATGGGTGATTGTCCCCCCCCCCCAAAAAAAAAAAACTTACTTTCCTTAAGGTTACCATTGTTTGTTATTCCCCACTTTCTGTCTTTACAGTCTCTCCTCTTTCATCATTACATATATAATGAACTGAGTTGGCCATTTGTGGCCTGCTTACAGTGCCTAAGTTGCTGATATGAAGAGCTTCAATATACATGTGAATGTACATAGCCTCGAGCATGCCACCTTGCTGTTCTAGCCACATTGGTCATGTGACTGCTCACAGTGCAGCTGCATCACTACTGTTTAGTAGAATGACTGCTGCCAGTAACACCATAGCTTTGATTTAAAATGTGGCCTTTTTCTTGGAATGATGACACTGTGCAGGTCCTAGTACATACCCAACAGCACTGAGTTGTGCAGTGCTATGAAATAAGCAGAACTGGACTGTGCAGTGCTATGCCATCTTTAATATTTAGTACTATTGTGCAGGATTGGAAATATTTCTGAATATCCTCATTGTGTCAGTAGGTTTATAGCAATAGCAATGATATAAATAGAAATCTGTTAAACGTGGTTCTGTGAAACAACATTAATGTACATGTTTTTATTTAAAAAAAAATATGGGCATTGTATGTATGTATGTGTGTGTGGGGGGGCAAGTAGAAAAGAAGAAAATAATCTTTCAGTGCTTTCAAACACAAGAGAATAGTGGGCAATAAATCATACCTATCTTACTCTAGTTTCTCTTATCTCGTTGTTATGCATGATATTAAGTGTGCAGCTTAACAAATCTAGGTAGTACACACTGCATCATATTTTACAAAGAAACATTGTTTCTACTGATTTAACTTGATATTACTATACTGTGTTGCATTCTGCATGAACACTATTTTTAGTTTGTAAGTACACAATTTCCCGGATTCAGCAAGCCCTGCACGGTGTGCAGGAACAGTATAGGAGCTCCAGGAGGCAATATGTCCACCATGCAATCCAGGAATAAGCTGCAGGGACGTGCACGAGCGCTCCTGCACTATTCCTGCACAGATGCAGCTCCTGTATGCAAATTACCCCATTTGTGGGTGAAAAACATGCAAATGAGGTGAATTTGTGATCCAGGAAGCTGGAAGACGGCCGTGCAGGACTAGTGTAATCTGCAGAAATGTACTCAGTTAGTAACCGAGTACATTTCTGCAAACTACAAAACGGAGTCATGACAGCTCAAAATAAAGGGTATGTATAACATGTAAAGCATGCCAATGGCCAAATATATGGCCATTGGCATGGAAAACAGTTAAAAAAAATAACTTTTATTTTTTTTTTAGCGATTTCGGCTGTTTAAGGGTAGGGCAGTGGCGTGCAAATGGGATCGGGTGAAAAATAAAAAAAAATAACCTGAAATAAGCATTCTAACCAAAATCACTATTTTGCCATTATACTCAATGGCATTCAGAAGACAACATTGCCAGTGAATAGTGGTTGCTAAAGGGGGAGGCTCATTATGGGACCTGTAACTATGCATCAGTAGGCAATACTATGCAAATGAGGGGAATGATACTGAATCCCAGATTTCCCCTCATTGCTAGTCAGCACCCAACAGTGTAAGTGCAGGAATAGCTTGGTGCAAGCCTAGGAGTTAGCTGACATCATGGGGGGGGGGGGGGTGGGTGTCAGACATACTGTAAGTGGATTTGAGCCCTGTGGCTCAGGTTTGCCCTTATCTTAGCAGAGCTAAGCAATGGCGTGTGTCTGAGGCTGCCTAGCACTCTTTACATTGCCTAAGTGGGTGTGCATGCCACGCACCGTTTTTTAAAGGAATAAAAGATAGCAAACCTGAAAATAGCAGCTCTGTGCACATTTCAATACTTTGTTTGTGCGGCGCGCCCCTGGGCATAAACAGGAAGGCAATGGGAAGGGAAAACAGCAGTAGGAAGGTAATCTAGGAGAACTAGCATAGCTGGCAGGTGACATGTATCAGAATCAGCCAATTACACAGACAGCAGCCCAGTCCAGAACACTACTATAAACTATGCAAACACCTTTCCCTCTGTTTTTTCCCACATACTCTACAACAGCGGTGTATACAAGTGGGGAAATTTTAACAAATGAAAACAACAAAAGGATAGGGGCAGCAGCTATCATACATCAACATGTGGAAGAGGCTGAGGGTGGTGAGGATGAGAATGCTGTTGACCAACCCACAGTGAAGAGACAGAGAAGAGTGTACAGACGCAGGGTAACCTACCAGGGGCTACATTAGCTGGAGATAGTGGAGTGCTATAGGGTGGACAGGGACCTCCTACAGCAAATTGTTGAGCTGTGCCGGCCATGCCTGACACACAGAACTAACAGAGGGGAACCCATCCTAGTGGATACCAAGATGTATGTAGGCCTAAGAATACTAGCTACAGGTACCTTCCAAAGGCCAACTGGGGATATCATGGGGATCTCACAGGCATCAGCATCCAGGGTACTCCACCAGTTCCTGGATGCCATGTCAGCACATGCTGGTGAGCACTTATATTTCCCCAACACCCATGAGGTGTTGGCCAGCAATATGCGTCTCTTCCACCAAATAGCAGACTACCCTGAGGTAGTGGGTGCTATAGACTGCATGCACATATGCATCAAAGCACCACCCGGTGAGCAGGGTAGTGTCTATATCAACCACAAGGGCTTTACCTCCATCAACTGCCAGGTTGTGTGTGATGCCCAGAGCATTATAATGAATGTGTGTGCTGGCTGTCCTGGAAGCTATCACGATTCCCAAATCTGGTATCTGATGCAGCTGTACCAGAGATTTGCCAATGGGTACATCCCTTATGGCCACCTAGTGGGGGATGCTGGTTATGCACTGGAGCCGTGGCTGATGACACCCATCAGAAATGCACACACACCCGAACAAGAACTCCATAATGAGGCACATGCACAGATCAGAATTATAATAGAGCATGTGTTTGGGATGCTCAAGTCACAGTTCCGGTGCCTGGACACATCCGGTAGAGCCTTGCAGTACTCACCAGCTACATGTACTCAAATTGTCATCATAAGTGCCATGCTACACAATATGATCCTGCGGAAACAGCTGCAGCAGGAAAAGCATGGGGCAGGGCCACACAGCCCTCCACCATTGCCAAGGCCTGCACAGGCACAGAGTGACTTGGAGGAGGAACAACTTGAGCCTGCCCCAGTAGGTAGAAGGAGGCATGCCCAGTATGCCCTGACCTTGGCAAAGAGGCAATGCATAGCACATACACTGACACAACAGGGACCCAGTGAATGACACCTCTCTCTGACTCGCACATGCAGTAAAAGGGATGCCAAACATGGCACTACCTGTGCTTAACCATGTATAGGGAGTGTACTATGTGCATCCGACATAGGCAGCCCTCCAACACCATCCTCAATATTAGCACACCCACAAGATAAGTCACTCTTTCTACTAATTGCTGAATGGAGTAGTATGTGGTGTTACTTGTATCTATGTTATGGATGTGAGCATGCAAGGGAATCGGGTGGCTGAATGGGATGCCAGAAAATAGTAGACACCTGTAGTGGCAGCATGAGATCTGTAACAAATACTGGTGTCACCATAGTAGCCAGTACTACACATGGTGACAAAACCCACTGCAGGAAATGTGCTTTGGCCACGTGTGTCAATATGACACACATGCCAGTCAGGGAGGTTCACATACCCAACAACAGTCTCAGTCAGCAGGACAGGTATAGACAAACAGAAACAATGGCTGTGCTAAGGCCTCTGAATGATGGCTATGGGTAACCTCCCCCCAGGCCTATACAGACACACTACATCAGGTCAGGCAGTGGGATGTTAGTTCTGAAGAGTAAGAAGTCAGAGACTGATATGTAGGTCAATCAAACCTAAGACCTGTAGTACACTGATATGCCTCTAGTCAGCAGGATAGGTTAGAATACAGAATGAAATGGAGTACCTGACATACCAGTACAGTCATAGCAAATGTGTACAAGTGTCCGGTGCCCCCCCCATTCTATGTAGAAATGTAGTAACAGTCAGGTGTGCCCCCCAATCATATGTAGAAATGTAGTAACAGTCTGGTGTGCCCCCACAATCTGATGTAGACACATTGTAACAGTCAGGTGTGCCCCCCAATCCTATGTAGAAATGTAGTAACAGTCAGGTGTGCCCCCCTCCAATCTGATGTAGAAATGTAGTAACATGTATGTGTAGGTATAATACCAGTGGAGCACAGATGACCTGAGGTGGCCAAGGTAGCAGGATAGATTGTAGCATTTGTACAATATGCAGGTATACATGTGTTAGGTTGGTGTGTGCTTCATATTGTGTGAGAGTGGTCAATATGTATGCATGGTGAGGTTTGACCTGGTGGCCATTGCCCAGTACTGCTGATGACAGGGCCAAGTCCTCACAACTGCAGTACCAAACACAATTCTCCCCAGTATAACACATTCTAGCAGTAAGCCATTGTAAATGTTTGGAGGTAATATGTGTCACCATCTGAAAGATGGACATGGCATGACTGTTGGGTCAGATATACAAGCAATCCACAGGGGAAAGTACCCCAGAAAGACAGTGTATAATGCGTAACCATGAAATGGACACACCCTTGGAATTGTACATACAGGTTTGCATCACATTATCTGGGCTTGTAGTAGGGAATACCGATGTCATCTGACCAAACACTCACAGATCACAAAGGTTATAGGAATGATGTATTGAGAAACAGCTGATGTCCCTGCACAAGCCAACATAAGTGGGATGCCCCATGCATATCTGTGAGTCAGATGCAAGTAGTGTCCATAGAACACATGCACCCAGCTCACCCAACGACCACCCACAGGTACCTCTCCTTTCTTATCCCTGCTGTTGGGAAAGGGTACAATATGACCCTCACCTGTGTATGGCAATAGTGAAAAAATGCAGCATGCAGTGCAGGTGTCCCATGCAGGTGTGTCCCTAACTGTAAGCAGCACCCTGTCAGCATCCACACCACCTGATTAATACTGATAGAAAGTATTGGCATGAACACCTAGCATACCTACCCTGTAACCCCAGGGGAATATACTGTATGGCAGTCTGGTACAGTAGGACTGACAGAATGCAACAGCCTGCTACAGCTGGCCTGCATCACTACCAAATGGCCTACAGTCCTCTGCCAAAGGCCTACATCTCACCCGTACTGCCAATGTATGTTATGTCATGGATTCCCCAATAACAACATACAGTCCACAAAACCCATGTGCAAGGCCATATTGACAAACCACAGTAACATGTCTACCATGTCCCACTGCATGAACTGTGGACCAACAGTTCATGCAGTGGGATATGGTAGACAGTTCATGCAGTGGGATATGGTAGACATGTTACTGTCTACCATGTCCCACTGCATGAACTGTTGGTCCACAGTTCATGCAGTGGGACATGGTAGACATGTTACTGTGGTTTGTCAATATGGCCCACTGCATGAACTGTGGACCAACATGTATGGCAGTCTGGTACAGTAGGACTGACAGAATGCAACAGCCTGCTACAGCTGGCCTGCATCACTACCAAATCTCCTACAGTCCTCTGCCAAAGGCCTACATCTCACCCGTACTGCCAATGTATGTTATGTCATGGATTCCCCAATAACAACATACAGTCCACAAAACCCATGTGCAAGGCCATATTGACAAACCACAGTAACATGTCTACCATGTCTCACTGCATGAACTGTGGACCAACACCAATACACTGCTGTGATGAGGTGATAACTATAGGGAAAGTATCAGAGAATCTTTGCATAATGTATGGAAGAGGATAGAATAATAGAGGGAGGGGGTGGGAGCATGGGCAGCATGGAATGTGCGAAGTCTGAAACACAATTGTGCGCACATACTATCCCTGTCTGCAAACACAAAAATGGGTGGCTACAAACCCGCCCATACACCACAATAGGGGTAATGTCCTGACTTATGACCCCTGCCTCTGGGTAACCTGAGTGAATTTGTACAGTTGTGAGGTATTGCTACAGCAAGGTAAGGCCATACTGTCACATTGATGGATGTACAAGTATAGGATCCTCTGCCACCACTGTACCAAGGTGCTGAACCAGTTACACAGACCAAGCAGCAAGTGTCTGTAGCTCCCCCTCCAGAATGGCATTAGTTTGCAGGAGGATGTAGGTGTTTAGCCACAATACTGGGCACATCTACATTCACCCTGTGTTCCTCAGGACATCACTGCAAGCAATAATGTCTACCTGACAGTACTTGAGGATATAAAACATCACAGTGTATAACACTACACATGTCTAAATATTTCTGCTATCACCAGTACCATGTGGCAGAAGCAGCACAGACACAATTACCTACAGTACCCATTATCCCTTGCCCAGTTTCATCCCATATTGCCAACTGATATACAGATATCCTGCAGAAACAGTTTGCTAGCTGTAGGTGTAGAACACAAAAGTCTGCACTGGAGTACAATCTACCTGGAATGGATCCACACATTCAATACAGAAGGGCATACTGGGCATGCTCCCCCACTTAGAGAAATGAAGGCAATGTCAGACAACACCATACTGAAAGGTCATACTGGGCATGCTCACAAACGTAAACAAATGAAGCCCATGTCTGGCAACAACAGTGGAACATACATATCTGATAGTTGGAAAAGTTAGTGCATACACTCCTCAGTATGCACCAGTCATGCTTTGCACACACATTGGATAGGAATACACACATACATCCAAGGACAGCACACTATAATATGCCAAAAGTACACATACATAGATGTGTGGAAGAGAATGGCAGTGACAAAGAGCTTTCCATCATGAGGCCTGTCCCACCCAGCATGCAGTCAAATACCTACAACCACTGATGTGTAAATGTCACTCACCATAGAAATTAGCCACTGGTATCCCTCAGCATTATAGGCTCTGTGGTGCTAGTGCAAACTGTGCAACATGACTTTACAAGGCAGTAGTCATCTAGCAGTTGTATACACGTACCTGCGGAATATAAACCTGTGTGTGCCTGAGTGTGGTTTGTCTACCTCTAGATGAATGGGTTGTGGCCCATGCATACACACTTCCCTCCCCATAGCCCTACTATGGCAAGCTTGTTGATGCCAGTCACTGTGAAATACACTTTTGGGGAAGGGATAGCTTGGTAATCTCTGTGGGGCATCTTATAACTCCATAATGCTATAGTGTGATATACTAATTAGGTAGGCGTTCTAATCCCAGATGTGGTAACTGTGTCTGTGTAGGGGTCAATGCTTTTTAATCTCGTCACACTCACTACAATTCAAATGCCCTACTTAGGCAACCCTGCTGATGTCATTCACTTTGAAATATACCTTTGGGGAAAGAGTAGCCCAGTAATCTTTGTGGTGCATCCTATAACTGCGTAATGCTGTAGTATGATAAACTAGTTAGGTAGGAGTTCTAATCCCAGACACTGTGAGTGTGTGTGTTTGTCTGTGTAGGGAGCAATGCTTTTTAGGCTAGTCACACCCACTACAATTCAAATGCCCTCCTTTGGCAAGCCTGCTGATGTCATTCACTTTGAAATACACCTTTGGGGAAAGAATAGCCCAGTAATCACTGTGGTGCATCCTATAACTATGTAATGCTGTGGTGTGATAAACTAGTTAGATAGAAGTTCTAATCCCAGATGTGACAACTGTGTGTGTGTTTGTGTGTGTGTGTGTGTGTGTGTGTGTGTGTGTGTGTGTGTGTGTGTGTGTGTGTGTGTGTGTGTGTGTGTGTGTGTGTGTGTGTGTCTGTTTGTGTAGGAGCAATGCTTTTTAGGCTAGTTACATTCACTACAATTCAAATGCCCTACTTTGGCAAGCCTGCTGATGTCATTCACTTTGAAATACACCTTTGGGAAAGGCATAGCCCAGTAATCTCTGTGACACATCCTATAACTGTGTAATGCTGTAGTGTGATAAACTAGTTAGGTAGACATTCTATTCCCAGACATGGTAAGTGTGGATGTTTGTGTGTGTGTCTGTGTAGGGAGCAATGCTTTTGAGGCCATTCACAGTCACTACAACCTCCATTGCCCTTCTTTAGCAAGCCTGCTGATGTCATTCCCACTGAAATATACCTTTGGGAAAAGAGTAGTTCAGTAATCTCCATGGTGCATCCTATAACTGCGTAATGCTGTAGTGTGATATAGGAGTTCAGTAGGGGTTCTGTTCCCAGACATGACAAGTGTGGATGTTTGTGTGTGTGTCTGTGTAGGGAGCAATGCTTTTGAGGCCATTCACAGTCACTACAACCTCCATTGACCTTCTTTGACAAGCCTGCTGATGTCATTCCCAGTGAAATACATCTCTGGGGAAGAAGTAGTCCAATAATCTCTGTGGTGCATACTATAACAGCATAATGCTGTAGTGTGATACAGTAGTTTGGTAGGGGTTCTATTCCCAGACATGGCAAGTGTGGGTGTTTGTGTGTGTTTGTTTGTCTGTGTAGGGTGCAATGCTTTTGAGGGGCATTCACAGTCACTACAACCTCCATTGCCCTTCTATGGCAAGCCTGATAATGTCATTCCCAGTGAAATACACCTTTGGGAAGGAGTAGTCCAGTAATCTCTGTGGTGCATCCTATAACAGGGTAATGCTGTAATGTAATAAACTAGCTAGGTAGGAGTTCTAATCCCAGACATAGAGTGTGTGTGTGTGTGTGTGTGTGTGTGTGTGTGTGTGTGTGTGTGTGTGTGTGTGTGTGTGTGTGTGTGTCTGTGTTTGTGATTCGTATCCTGTGTGGAGGTGGCTGTGAGTGTAACAAATGGACTCATTGTGGAGCAGGTTTTGCAAATTTCTTATATGGTGGGCATATTATATGTCACAATGTCCACCTTACAAGGATAACAGATGTCAAATAGCCGAGAGGCTGGGGTGCCAATCCATACCCCTACATGTGACATCAAGGCCTGGCGAACAAAGTAAGCAACCCTTGTAGTACCCAGAGAACACTATCAAACCATGTCTCATACACAAACACACTTGCCTAGGCAACACCGCTATGTTGGTAGTACCCTGCATTTTGCCCACGGATAGTAACCATGGTGTGATTGCAGTGGACTACAGAGGGCATGTTACCCTGTCCCATCACTACAATAGTCACAATTGTAGACAGTGGACCTTCACTATGTTCCCCACTGGACACCTGCAACAACTGTGGTGCCATCAAATGTGACCCACAAAGGACATACCATGCCTTAAACACATGCCCTGTATGGACAGATGCCACTGACACCAGAGAATACCTGTATCATGCTATCAATGTAGGTGCAGGTTCAACCTGGTGTCCATTACCAGTTCCCGCCACATGAGGCCAGGACTGGCCAATCTGATGATAACAATCTGTGTGCACAGCATGGGCCAGACACCCCAGGTACAGTTCCACATGTCACTGAACATGCATGTGGGATGTGTGCATATCACAGACACCGTCCATGTCATGAACTATAGAACACATACATGGCAAGCATTGCACAGCACAGGCCACACACAATAGTAACCCAAGTGACAGAAATTGCAGTCCCCCTCTAGCTGACTGCATGTGGAACAGCTGTGGTAGCATTCCCATAGCCAATTGTGTGGAAACACACTCCAATATCTAGAAATAGCATGTTGGTGTTGGGCCTTTTATTCACTGTGAGCAGGACCTAAATCTGGTGTTTGCCAAACAGCATCACAGATGGTATTGGGATTTACCTCTAACAACATAGTGTGGAAACAGGCCATCAGACAGGAAGGGGATGTTCCAGACATGACTACAGAATGTAAGTGTTGCTCTTCTGCATTTGGAGTAATGTCAGTTTAACAGGGTGTGTGTGTGGATATGGCTGGTCTACATGATTTAATACCTGTCATGACAGTGTTATGTGTTTGAGGAAACTCTCATCTGTAGGGTTATCTGCATACTGGGAAGTGTGTGGAGCCTTATGTTTCTTGTGTTACTCACAGAACCCCTATCTGAGAACTGCAAAATCATAGTGTGCGGATTGCAGTCAGTACATGGTGACAGCCATGAGAGTTACTGACTTCATATTCCTCATAGGACATATGTCACAACAAACCCTGGTACAACAGTAAATGTATGAGGTTATCACAGCAACATGCCAATATTGGACAAGTGTTTGTAGCTCCAACCACAAGTCTGTCAACCTTTGTACATATATCATGCAGGAAGAGGTGCATATGTTCTGTACACCATTATTTATTGACACCATACCTGATAACAAGCCAGTCAGATATCAGACTGCTAGACATGTTATGTATAGTAAGGGCTGTTTCAGAGGACATAGCTTGGGCATTCTGTGGTTGTGCGTACAGTACTGGGGTCTGTGTACTTATGGTGATTGTCGGCAGTATGTGTATTGCACGTACGTACCTTGGGCTGTGCAAAGACTGTGGTAGATGCCATTGTTCTTGGCCCTGTTCTATCTGATGTTACATGCTGCTCCAGTGTATGGTACCCTATTGGCTCACATGTCTGTAGGGCCAGACACACACATGTCCCATACCACAGACAGACATCAGACCACACTGCGTCATGACCCAGTGTATGTAGGGTTAGTGTGTGAGTGACACATATGAGGATGGTGTTTATCAGACAGTCCATATAGTGTCATATTAAGCTTGCGTACCATATGTGGCTGTGGCTGTGTTCACATTGGTTGTGGGTATGCACTTTCTCACAGGTGTCTGTTACTCTGTGTTGTGACATGCATGTAGAGCCTGCTATAATTGCAGGTGCATGTGTATTCCCCCATACAAAATGTAGTTCGGTGTTGTGGCAGTCTGCCTGTAGTTTGCACAGTGCTTTGTGACATGCCTAGCAGCCTAGTGTAATTACCCAGTGTGCTCTTATGTCCAGTTATTTGCAAGACATACTGCTGCCAGGCCACCAAAACTGTTATGTATTTTTGACAAAGCAGTCGGATTCTGTACAGATGTATGTCACTAACTACTGGGTAGTATGTGGCCATGTGACCTCTGCACCACCAGGCATTATGTGTCAGGACAGACTGGCATGTGTGAATGCATAAACTGTGTGGGCATATGTAGTCCAGTATTTACGTGATATACCCATGTACATGGCTATTAACATCCACATTGTGAGGTGTGGTCCACATGTCTTGCATGAAGGGGATTTGTGTACACCTCTGGATTGACCACAGAGTGCCAGACTGTCCACATATATTTGTCATATCTCTGCTATAGTCCACAGGATCATTACTGTGCTAGCAGTGACACTGTAGTATGATGTCCTTAGGATGTCTGTCAGTAGCCATTGGCGCACATGTCAAAAGCAGATGTGACCTCCCACACACATGTTTGTTAAGACAACCCATGTTGCAGTAGCAACAGTCTACATATATACCTTCAATACATACATGACATCCCCTTGCACTAAGAGGTTGGGACTATTGGTGCTGAGGTAGGACTCCACTCCATGTTCTGGACATATGGTAAACAAATATGTATATATATATATATATATATATATATATACATACACACACACATATATATATATATATATATATATATTTGGGGGGAAAAAAGGGGAAATTTGGGGGTTTTTTCAAATTTTTTGGGGGGGTTTTTAAAAGGGGGTTTTAACCCTTTTAAAAAAGGGGGGGAATTGCTTTTTTTTTTCCCCAACAAAATTTTTTTTTTTCCCCCTTTTTTTTTTAAAAGGGGGGAAAAGTTTTTTTTTGGGTCCCCTTTTTTTTTGGGTTTTCCCAAAAAATTTTTTTTTAAAAAGGGGTGGGTTTTGTTTTTAAAAATTTTTGGGTATTTTAAAAAAAAAAAACCCCCCCCAAAAGGTTAAAAATTTTTTAAAAAAATTTTGGGGGAATAAAATTTTGGGTGAAAATTAAAAATTTTTTAAAAAATTTTTTTTAAGGGGGTTTTTTTTGGGGGGGGGGGGGGGGGGGATTTTTTTTTATTTTTTTGGGGTTTTTTTGGGTTGGGAAAAAAAAAACCCCAAAACCCCCCCAAAAAAAAGGGGTTTTCCCCCCTTTTTTAAAAATTTTTTTTTTTTTAAAAACCCATTTTCCTTAAAACCCCTTTTAATCCCCCCCTTTTTTTTTTTTTTGGGGGAAAATTAAAAAAAGGGGGAAAAAGGGTTATATAAATTTTTTTTTAAAAACCCTTTAAAACCTTTTAAAAAAAAATTATAAAATTGAAAAATTTTTTTTTTAAATTTTTTTTTTTTTTTTTTTTAAAAAATTTTTTTTAAAAAAAAAATTTTTAAAAAATTTTTTTTTTTTTTTTTAAAAAAATTTTTTTTAAAAAAAAAAAATTTTAAAAAAAATTTTTTTTTTTTTTTTTTTTTTTTTTTTAAAATATATTTTTTTTAAAAAAACCTTTTTTTTTAAAAAAAAAAAAAAATTTTAATTTAAAAAAATAAAAAAAAAAATTTTTTTTTTTTAAAAAAAAAGGAAAAAAAATTTGGTTTTAAATTTGGGGGTTTTTTTTTTTGGGGGTTTTTTAAAAAAAAAACCCCTTTTTTTTTCCCCGGGGGGGCCAAAAAAAATTTTTTTTTTAAAAAAAACCCCTTTTTAAACACAAAAAAATTTCCCAAAAAAAAAAAACAAAAAAACCAAAACCAAGCCCCCCCCTTTTTTTTTGGGGGCCCCCCGGGGGAAAAAAAAATTTTTTTTTCCCCCCGGGGGTTTTCCCCCCTTTTTTCCCCCACCCCCTTTTTTTTTTCCCCCTTTTTCTGGGGGCCCCCCTTTTTTTTTTTTTAAAAAAAAAAATTTTTAAAAAAAATTTTCCCAAATTTTTTCCCCCTTGAAAACCCCCCCGGGGGGGTTTCCCGGGGGGGGGGGATTTTTTTTTTCCCCTTTGGGTTTTTTTTAAAAAAAATTCATTTTTTTTTTTTTAAATTAAAAAAAAAAAAAAAAATATTTTTTTAGTTTTAATAAAAAAAAAAATTTTTTGTGTTTTTTTTTTTTTTTTTTGCCTTTTTAAGGGGGGGGGGGGCCCCCCCTTTTTTGGCCTTTTTTTTTTAAAAAAAAAAAAAAATAAAAAAAAATTAAAAAAATTTTTTTTTAACATTTTTATAAAAAAAAAAAAATTTTTTTAAAAAAAAAAAGGAAAATTTTTTTCAAAAATTTTAAAAAAAATAAATTTTTTTGTTTTTTTAAAAAAGTTAATAAAATATTTTTTTTTAAAAAAACCAAATAAATTTTTTAAAAAAAAAAAATTTTTTAACCTTTTTTGGGGTTTTTTTAAAAAAAACCCAAAAAATTTTAAAAAAGGGGGGGGGGTTTTTTTTTTTTTTTTTCCCCAAAAAAAAATTTTTTTGGGGGGGGGATAATTTGGGGGGGAAAAAAAAAGGAAAATTTTTTTTTAAAAAGGTTTTAAAAAAAATTTAAAAATTTTTTTTTTTTGGGGGAAAAAAGGGAATAAAAAAAAAAAAAGGGGGAAAAAGAACAAATTTTTAAAAACCCCAAAAAAAAAAAATTTTTTTTAAAAGGGAAAAGAAAAAAGGGCGTAGGGAAAAATTTTTAAAAATTTTTTTCAACCCCAAAAAGAATTTTGCGGGAATTAGAATATTATGTTAAAGGTATTTATATCCCATGTTTTTTTCATTGGTTAAGATTTTTTTACCAATTTTATAATTAAAAATTATAATTTTAAAATTAAATATATATATATATATATGCATATATATATTTATATATATATATATATATATATATATATATATATATATATATATATATATATATATATATATATAAAGAGATCTACAAATGGCCATATATATGATGCACTATACAGATGTGTAGACATACATATGTATGAATATACATGTGCATGTACATGTAGACATATATCAACATATGTATATGTATATATCCATATTCTTGCCCTGCTAGACAGGGGTCCAGGGAAGTAAATACTGTGGGAAGAAATAGCCAGGGAATTATTATGGCTAGGCTTGTATAAGGCCTTGGGCCGATAGCCTAGTACCAACCTATGAACCTATGTGTAAACATCACGGTTGTGCATACCTTCCCAGATGTATCTCACCGTATGTATCTGATATGTGTGCATTTAGATATAACAACATATGTGATGCAACATTAATATTAATAACAAGTACTACATAATTGTGGAAGTCAAAGCAATTGTTTAATACTATTCAATATGTGTAGTGACAGATATATTGCGAAAAACAACATCTGTTTTCACAGCTTTCATGGCATAGTGGTTAACTGTTGTGACTATAGTGTACAGGGTCCTGGGTTCAATACCTGCAAGGGCTGTTTATTTTTTGCTGGGCAGAACAAGGGCTGCTGGATACAGAGTGGTTAAAGCAGTTTTGAGCAGCTTTAAGTGCATTTGCGTGGGTTTTTTGAAGCTAAGCGTTACTAAGCTATGGTTAAACATATGGGTGCTTACACCATGTAGGCTTCACTTACCAGTGCACAAATCTGCTTAGCTGTTACATTGCAGCAGTGCTGACACCTGCTAAATATGGCTCAGCCCTGGTAACCAGTGCTCACATCCCAGACTGATAACATAGCAGGGTAATGACATCTGTAATAAGTGTATGTAATGCCATGTACAATACATGCGTCTATGTGCTGTCATTACAGTAGCAAGGGGTGTGAGTGTCATGTCTGGGACACACAATTATATAAGTACAGCACTGTTATCCATGTGAATGTGTTACATACAAGGGTAGTAACACAGGTTATGTGCTGTCACACTGGCATGTAGTGTATCATGGCGGTACTACTGTTGACAGTGCTTTCCCAGGCAAGAGTAGAATGCTAAATGTAGTACTGATGACAACCACACCTGCAGGCATAGCTGGACTTTGAGGCCTCACTGTCGTGTTCCTGGTGTGTGAGCTGTGTCACAGTATATATCCCCTACTGGATAATGATCTGACATGTGGAATGTAACTGTAGACTACTGTCTGTACAGCACATGTCAGTGAGGGCTTCTAACATGTAGTAATGGCATACATATTGTTTTCAAATGTCTATATTTCGACACATTCATCCTACTGCATAGCTACTTGCCAAGCTGATGTCTGTAAGTCCCTGTACAGATGTGCAGATGGTAGGTATACAGCTTGGATACGTACATGCAACCTATGCTTGACTGACAGTGACATGTCTGCCCAGCTGTGTTATAACTGGCACATATAGGAGACAACACCCTGTATGGACCACATGCCATGGGAACTTCCACTGCCACCGTCAACAGAACATGCTTGGGTACAGGTCTCCATCACAGACACTAACCATGTTTTGTACTACATGTTGCATACATGTCAACTGGATTACCTCACTGGCTGTTTGCAGGAGGCACCCAGAGGACTGGCTGATACATGTCACTCTCACCCCGAGGGTCACCACAGTGGTATCTGTCAATAGATTGCCTGCTGGCACATGGCAGGTGGCATGATACCAGTGTGCAGACATCCCCATACGCAATCCATCTCTCCATGGACAATAGCCAGGTACACACCTATGACCACCTGCAGCAATGCACCCCAGAACTGACACATGTGTACATGTGCATTACTGAGGATAGCAGTGTCTGTGTGTTAGTACACCTGTAGTTGGGAATACCATGTGGGCCTTCACAACCACCAATTGCCATAGTCAGATGCAGCTGCTGCTTTATCGGACATTACATGTACCCTGTTATTCTCCTCTCCCTAATGGCTACATGAGCCTTTCAGTAGCAGCACAACAGTGTTGTACAAATGGGTCTATAGGCATGGGATACCCATTGAGTTCTGGCAAGTGTGTGTATTTGTGCATGTCTGTATATCTGTAGGGTACAGCATTCCGAGGCCACATACTCTTATTACAATACGCATTGCCACACAGTAGTACGGATAGTGTTGTTGCTGCCCATAGGTGAGGCATGACAATGCAACACCCTACTATGCCTGTGGCATGTGCATTAGATGCATATCCCTGTAGTACTACTGTTGGGATATACAATGAGTTGTATTGCAGTCGTCGGCAATGTGCGATGGTGGGTATGTCAGAGTGTCATCATGGGTTCCAGTGAGTACAATATCCACTGTGGGATGTGGATGCTGTGTACACTGTCATTACAGCATGGTAGACATGGTATATGTCTCATGTACCACTTTATGGTGACCACTGTCACCATCAACCATACAGGTAACTGATACGGCAATCCACCCCAGTTATGCATCTGCTGTGTGCAGCCTCCCTTTAACACACTGGACACATGGACAAGTTAGTTAGCACCGATGGGCCCAGGTCTCTCGGATGTGTGTCTACCTATGTGTCTGTTAATGTGTATATGATGGTATGTCACACTATGTATAATCCATATACAACCATTACATCCCCCATTACCATACAGTACATGTCTGGGGTTGTTCTGCATGTAGCATGTAACCTGGAAAATACCTCACTCTAAATGCTGTGAGGTGTGTGCAGTGAAAGCCACACAGTTCAGTAGCACTACATACCTAGGTAGGGGGTCTAGTCCCAGTGTTGCCAAGTAAGAGTGTACATGTATGTGGATGGGTCTACATCAGGTTGCTGATTATACATGTCCCAGTTGGTCACCTGTCCATGTGGCACAGGCAATAACTGTTATACAAACCTGTGAGATGTGTTCAACTGTACCCCAGATATGTCACAGCCATGGTGTCACCACAGTGCCATACCCCTTGTGGAATATGACTGCACACCATCCTTCTGTTGACACATGTACACCTATAACACAAATGGATAACATTATGGAGACCACAATCACCCAGTGTTACCAACAGCTATAATGCATCATTGCTGGACAGCTACACTGCCTGACATGTATGCATTAAACATTACTCCTGATAACACATTAAACTGCAGTACATTGGTACACTGTAGTACAGTCACCATGTGCATCAGAACCATATTAGCCTGTCCCTACATCGATGTTATGGATGACAGGGATGTGGCACAAGTATCATTATATGCACAGGGTGTGTTGTTGGTTTGCCAGAGACCAAGGGTGTGCCATACATTTGACACCATGTGTGTGGGTGAGGGGTGTAATTAGTTGAACTGGGCATGGTGATGTGGTGTGTGTAGATATGGGGTTGCACTAGGTGTGTTCGTATAGTGTGTGGGTATGCATGCACACAGTTCTCCTATGCGGCCGCCGTATACAGGTGTTTTTTGGACAGCTGTAGACCACACCTGGCAGGGTGTGCAGTTCACCGCCTCTGGCCATGGACATGCAGAATGTGCCTGTTAGGGGTTCCACGGGCACATCCAGGTACAGGCCTCGATGTGCTACTCTCCCCTGATGATTACAGATGTCTGCTGGAACCAGGTCTCTCCTAGGACTAACCAGGGCCACGTGCATGTGGCCAGCTGTGGTGTGGGCAGCGTCCCCCCCCCTGCAGTGTTGGGGCTGGTACTGCCACTATGGGAGCACCTTGATGTCCTAGCACATCCATGTTGACCATCAGCTGTTGGTGTTGCTGGCCTACATCCACGCAGCCGTCGCCGCACTCCCACCACATGTTCAAGCACGGACAAAACACAGTTGATGAGGCCCACCATCTCATCAAGCCGTTTATCCATGACCTTGTTATGAGCAGAGGGCACCAGGCAGTTCATGGAAGTTGTCTGGTGCACAGTTCTATACGTGCCTGCACCCTCATGACAGTCTGAAAGATGTGCCTGGTGGTACCAGTTGTGGCGCTTCTGCCAGGGGATGATGACCAGCGGCCCTACCATGAGCATCCTGGTATATCTGCCTATGTGGTACCCTGCCAGACATCCGGCTATTCCTGCTGTGAACAGACACAGTAGGCATGGATACCACACTCTCCTGTGCACTGCCACCAACCGCCAACTGTCCCTCTGCTATGGTCACTGGTGATGGGGTATGTATAGACACTGAAACTGTGTGCGGGGTTGGGGTGGCTAAAAGGGGGTTGTCAAATGATGGCACAGTTTCAGTACTATCATCATCTTTGGGGTCTGTATGGACACCAACATCAGATTGCATGCAGGAGGGACCCTGATCCACCTCACCATCTGTGGGGGAAAACAAGAAATGCAATTTAGTACCTGTACAGCATTCATAACAGTACACACACACATGCACACACACACACACACACACACACACACACACACACACACACACACACACACACACACACACACACACACACACTCCACCTTAATACCTACCTCTCCCTGATTTTAGAGAGAGTCTTACATTTATTCACATAAGTTTTTCATCCTGCATCACACTTGGTAACATACACTAATTAATACCACTCATTAATGTATCATACCTATAAATGCCTAGATGAGTGATCACAACACAGCACCTGTTACTCAATTACCTCCTTGACCTGATTGGAGTAGGTTTTACATGGCCTCACTGCTGTCATTCAGTGTTCACCCTGTGTATGTCCGGACATCGTGAGCATGGCCCCTATATGTTAGGGGCTACTACGTTCACTCCATAATGTCACGTACTGGAGTGTCTTGTGTAAGTATTGCTCAGTACATGCCATATCTGCTGCTTAAGCAACCTATCATGTGACAACTGTAATATATGGATACACTCCCTGGTGTTGTCTAGTAATTCCCCAATGCATCTGTAGTGCTGCATATGTGGGTTGTCATTCACCTCTCTGCTGATTGCAATATTAAGGGTATATCTGGTGTCTACTTTCCCTCCCAATGCATGTTCCATGCTACAGACCTTATTATACTATCAGCTGTCCTGTGATTACATATCAGACAAGTATGCCTGGTGTGTCAGGTGTCAGTCCATGTACATGTACTGCATGATCCCGAAGGGAAGTACTGCCATATGAACAACCCCACATTCACATGTACATACATGGACACCCACAGAAACACACACACATGCACACACACATCCTACATGCATCAAACTCCCCCTCCACTCCACTCCACCAGATTGCACTTACAGACAAAATAACCCCCCCCCACACACACACACACACACACACACACACACACACACACACACACACACACACACACACACACATACATACATACAGGTGAGGTTACACAAACATAGTACACGCAGTCCTCCCATTACCCATCTGTCAGCATGCATATCATATGGTTCTTAGCTGCATGCAGTGCAGCTATAGTAAATCCATGCTAGCAACAGTGTATGTGTGTGATGCATGGGCTGTGTTAGTAGGTGATGCCCCTTCCCCTGGAAAACACTGCACTCATGTACACAGTATTGCTGTGCATCTGTTCTGCACCCTGCCATGTACTGTGCACCAAACCTCACAGGTGTACAACCCATTGCTGAATGCATAGTGCTGTGTCAGTTATGTCTGCTCTAATGCTCACAGCCCCTGTTTTTCAGTGACACATACCTGGGATGATATGTGGACAGATGTAATTTGTGAATGCCTGATGTCTGGTTTACAGATCTCAACATCAGTGGTGCATGTATGACCAATGCAATACTATTACACTGACAACCATCAGACCATACCGTGGCTATGGGGAGTGTACACACCCTTATTGATATGACGCACTCTTCCTTGATCTGCCATGGGACCACATCACCGTATATATTAACAATACATGAGCCTGATATGTGACATATGTCCTGTACATTCACATGCAGAGTCTAAGAAATGTGTTGGGTGTGCAGATGCTGACCGCAATGCATACACTCTGTGGGTGCATATGTGTGCACGCCCTTATCATGACGGTTTGTTGCACCTATTGTTATGTGTACTACAGCTATCACTATTCCTGGCAGGGGTATACTACCATGGGCCATCTGCATTTGCCAGTGTATGGTCAGTCTGCCCTACACATGTCTCCCAACTGTGCATGATTGCAAGGTCTACTCATGTGCGCATCCCTTGGTGTTCACACACTGCTGTCACTATTGCTAAGGGGGTAGGGTTTTCCACAGTTCTTGAACCTAACTTTGTGCAGATACAGCCATTCTTAGCACCCTTAGGATCCTGCTGCAATGCACTGGTGTGACATGCTAACACACCCTCCCCACATTCAGCCTTTTGGCAGATGCTTGACAAGTATGGCCTACACGTGTGTCAGTTTACAATGTCCCATATACTGAACACCACGTGTTACAGCCTAGTCCCAACTAATAATGTGGACCACAGTAATATGTTATGCCATTGTGTAGATCTGTAACAGTTGCCATTGTAATACTGGTATATACACTGTTGTTGCATTGTATAAGGGTGATGTTTCACACATGTCCCTATTGTAGTCCATGTGTCCCAACATTATGTTCATCCCTGTGGACACATTTTGCAATGGCAGGATGTTAGTTATCTTGCAGGTGTCTGAATACCCTTCCAATACCCCATAATGGTCACTACTGTGATGCAGTGCATTTAACATCAAAACAATACGTGAACATGTATGGCATGCATTATGGGTAGGTGTGTTAGATACGTGCATGGAATATACCATAGCTATTACATGCCCGGTGTATTGGCAAGCATCAACATAAACCATACTCACCAGCTACAAGTTGCTGCCTTGTTGGTATACCAGAGGGCCCTACATAAGAGTGTGAGAGATGCAATGTCAGTAGCCACAGCTGTGGCATTGCTACAGGGTGGGTGCAGCATTACAGTACATCAACAGTAAAAGTCCACAATACTACCACTTATGCACATCAGTTAATTACTATTATGCAGCAACAGACTATGTATATGACATGTAACATATGCATGATCTATCTGTACAGATGCGGATCCATATCCAACAGTGGTCTACTGATGTGCCCTGTGGCCTTACCTGCATGCTCTTCAGCCAGTGTTTAGGTAGCACCCACCTCCACAATGTTCTCTGCCATTTGTTGGATGTGCAGGCAGGCAGGTACCAGGAGGCTGGCAAGGAGCTCCTCAACACGTGTCAGGGGGGGATGAATGGCATGACCCCCCCCCGTTGTGAGGTGATCCCCCCAGACTACAGCAGCATGCTGACGGGCATTGCAAAGCAGGTCTGAACAATGATGCCAGACCTGCTCATAACTGCAGTTATGAAGGCCGACATCATTGACCCTGTGGACTAGATCATTCCACAGGGCGGTCTGCTCCTGCTGCTCATGGGCGGCCCTTCTGAACAGAACAGGATAGTACTGTATTAGGTGGTTCAACACAACCTAATTTTCTGCCGCTGAATACGCAGGTAGACAGCCGTGGCACATCTTGCCTGAAAGACATATAGATTGAAACATGTCTGAGCAACTCATACAGCAAGGTTACCATAGTTCTTAATACACATCTCTGTCACCCCCCCACCATATCAGTGACAACAAACTGTTCACACAACTCAATAGGTATGGCTGTAGCATACCTACCAGTGGGACATATATTGTATTGTACCACACTTTGTGCTATGTGTTTGTAGCCATGTTCCCAGTGTGGACACTATCATTGCTGGCCTGTTATGGACTATTTCACCTGCATGCCATTGTTAGGGCCACTATGGTTCCATATATGCATGTGGTATGCTTGCTAGGTGATTGCTGCACATCTGTCATTCTGTGTTATTGAGGATATCTATGCATGCTGTTGGACATGTTCCGGGATTGTGTAGACTATTACTACCCACATATGTTCTATAACAGTGACACAATAGCATGTTTAGGGAATAGTTGCCAGAAGAACCACCTCTCCAACCTCATCTGGCCATGTTACCAGGCCACATCACATGTGGGACTCACACTGGGGCCTCCTCATCTACTGGTCCAGCACTACCTTCAGGTGGAAACATCTCAGGGCATGTTGTCCCCTCCTGGGGGGCACACACAGACATGATCCTGTCACCCGAGGTCAGGTCCAGGGTCTGTTCCATAGGGGAATCCACAGACACTTGTGGGATGTGCTACAGCACCTTGAGGCACCCAGTACACATTTATTGGGTCCACATGTTCCTCATGCTCAGCCTCTAGGCCAGGCACCTTCAGGGCCATGGATTGCTGTTGTGAGTAGCAATGGGTGGGAACCTTGTTCCCATTGTTTCCATATGCGGGCCCATGGAGCTTACACATCGCAGACCACACACACCATCCAGTGTGTTTACCCACCACATGTGTCATATACCACCCCTGTAGGCTGTCCTCTATATCTACCAACCCGAACCACCTCCACAAATATACCTGCTATCCTTCCCCATATTCCCATTCCTTACTTCACAGACAAGGGCAATGTGGTCCCAACAAGGGGTTCACATGTGACATACCCATCCATTTGCACACACTTGCAATTGTATATATGTGTGTGTATGTCTGCTGTTCCCTCACATATATCATGCAGTACTGTGGTGGTAATATAGGAGACATGTATTTACATACATATATGTGTGTGTGTTTGTATATATGTAGACATAAGCATATATATATATATATATATATATATATGTGTGTGTGTGTGTGTGTGTGTGTGTGTGTGTGTGTGTGTGTGTGTGTGTGTGTGTGTGTGTATATATATGTTTATATATATATATATATATATATATATATATATATATATATATATATATATACATACATATATATATATATATATATATATATATATATATATATATATATATATATATATATATATATATATATATATATATATATATATATATATATATAAATATATGTCTACATATGAGTATCTGTATATCTGTAGACATACATGTATATATATATATATATATATATATATATATATATATATATATATATATGTGTGTGTGTGTGTGTGTGTGTACACATATACATACCTATATATGGGGTACATTCAGACATCAGCTCCACAATCTCTAACTCTCTTTCCTGCACAACTGCACTGTTCTGCCTTGCTACAACACAGATAGGTGCCACATATGGACACAGCCTAACATTGGGGGGGTATATATAGGGCCAGATTGCAGGTAATAAGTAAGCCTATTACACACCTATGGCATTCCAGCATGCTACAATACTTGCTAAACCGAGTGTCCTGCAAGTGGTGGGCTCTGGAACCCACTTGTCCATCATTATGCCATTACTTCCACCACCAGCTATTGGCCACAGTAATATACATCCTTTCCATTACACAACACACACTATATTGGCTTACATCTTGTCAATCGGTGCCGCTCTGCACATTTGACAGGTATGGCCCACTACCCACAATGACAGACTCTAATCTCCATAGCAGTTGTTCAGCTGAAGATCATTACAACAGCAACACCTGATGGTACATATATATCATTCCACATCATCTACCCCAGTATTATGGACCAAGTACTACAGTAAATTACATGCGTATATACTTCACATACCTGTTGTGGGAATGAGGTCTGTTTGGGATGGTGTCCTTGTAGAAGTTTTTTTTCTCTCCTTAGCTATGGCCTTAGCCTGCTGCATTTGTTTCTGTTTTTGGTTTGGTTGTGGTTCTGGTTTTGGTTCTGGATCTGTTTTCTCTTTCTCTGTCTCTCATTCTCTCTCTCTCTCTGTCTGTCTCTCTCTCTCTCCAGTAAATGGATTGAGCTGCTTGGAATAGATTGTAGCATGGGTTTTGTGGGTGATGCACATGATCAGGCGATGGCCTCTGCATCAGTCAGTGTCCTCCACTTGCTACCTGCATACAGCATGCTGTGTAGTACTTCCAATTACCACTGTCATGGCAACCCGCTACTATAAATCCCTACATCATGTGGGCCTGGTCCCTTTACCTTTCCTATATGGTGGACATCCTTCCTGTGTGTGGGCAGCAGTGTTACAGAGAGCAGGTAGCAATACCTCTTACAAGAGAACGTGCACACTCAGGCCAGCTACATATTTGTATGAGGTTCCAGAACTACAAACAGAGTGTGAGTAGTGTTGTTGCATGCATTGCATAGCACCAGTGTTACAAGGTTTGTGTGTACATACTAGTTTAACATGGACTGCAGTCTGTCTGCATAGCTCCCAACTGTGTGCCTATCCACTTGATGGCCAGAGTGTGCGTGTTATGTTTTGCCTGTCCACCACACAGGTATTGTGTCAGATATATCACTGGCTGTGTGTGTGTTGAGTGCTATCAGTACATGGCTACATCCATTTGTGTTTCTGACTTCATATTCCTGACTAAGGGCATGTTGCAGACTATCCTGTAACACCAGCAACTTGCTTAATGCATGACAACACTATTTCACATATGGGCGTGTGTTCCAGCCTCTGTCCTTCACCTACATACCAGGCTATGTCCATATGACATGCTGTCAGGGGTTGTTATGTAGTGGCCTGTGAGTATGTTATGTGGCCATTCCTGCCATCATTACACTGCTGTTGGGGCCCCCACACATATTGTGGGGTTGGGTCCATATTTGTGTGGGCTTCATCTGCACAATGCATGTATGCCCTTATGCAGTCCAGAGGTCAGCGTATGTAACAGTGGTATATGCTCCTGTATGTCATTCTATGGGGGGAATGCACCATAACTAACCTAGGCTGTTACAACATGGGAGGAGTATCAGGGGTAAGCTACCTTAAGGTATCTGGATGTTCATTACCATACAATTCACCTTGAGTAAATGCAGGCCTACTGCTTTCTGCCATACAGACTGTTCTGTTTGTCAGTGTGATTGTAATGGTTTCAGTTATGCCTTGTTATGTAACAGATATATCCCATTGTGTCAACTGAAGTCTTTACCCCCTAGGGATTGTGTACAGAGTGTAGATAGAGGCTGCTGGACTATACATCTGCATTACTTACTGTTGATTGATTGTTATCCTGTGGCCCAGTCTGTCTTTACTGTTGTACTACTTGAAGGCCTTGGCCTGTACAGCAACATATGTTATGCTTTCTGGAATACCAGTGGCAGATTTAGGCACGGGCGCAGGGGCGCGCGCCGGCTCCTTTTTAAACTTGCTTTTTTTTTTTAATCAGGACGTGCATATTTTCTTCCCAAAGAATCCTGTCACTAATGCACCTAATTAATACATCGGAGATTTATCTCCTTCTTACCCACGTCACTTTTTTTCTCTCTTTCTTTTTTCTCCCCCCTACCCTCTTCCTTTGGTCCGTTATCTGGTAGATTCACGGTTACCTTGAGCTTTCTCTGCATGGAATTTTTGATGTTGTCAAGTCAAAGCTGAACTTATTTTACTATTTATCAGTGATTTCACTGTCCTAGTAGTCCTAATCACTATGCTACTGTGAGAGTCTTTATTTATGTGAGGCAGCACCATTGGTAAAGCGCGAAAGGACCCAGTTGGACTAACAACTTCAGGCATCAGTCTGTTTAATCCGCTGCATTACTTGATGTTTTCTCTATAGCATTGTATTTACTATTACATCGCTGTGTTGTGATTATACTTTTTCTGCTAGACCTGCTCATGCATCTTAGTACTCCTGCTTTTTTTCACACTCAATTAAAAAAGCGCGCTGCTAAATGGCTTGAATTTGATGTGTTAAGTGTTAAAAAAGGCTGTGTGTGTTAGATGTTGTAGAGGTACAGACTAATACTATTTCCTGCTCTACTTTGTATTTCTTTCTGCCTGTACCCATAGATGCCTCTGCTGCTAGCCTTATTTGGAGCTTGTTACCAACCATTTACCCATTTTGCTACTGTTAGTAAGTCCAACATACTTTAATTTAGCTTTTACAAATAGTTTAACCTCCCTATATCCCTGCAATGACTGCATATAAATATATTACCTGGTGAGTTACCAGCTGGTCACATGACTGTTGCTACTCATAATATCTATTGTTTAGAGTCTATCAGCTGTTTCAACAGGGTTAGATTGCTGAATAATTTTACTGTTAGACTGCTGATATAAGACTGTTATTCTTCTCTCCCCTTGAAGTTTCTAGCACCATCCCTACTGATCTTTGTCCAGCTTTAAGCCCCTACTGCTGTTGGATCATCCTGGCCCTGACTACAGTGACTGAAAATCTGCCTACCTCCCATATTGATCTACAGTCAAGGAACTGAAACTGCCTCTTTAGCCTCTGTATAGGTCCACCTTCAGAGTCCATTACTCATTCCCTTGTCCTGTTTGTATTTTCCCATTCTTTACTCTATACCATTTCACTAGGGTGGCTCTCTCTTTCTTCTTTCTTTGCCCTCCTGGCACCCCTGATTAGCCCTCCTCAGTCTACTCTGCTAATTTGGTTTTCCATCCCTCTACCTCCATTTTCTTCCGCCTATTCTCCTTACCACCTGTGCTGATATCTCTCCAGTAACCTGCCCTACTCTCTTCCATTACCTCACTCATCTCCTCCTAAATCCTCAGTACTCTTTTCTGTCATGCTCCTCCTTACCTTTCTCCTATCTGGTATCTGGTTCTCATCTATCCCTTCCTATTGATTGACACTTTCGCTGCTCCTATAGTCTCACCTTCTTTTCTTGTTGTCCTGGCTATACCTCAGTTGTTTCTACTCCCCTCCCTACCTCCCACCACCCTGGGTCCTACATTTATAGCTCTATAGCCACACCCCTAGCCCTCCCTTAGTACATCCCTACTTTCTCTCTCTGCCCCAAGACCATACATCTTCTATTACCTTTTTCACTCACCTAGACTTTTCTCTCTCTTACACTTTCCCTTCCACAGCCTTTCTTTCTCTTTTCCAATTAATATCCTTTCTTATCTACCTACTGCTTTAAACTACAGACTTTCCCTATATTGCTTACCACATTCTATTTTCTCCCTACTTCCTCACCTCTCTAATTACTAAATGATGCCTCCTACATACGAACTATGCCTGTACTCTTTCTTTCTACATACCTTCTCACCTTTCTTGAAATTTCACTAGATAACTCTCTTATCTCGACACATAAACACACCTGTACTAGACTCACATTCAGAACGTACCTAATGTTAATTCCACCCCTAGTTATCACCTATCTAAATTCCATAGGCAACATCACCTTACATACCCCTACTATCTTGCAAAAAACAAAATCTCTAACAATTCTAAATAAGAACTACTTAACAAAACTTATTAATCCTACTCTACTAGATGGAGACATCCACAACCCTGGCCCTACCTCACCACCTCCCAAAACTGCTTGCCTAACCCCAACAATAACTTCCTTATAGGACACCTTAACATCCAAAGCATAAATAACAAAATACCTTTCATCCATGCCCTCTTAGATATACACTCATTTGACATCCTTTGCCTCTCTGAAACCTGGCTTACCCCAGGCACAAAGACTCAGAGATTGTACCCCAGGGTTATAACATAATAAGACACGACCGCTTAAGGGTGGAGGTAGCAATACTCTTCAAAATCAACTTAACATATCTATTCAACCAGAATGCCCAAACCTAAATAGCAAAACAGAAACCATCATTATTAAACTCCAACAACCCCAAAAATCTATTTACATTATTTGTTTGTATCTTCCCCAGGTAATAACATTCCAATACTAGAAGACTTTTAAGCTGGGTTTCTACCAACTACCCCAAGAAACCATAATTCTTGCTGGCGTTAACATAGACTGGAACACTATAAATACAGTCAATCCCACCTCCCATATTAACCTACATGGGTTTTCACAAAGTATTACCTCAACTACAAGAGTCAATAAACCCAGTAAGAAGAGAGTATATTAGACTGGATACTAACTAATAAAGTTAAGACACATTATAAGGTAGGTATTATGCCTGATGACATCAGCGACCACTGCCTAACCTACATTTCTAGACAAAAATCAGAATTTGTTAACCTCCCAAATACAAGGCTAATTCGATCAGTCAAACACTTTAACATAGACCTTTTAAAGCCGAACTGAGTGCATGTAGTGGAATTGCTTAAAATCACTCCCCTAGAAGAAGCAGTATTATTCTTTAATTCCACATTCTATCTATACTTGATTCTCATGCACCCTATTAGAGTAAAGACCAAATCGCCCCATGGCTGACCACCAACACAAAAACTCATGCTTGCTAGAAACAAAGCATGGAAATCTTGGAGATGTAATAAACTAAACCCTGACTTAGTTAAATTCCGCAAAAATCAATAATCTCTGACAAGAAAAACTTCTACTGTAACCTCCAGGAAACACATATTAACAACCCTAAACAGTTCTGGTCATCAGTAAATAGACTTCTTTCCCCAGGAACAACTCCTTCCCCTCTAAATGCTGACCCAGAAACCCTCTCCAGACTGCCAATGCTTTCAACTCTTTTTCTCTGAAACTATTCAAACCCTAGCCAAACAAATGAACACTAACAACTCTCATATACCACCTAACAGAACTACCTCTTCCCTCAATTTCTCTAAAACCTATATCTACCTCTTTCATCTTCAAACTCATTCACAAACTTAAACCCTGCACCCCTTCTGCTGACAAGCTCCCTTCTCTTTTCCTTCAGAAAGCTGCTAAAGAAATTGTATCCTATTTCCTTACTCATCAACAGAACTATCCAAGAAGGAACCATCCCTGATATATGGAAAGTCTCCTATATTATACCACTTCATAAAGGTGGAAACTCCTTGACCTTTCAACTTTAGACCAATTGCCCTTCTTTCACCCCTTGCAAAAATAATTGAAATATGTATTCACCAGCAACTGGTACACCACCTCTCCTCCACAACATAATAGCAAACTGCCAGCATGGTTTTAGACCCCATCATAGTACCACCACTGCCCTTCTCTCCTTTATAGATACTATCAACAAAAATCAAACAACCATTCTCTCTCCTCCGCTTTTTCATTGATCTCTCAAAAGCTTTCGACATGGTTAACCACTCTCTCTAAATCAATATTCTTGAATCTCTTCCTTGTGATAAACTAGCCACAAATTGGTTTAAATCTTACCTTAACAACAGACAACAAGCAGTAATTTGGGAAAATCACATCTCTTCTCTCTTGCCCATTTCCATCGGAGTTCCCCAGGGCTCCATTCTAGGTCCACTTCTGTTCACCCTCTTTATAAACGATCTTCAGACTGCTATACCACAAGCTACCTGCATACAATATGCAGATGATTCTACCCTCTGCTCCAAGACCTTCTACTACTGAACTGACCTCGTTATCACAAAATACGTTTCACAAAGTAGAAACTTGGTTTTCTAAACGGTTTCACCTACTAAATGCAAAACTAAACTCCTCCTCTTCTCCCCACCTCGGTCCCCTTTAAACTTTACCATTTCTTCTAATAATGGCACTATCATCTCGCCTGATCCAACTACTAAACTTCTTGGAATAACCATTGACAATCATCTTTCCTTCGATCAGCACATAAACAACACCATCAAGGTTGTTAACATAAATTGGATCCCTATATCGTATTAAACCTTTTCTAACCCCAGCAACAAGAACCAAATGTGCTCAAACCCATCTCCTATCTACTCTCCTATATGCTTCTCCCATTTATACCAACCTCAAGAAAAACAATCTTAACAAACTTGAAACTTGCTATAATAACATAGCACGTTTCGCCACTAGTAACCCCTTTAGCGCTCACCACTGTATAAATCTAAAGCAACTTGGCTGGCTCAATTTCAAAACTACCTAAAATTCCTCAACTCACTATAGCTCACAACATATTACACCTACCTGACAACACCCCTATACTCTCAACTCCTAATCATAATAATCTGAACTCCTCTAGTAAACTTATGACTAAATCAATAAAGGCAAACAACACAGCAGGTTGTTCTCTTTTCACTAACACTATAGGTAAATGCTAGAATCTCTTACCTTGTGACATAACTTTGACTACATCCCTGCCTCAATTCAAACAGAAAATTAAACTGTACTACCTAAATCATTGGCTTTGTTCCTGCAGTACACCAGGCTAACCTTTTTCTTTCTCATACTACATCTCTCCTTCACTCTTCCTATTAGTATCTGTCTTATTTCTTCTCCTTTTACAGTACTAATCGACCTAGGTACATTCTATGTAAAATTGCTAATATGGTATTAACTGCTCATCGAAATGTGCTTCTCCTGAATCTATTTTGCATTCTGTGTGATGTTATGATTTTCTAATTTGTTACTTATAAACATTTGTAATATTTTGTAATGTACTTAGTATTTAGTGGAGCTTTTCTCCTCGGGCCTCTGCTGAAAATGGACATGTATCCAGCCAGACTAGCCCGGTCAACAAATGTAAAATAAAATAAATAAAATAAATAGATGCGATTGGAGGTTGCAGTCAGATTTTGTTTTTACCATCCTCCAATTGCATCTCCGTTGTAATTTAGGCGCGTTGATGATTGACAACTGTGATATCGCTGTGAGTAAAAGCTTGGTTAACCTTGTGATAAGTCAGAAGACAGTTTAATTTTAAAATAAGAACAGTTGGACAAACGAGTTTGAAACTGCTTGTCCAGTGTGAGGGAGTGATCTGCACTGAGGTAATTATTTGCTAATTCTTTTACTGTATTGAACCATTCAAGGAGCCAATGAAGCAGTACAGTTGAGCGACTGCTGCATTTGGCGTGCTTACAGCATAAATTATGCAGAGTCTTCTAGTTGTGGTTTAAATTGAACTTAAAAATGCAGCAATATTGTTTATAAAATATGAAAAACAAATTTGTAAAAAAGATGTTTTGTTCTGTGGTTGAGAGCGGACATTATACTTTGTTCTATAGAGGGTACACACTTTAAGTGTAGTAAAATCTTTTTAGATGTACATCATATTTTCTAGTTTACACTAAAGCCGGCATTGACAGGCCGCAGTAGCAGTGCTTGTTTTTAATTATGAGTAACGGGAAGCCAAGACAGTGATGTGTCTTCTACTGCAGAATGCAGATTCAACCGTTCTGCTACTCACACTGTTGGAGTACATTATTATTGTTGTTATTATTATTATGGAAATATTAAAACAGTGTCGTCGGGGATTAGCTTTGGAAATGTGTCATGTACTCAGAAACTGGCCTGATAACATTTTTGCAGGACAATGCTGTAGTAGGCATAAATGCTATAAGCCCTTGTCAGGGACATTCAGTTGCTCAGCCCTAAATAACAAGACAAAAAAAAAAAAAAACGCTCTGGATGACAATCTGAATTACACCCTAAAACCCTTTGATTCTAATCAATTACGTTAATAACCTCTAATTTAGTACCACTGTATTTATGCAGGAATGTATTTATCTGTACAGCAAATGCACAGTCAGACTGCAATAATCGCAATTTAAAAACTGCTTGCCCAACAGTGGCCTGGGTCATGGCTGGAAAGGGTTGAAGTATTCTACTTCACCCAGTTAACGAAACTATAAATAAAATAAAAACCTTAAACCTCAACATGAAATTAATTCAGAATCTACAGAAACATTCAGCTTGCCTTTACCATATTCTGTTAGTCTTTTAACTAAACGGATTCAACTGACACTTGTGCATGTTATTTTCCTGAAGAATCACTTTCAGTACATGAAAGATTATTCCCTGTGTATAACGTAAAGCAGTGCAAGTGCAGAAAACTGGGGATGACGGAATGAATATCAAAATGTTGTTACACACTAAATCGATGCGTCACATAAGGAAGCATACCATATCTTTATAAACACTTCCCGCACTTCACTATCACTTTCACATTATCAAATTTAACCTGAAAAAGATCAGTAACAGGAAAAACACCTCAGTAAACGCAATGCTACAAGGTAAAATGTTCAGTCTCATCTCCAAAGTTTCCTTATGCTAGAATCAGAATTTAAAAGGATAACATACAAGCTCTGTTTATCCTATTTAGGGTAGAACAGTCCACACAAAACAGACTCACTTAAGTTTATTTTTAAAGATGTTCTGCCATCCTTTCTTTAACTGAAAAAATGTTTGTTTACATAAAATCACATATGTTCACTGTAATGTGTGAAGTTCATGGCAAACTATTTTTCCCTGTCCGTTTTCATATGAAACACGAAGAAATTCAAACAGTATCATACTTCAGATTACTAAAAGTCAATGCTGGCCAAAGCATAACCGTATCAGTAAAGCATCAGCTAAAGACCGTCACCATGCCAGCGTACTAGAAACTGAACAAGCGTACTCCACAAAAAAAAACCAAACAAAAAAAAAACAATGACATTTTCAAGGTAGTAGTTTTTCAGAAGCTGATTTACATTCACAGTTTTAGTATGTACACAACACCAATGGTCCACATTCTAGTCCTGCTACGAATAATACCCAGTACTCACCCCCAAAACATCCTGGCAGCAACCATCAGCACCCGTGGTTAATTTTAGCATACAATAAATATTTCGCACAAAGCGAGCAAAGGGTATTTTGAACCATTTTTGTAATAAATTACTCCAAGTACATAATCAAACGAATATAAGAGCATACTTTATACTGTAAACATTGGTTCTAGACGATTGTCACTGTTGAATTGACACCGCGACCCCATGTGCAAAAATGAGAAACGTGGTTAAAGCTGGATGGATGGATATTTTTCAGTTACTGTATTTTAGTAGGCATATGCTCAGTTGTTTTTATTGTCTGTGAATAAACTGATAACTGGGTGCTATGATTAACCTTCCCAGCAACAACGGCATTTAATAAAAGTCATTCAGGTAGTTTAAATTTGCTTAAATGTTATTTCCTTTTTCTCTGTGCCTCTGTTTACATTATGTAAATTACTTTCAGCTTGGTAGCATGATGGTGCCAGACTTGTACACTTAGCTACGGCTTTTGGAGGGGAGGTGCAAAGGAGGTAGCCAGTTATCTGTACTTTGGGCATGTGTCAGAAACACAGAATACTACAATCCAGAATTTCTGTAACTGTCTAATACTTAGTCTTGATCTGCACACAGCATGCATAGAGATAAGAATATTTGTCTTAAACAGCCTTTGTCGTGGTTTTACAGAATGGCAGCTGAAAGTGGTGTGTGCCTTTTGAGTGCATAAAGGGCAAGGTATACGTTTTATTTAGATAAAAGCGAGTGCTTAACAGAAGTTTGGGGGGTTACACAATGTGCACAATCATGTGCTACATCCATTAGAATTAATGAGTTTCAGTGTAAATCTTATTCAGTTGTGAGGATGTTTAATTATATGGTATTGCATTATGCACTGTCAATAATATTTGCGAAGATGCAGTCTGAAGTACACTGTCTGTATACCTTATATGTCTTTGTAAATTACCATGAAATTACCATGACTGAATCATTGTGTGTGGTTGCTTTTTTTTCATTGCACATATTCATTTGAACATTTTTACACATTTAAAATACTTCCATGGCCAAGAGGCTGTTGAGAGATCTGTCATGATAATTTTTCTGAATGTGTCTGTCCTACTTTACAGCAGTGTTCACTACTTGTACTTTGGCATGTTTTTTTTTTCCTTTTCTTGAAAGTTGTTGAGTCAATATTTTGAGTTGACTAAACCTTTTGTTTCCTTGGGCATGTTCATGCTGAGCCTGTGTGTGTGCCGCATGTATATTTTTCATCTTCTGTTCTCATTGCTGTTTTTCTAAACTGCACTGTCTGTGCTACATTGTTTTTATAAATAGATGTAATATTGTCAAAGAGGGCTCATCCTGTAGCAGTAATTACATTTTTCTCAATTTATACTTTGTCTAGTTCATCCTAGTTCCTGCTGTGATGGGTACCCATTCTTTTTCAGTATGGCCTGTTTCATGTTTGTTGATTACTACTATTTTCTTTGCTTGATATGAGTGTTTTTTAGCATTGCACTTTCTGTATGCTGCCGCACTGTAATGTGGCTGCCACACTGAAATGTGGCTGTCTAGGCGGTCACACAGTCATCAAATTTTTCAGTATGTGGCATCTTTCCATATGGTTTCAGAGCATCTATAGTAATGCAGGCTTGCATTTGTTCCTGTTTCCTAACACCCAGCCCTGAGAACATTGTGCCATAGGTGTATACTAGGCTAATGACCACTAAGGCCTATATAAGCCTGGCCGTACAACCTAAATGTATCTCAGACGTTATTTGCCATAGAGGTTACTTTAAGGGAGTATTTTAGTTGGGACATGATTTATTGGCTATCTCTGTCCATCTGAGACATAGGTGTAATTCAGAGGATGAATTTCCAATTTCCCATCCACTGGCCTAAGTTGAGCTTGAATACAGTTAGGAAGGGGCTCTGCTTCTTATGGATGTGATGCCTATTCCAGAGTGGGGATTTCTGAGATGCATACCTGTCCCACCAACATGTCCTATTTAAGTTGCAAGCATGAAATCCTTAGATTTAGTAGTTCAGGTGTTGTTCCTTTTGTTGATATGCAAAAGGTCCATTAGACTGGGATCCAAGGGTGCCTTCTATGCCAGGCATAAATTGCCTGTCAGCAGTTGTAGAAAATAAGACTATAGAGGTGGGGGCTTTGAGGCAGTCTGCACAAGATATTGTGTTGTGTTTATACCCAGTATACTTTGTTTTTGTGAGGAACCTCTGTGGGCATTTCAGTTGATGGGTATGCCTGGTCAGGTACATACGGAAGAGGGCATTATACTCAATGATGGGTGTGATAAGGGCTGAGTACAGCAGCATGGTCTAGATGCCAAGCCCTTATAAAATGAGTGACAGAATAATTTTTTACCACCTTTGACATATGTTGGTCAAAAGCTAGATTACTTTACTATTTACATGAGTCCCCAAATCCCTGACTACTGTGTCTACTTTTAGAGGTACTTTATCAATGAGAGAGTGTCTCTCATAAGCCATAGCTTTGGCACCAGTCATTTGTCTTCTTGTAAGATGTTAGTATCTTAAGGGGGGGACTTCTACAATTGCTTGTAGCTTGCAATCTGCAAACTTGGTAAGCCGGAGGCCCTTGACATTGGCTTTCACTTCTGAAAAATAAATGCCAAAGAAGAGCAGACTCAGCACAGAGCTCTGTGGGACTCCACTGGTTACTGGCCTTATTGTGGAGGTGGTCTGTCCAATCCTTACTTCCTGGGCCCTGTCTGTGTGTCAACTGGCTGTCCAGTGAGTTACCGAAGGGTTTATGCCTAATTCCATGAGTTTGTTTGTGATGCCAGAGTGGGGTATTACATCAAATTCCTTGGCTAGGTCAAGGTAGGCAGACTTTCTCGCTTCCACGGTAGTAGTCAACTAACCAGACTGCGCCCCCCCCCCTTTGCAAATTCCTGGATCCGCCACTGAATACTGCATTAATTGATCTGTTTGAGAGTTGCAGTTGTCTGTTTATATGTATTTCAGAGTCTAAACAGCTATATGACATGGCATATACAACTGTAATAGTACATAAATAAAGCTTTCTCAAGTATACAAACCTGTGTGTAGTGTTATATCCTTTGACCTCTCTGTGGGTATATGTTTCAGACAACAATTGTCTTTTGTATGGGTGACTCATACAGTATCCAGTTGGTAAGGTGGCAACTGTAGGCATACTGGCTGTTCCATATGGTGTGCACCCTCTAAATATGTATCTTCCCATACATATCTCTGTGTGTATGTGTAGTTACACTTTTATGTATCTGTATATATATATATATATATATATATATATATATATATATATATATATATATATATATATATATATATATATATATATATATATATATATATATGTATATATATATATATATATATATATGTGTGTGTGTGTGTGCATGTATCTGCAAATGTGTGTGTGTGTGTGTGTGTGTGTGTGTGTGTGTATATATATATATATATATATATATATATCTCTTAGGAATGTTTATTGCTTCCACATTGTACATTCCCTATGGTAGCCAGACTGTACTGCATATGTTATTGATACCAGCCTGACATCATACATGCGGGATGGATTACTGTTAACATTTTGTGTCCATGCTGTGTCGGGTCCTGGTTATGGGACTTGCAACAGTTGGTATTGTATTGCAGGGCAGACCTATTTGGCTGTGGGGGGTAATATCAATACATGAAATATGTATGTAGCTTGGGCCCTCTCACCCCCATTAAAGGGGCCTGTGGTCATATATGTATTTGTTATGTTTTCTTTTATATCTATAGATATATATCTGTATACTTACGTATATATATATATATATATATATATATATATATATATATATATATATATTGCTCTCTCTCTCTCTCTATATATATATATATATATATATATATATATATATATATATATATATATATATATATATATAGACATATATATATATATATATATATATATATATATATATATATATATATATATATGCACATATATATATATCTATAGCTATATCCATATGCATGTATATATATATATATATATATATATATATATATATATATATATATAGATCCACTTTGAATCATCAAATGTTCAGAACATCGACGTTTGAATCATCCAGACCAGAACATCGATGTTCAGAACATTAAAGGTTCAAAATGAACCACCCAAAAAAAAAAACACTTACAAAAACTATTTTATGCAGGAGGGCTTCACCCCCCTGCACCCTCCCCAACCACCTCCCTACTTTAATATTCCAACTCCGAGATCGTACTACAGTGGGGTAAGAGAAATATTCAGTTTACCGCTATATGCGGTAGCGCTAAACAGGAGATTTCCCGTACCCTACCTGCAATGCCAACACTCAGATGGCACACACACACAACATGCAGGGAACCTTGCTGCCCTACATACACACCCAAAATTCTACAATTTTAGTTACATGGCACTTTCACTTTAAACCATCGATGTTCTGAACATCGATGTTATGGTCTCGATGATCAGAATTTCAATGTTCTGAATATTTGATGATTCAAAGTGGATCCATATATATACATATATATATATATATATATATATATATATATATATATATATATTATATATATATATATATATATATATATATATATATATATATATATATATATATATATATATATATATATATATATATATATATATATATATATGTGTATATATTTAGATATAAATATATATGCACACACACATACATCTACGTTTAAATACATTTCCTATACTGTTGAATGTCTGTGCTGGATGATATGTTTGCAAACACATCAAAGTTATGTACATCTGACATGGCTTAGTGGTAAATCACTTTGACTATGGTGTGTGGGCTCCTGGGTTTGACTCTTGCAGAGACTGTTTATTTTTTTGCTGGGCAGAACAAGGGCCATTGGATACAGAGTGATTAACAAACGTTTAGCAGTTGGAAGTGGGTTTGCACGGGTTTGTGCGGAGGTAAGCACTGTTAACTTCTGGTTACAGTTTCTTATACTTAGCTTCTAAATTGCTTAACCTGTAGGCATTACTTACCCCCATGCAAACAAGCTTAAACCCACTTACTGCTGCTTAAAAGTGCTTACTCCCGCTTACCCCCACGCTAATTTCTTTAAAAGAAATGAAAAAGAGTTGATAGGAAAGTGGTGAAAAGGGGCACAAAGAAGGAAAGACAGTAGGGAAAATAGCTAGGGATGTGCAGGAAGGGTGTAGGGAAGGTCCATAGTTGCCCATTTCTTCTATAGCAACAGCTGTGCATATACACTGAATTTGGAGATAGATTTGGACACCCATACCCCTGAGAGAAGGGTGAGGACAACCATAATATGTTGTTAAGCCAATTAGACCAGATTACATGTGTCCAGTGTACACATGTGCAAAATGGACAGCTATGTATGGGGTGAGATTTTTTTTCGGAACAGATTGCCCTTTTTTTTTCAGGTGAGAGTTGGATGCTGGGGAGGGATAGTAGGTATATTTGAGGAGGTACGTTGGGTAGGTTAACAGACAAGACAAACAAGATGCATACGGGGGTAGTATTTGACACATGTGGGGGTAAACACCTTGATGGGGAGGGGTGTTGGAAATCGGAAGCCCATGAGCCCCCTAGTGGAATCAGTGGGACTGAGGTTCCCACCCTTGAGCAGTCACCACTGCCCCTTCACAGCCCCGAAGGTGACTGTGCTGGGGGCTGAGTAGGAGAGCCAAGCTGACCCTCTAGTCATGACACATGGCCCTCAAGCTGGCTTAGCAGATCTCCAACCTCCCTGCAGAGCTCGCTGTGCACTGCGACCCAGACCTGGCGATGGGTGACAGGTTCCTGTCCATGCCCGCTCCTGGGGGGGGGGAGCCCCATCCCCTGAGGTGGTTCTACCTGAAGGTGGTGCAGGACCAATGGACGAGGAGGTCCCGGGTTGGGACCCAGACATGCTGGTGCCCAGTGCCACAACTAGCTGAGGTGGGACAGGTGGGTCCACCGGGACCCGCATTCCCATACGTGCTATGGTGTTTAAGTTTTATCAACATATGTGGGTTAGTAATAGGCAACATATTCCAGGATTAGGTATAACAGCATGCAGAGATATTCCCATTAACCCAAACACCAGATATGGAACAGTTTCATTGCAAACAGAACACATGCATATATGGGACCACAGTGGTAATTACAACAGCATGCAGGTACATTGATGGCAGCATGCCACCAATGTGGGAGTATTAAAACATAGCACATGCATAGAAACAGATTTAAATAATTATCGAACAATAGGACATATGTCCCAATATTAGAGTTAAGTCAGCACATACCAATTGAGTTGTGTATTTAGTTTGTTGTTGCAGATATGGTGGGGAGAGGGAAATATGTCAATTAACTAGTATATTCCTGTAGTCCACATTAGTTTCCTAGTCAGTGCTGTTATCTGTACCTTACAAGTATTAGTACACTGCCCTATTGCCTTAGTTTGGACAATGGTATGGCTATCGACAACTATATACATGAACTGGTTTTACCTGCAGTATACACGTCTTACCTGGTATACCTGTGGAGATATTGTTTATTAACACTAACTAACTGTTTCTACACATACTCCCAGATTCCAGGTTGATGTTATGCACATACCTGTCCATCTCTCTTTTTACACACTCTGGGCATGTCTTGACCACATGCAGGTGAACCGGGATATATTTCAACTATTGCACTCTTAAACCTTTAATGAATTGTACAATGACAGGTTTGTTTTCATTGACATTTTCCAAATATGTACAGGCCTGATAGTTATATGACTGACATGAAATGCTGCCTACATGTCAGAGATTAGTACACCGATATGCCAGGGGGACAGGGTGAGAGCCAGCATATATGGGCTGATTAACTGGATATTCTGGACATTTCTGTACACTTGTGGGGTATGATTCTGCATACAGCTTACTACCACTCCCAGGATTCGAACCATGGCTGTGTCTGCTAAAAATAAAACACTGTCCATCACAGTTGAGTGTGCTAGATAGATATTGCTGTGTATCTCTTATCTGATTTCTATCTATAATTCTCCTATGATTTTACATTCTGACCTTGTAATTACAACACTCTTATACAAGATTTCCTCAACAGTTTTATTATGTAGCACAGTGCGGGTGACAGTGATGAGTAATACCTTATTATTCAGAACAACTGCAAAACTAACAATGTCATACAATACCCAGAGTAAACAGTACCAGTACAGGATATCAATCTTTTATTTCTGGGCACAGTGTTCGTATCTGACAGACGTGTAGGAGCAATGTTTGTTAGCACTACCTGAATGTTGCCACACAAATTACCAGATTCCACATTAGTATTATGCACATACGTCTCACTCTGTTACTGTACACATTCTGGTCACAGCTTGACAACATGGGGGTGTAGATGGGACATACTTGGCTTATTACTCATAACATTTTGGTGAGTTGCTAGAGTGAGAGGTTTGTTCTTATAGATGGCTGACAATCAGTTTTATTTCTTGTTTGCTGCCTAAATGTCTGGGATCATCCCACTGATTTCCCAGAGGGACAGGCAGCAGATATGGGCCGATTTACTTGACATTCTGGACATATTTGTACAGTTGTGGGGTATGATTCTGCATACAGCCTACTACCACTCCTAGGATTCGAACCATGGCTGTGTGTGCTAAAAACACACCAGTTCATGTCTCAGTTGAGTGCGCTATTTGGATTTTGTTGTCTTTCTTCTCACTGTTTTCTGTCTAAGTCTCTCTCAGTTGTACTATATGACCTCTTGGGGTTACAACAGTCATATACAGACATTCCTACACATTTTATTTATGTAGCACAGTGTGGGTAACAGTGCTTAATACAACAGTACTATTAAGTGATCACAAGTCTACGTTACCATATGATACCAGAGTAAACACATGCAGTCCAGCGATTAGACCTTTATTGTCAGGCTATTATGCTTTAATTTATATACAACTTATATGAGACTCTTCTTGCCATATTCTCTGGTATATGCAGTACATGCCTTAAACAATACAGGTTTTATACAGGCAATTAACTTACTACTACTTTTAGATTTGTTTCCTATGACAGTACATGCAAGGGTATTACTTACCTGCCTCACGTCACAACCGCTCCAATCTACATCCATGGGCCTCCTGGTTCATAGCCCACTCACTTGCCGCTGTGAAAGACATAAGAGGAATATTTAGCCATTCCTATCCATAATATACATGAGCTGGCAATGATTAAACAGGTAGTGGACTAATACTTACACATGGCTGGGACTTCCCGTGTCCTCCTAGCCTCTTGGATCCACGGATCCAAGAGATCCCTCTTTCGCTGCTTCAGGTCGGCATAGTGATGCCTGACCTGCTCACCAGTTTGAGGTATGCCAGTGGCACTGGTGAGGTCACGGGTGAGATGGTCCCAGGCTTCCGCTTTGTACCGGGAGCCCTGGTACTGACCCTGCAGCAGTCTCATGTCATGGTCTTTCAGAAGGAGCCCTGCCATGACTCTGGACTCCTGGATGCCCAAGTGCTGCACCCAAAAGTGCAAACCCTCTCCCATTTCAGACATAGTGCCTACAAGGGGAAGCTACAACCAGTTATGAGATGTATTTCTGCCTGTTGGGTTTAAATAGGGCCAGTTTCCCACACTTCGCTGTGATTGGACAGTTTTGAAAAAGCTAAGCTATGGGCAAACCTGCTTACCTAGGGTTGACATTGCTTAAAGAGGTATACCAATGGGCAGATTGAGTTAGCTGGCCTACACATTGCCTACACCTATTAAGCTGTGCTGTGCAATGAGTAGCATTGCTTAATATTTAAGTTGCATTGTATTTGCATTGTGGCATTGATTTATTATTCATTACATGTTATATATGTGTTTAGTATCCATGATTCATGTGTGCGTACAATGTATGGGGTCCTTGTGTTTATTAGGAGATTTCAACACTTTATTACATTGACACCTCACATCTGGGCTTAATGCAGTACTCCAGTTCACCTATTTATACCCTGTAGTTGGTTATACAATATAAAACTGTATATAGATTCCTTTCACATGTTCAGTTTGTATTTCTTATGGTGAGGATCTGTTTGGTGATACCTCAGTCTTATGTACTGCTGTGATGGCTGTTTATTTTGTTTCTGGCTAGAACAGAGCCTGATGCATACAGAGGGCTTACGGCACTTTTAAGCAATAGTAAGTGGGTTTGCACTGGTTTGCACGAAGGTAAGCAATCCTAACCTCCGGTTAAATATGCTTACAGAGAGTTAGCTTCAATATTGCTTAACCTATGTGCGCATTGCTTACCTTAGTGCAAATGGGATTAAACCCGCTTACTGATGCTTAAATATTCTTACTCTCACTAAATACTGCGTAACTATGCTTACTCTTGCTTACTAGTGCTTACACCCGCTTACCACCGCACTAATTTAGACAGTGATGTCTAATAGTTCTTGGGTAGGTGGTGGATTTGGCACCTGTATGGATTTATCATTCATTACACATTTTACCTTCCATTTGTATCCCTGATTCCTGTGTACATATACTGTATGGGGCACTTGTGATTATCTGTGGACTTTGCAACATTATGACAATGACACCTCACATCTGCATTTAATGCAGTACTCCAGATCACAAATATATGTTATGTCATAGGTTATGCAACAAAATAAATTGATCATACAGTGATTTGACATGGAAAATGGATTGTATTGGAGTGGGATTCGAACCGGGAATGACTGCTCATACGGCAAATGCTCTGCCCACCACACTATTGTTATACTGCTTCATTTGCATATATCTTGCTTTTTATTCTCTTGTGCCATTTAAGCAGCATTAACCGTAGCTAAGTGATGGGCAAACCCACGCACCTACAGTTAAATTTGATCTGTTTCATAAAATAAAGTCCTCATATTTAGATGTTGTAACAATTGCTCTTGTACACTTGGGGGGGGTGTTGTTCATTCTTACTCCTACACTGCTGTTCTTGATTGCAGGGGCATGTATATTCTGAGAGGCCTGCTCTCAGACTTGCCCCCTGCACGCGTATACGCTCCGTGTCCATTTAGGAGCTCAGGCAGCGTGCCTTCATTACTAAGCATGGCGCACTACCATCCTGCTCCTAAACGGGCACTTCCATGCAGGACTAAGCTAGTCCTGCATGGAAGGATAGTGAATCTGGGGGAATGACTGAAACATTGCACTGCAGAGTTTTAATTGCTTCATTTAGGAAACATTGCCTTGTTTCAGTCTCTGGAACAGGCTTCCCATCCATGTGAAGCAGACTTTCTCCTTATCCCCATTCAAGTGTAACTTGGACAATTAGATGGGGAACAGGAAATCCATCCCTGGCTTGGCACCTATATATCTAATCAACACAGGCAACCTGTAAATATTTAATCTCCCATGCTCCTGCTTAGACTTATCAAGGGTACCAAAACTTGTCAGAGATTTGGGATGCATGGCTAGGCTTAAAAAGTCCCTTGTGGTTGTTAGCCTAGTAAACACCTATGAACCTATAAATACAGCACTTTTATTTATACTGCTTATGTATTAGTGAGCTGTCTTTAAATGGATGTTTTATTTTATTTGCAATAATCAAAAACATTTTCCCCGCATAATAGTTACCTATGTATTTGCAGTAAAATGTAGTAGAATGTTGTGGCAAAAAGAAAAAGACAAATATAGGTAACACAAATTTCCTCCTCTTTTTACATAATTACAAATGTAATTTGGGAGAGTTTTGCATGTAGGTGTAAAAGGGTAAAACAACAAAAGAAGGATAAGATAGCAAAGCAGATCTGCTCTAGCATAAGCCAGCAACTGGCACTGATGTATGCAGTAATCACTTTCTAACAAACATGATGTTTGAATGTACTTCAGAAATGATGACCCATTTCTCCTCCTTATATCCTTCCTTATATTAGGTTTTGAGAATGCTATACTCCTAGTGTCTGTGTTTTCTCACCTAGAATATTTTCAGATCATTCTCCCTAATCATCTGAGGACTAATGTTAAGACCTCATCCAGACCTTTTTGTAGAAGACATGTTCTCCATGAGGTTGAAGTGTCAACCCTGCATGTAGATTTAGGAAGAAAGCAGCTCGCCCGAGTGGAAAAAGAAATTTATTCACTAAAAAACAAGGTGCACAATGGCATATACAAACGTTAAGCACTTTCAACTGAAAATAAATCAGTCTTCCTCAGAACGTTCTGAGGAAGACTGATTTATTTTCAGTTGAAAACGCTTAACGTTTGTATATGCCATTGTGCACCTTGTTTTTTAGTGAATAAATTTCTTTTTCCACTCGGGCGAGCTGCTTTCTTCCTATATCCAGCACTTGGGAGTTATATCTGCATGTAGATTTACAAGAGTCACCTGACTACAGATCATAAGGTAACATAATATGCTCCCCCTACCTCGAAGCTAGATGGCTATTTGTATACCACGAAAACATTTTTACTACTGCTGTAAGGTCTGACATTGTCTGGTTTAGCCTACAAGAGATACGATCCTTATGAATTTTCTTACTAGATCATTTGAGAATAGCTACTGATAGATTTACTGTTTCATCTTTTGAAATGGGTGATTAGTATGCTGGTGATTATATGTTATATTATGACACTACACATCATTGCTTCAACAAAATGCTTTATGTTTGTGTTGAACATTTTACTACAATTTGCTAAAATTACCAATTGCTTTCTTTAGGAAAATGAGTGTTATACAGTGTTAGTTTCTTCTATGTAACCTGTATAGAAACAGAAAGCTGTACTTCATTAGGTATAAACTCAGGGATAGCCACGAGATGGTGTAATAATAGGTGAATCAGTCATGCTGACTAATGTCACCAAAATGGGCATGGGCATTTGCCAGTAATAAGTAGGTTGAGGACCCTGCCTACTTAAACATGTACCAGGGACTCATGCTAATGGTGGGAGGGATGTATATGCCTCTACTGGCCAATATGTGCCTGCTATAAAGCTCAGTAGCCCTGGATTAATAAGCTACTGGCTGGCCAGTATACAGTTGCCAGCTTGGGTTTCCTGGGATAGCTCTGTTGAGCAAAAACTGGATGTAAAACCAATCAACCTGCCAAATATGAAATATGGATCACTGATAGAATACAGCTTGGAAGTGGATGACATGACGGTAAGGAGGAGGCTGGACATCCTATGTGTCCAGGAGACAAAATGGAAGTACAGTGCATCAAAGACACATGATGTGTGATCCAGAGTCCACTAGTCTTTAGGAAGACAGACTAGAAATTTTGTGGGAATTGTGGTGAGAAAGAGGCTTCAGAAGACAGTGAGGAATGTCTTCAGAATTAGTGATAGACTCATGGCAATCAGACTACAGTGTAAGGATAGATACTATTCATAATCTTGGCCTATGCCCCACAGCAGGGTTGAGACGGTGAGGAAAAGAGTGCATTCAGACTGCAGTTGCAGGACCTACTAGATAAAGCAGGATAAAATGAATTTGTGTTGATAATGGATGACCTGAATGCACATACTGGGACAGACAGAATAGCATATGAGGACTGCTTGGGTCCACATGGATGTGGCAACAAGAAAGAAGAAGGACAAACTGTTCTAAAATTTTGCCTGGCAAATGGCTCAATGGTGGCCAATACATGGTTCAGCAAGAGGGACAGTCAGATCATATACAATAGTGGCCAACATGCAACTGAGGTTGACTTCCTCTTAATAAAGAAAGGGCAATGGGGTAGAGTGAGTCATTGCAAAGTCACCCCCAATGAAACAGCCATCCCATAACATAAACCACTTGTCTCCATAATCTGCTGCAAGCAGTAGTCAGAGAAGGCTCTAGGGTCAACAGAGACAAGGCTGAGGACCTTGAAGCTGACTGAAGAGAAAGCAGAAGATTTCAAAGAATAACTCAAGGCTGCAGCACCTCAGGAAGAAGAACAGATAGGTGGAGTTGAAGAAGAATGACAGTGTCTCAAAATACCACGTGTAAGGACTATAGAACAGATATGTGGCCAAGGCAGGTATGGAAAGAGGCTAAGCAAAGTGTTACGAAAGCAAAGAACAAAGTATCAGAGGCACTCTAAAAGTTTCTGGAAAGTGATTCAGTAGATGGAATAAAGAAACTATCAGGTTGCAAGTCTAAGACAAAAAGATAAAGATGATAGTCAAATACCCTTCATAGTGGATGCCAGCAACAACCTTTTCACCAGTCCACAGGACATCAAAGGCAGATTGAAGGAATATTTTGATAAGCTTCTGAATGAAGAAAACCCATAGAAACTGTACTACCTCAGACACAGCATATGATGATAGATGAAAAGGAGCCCACCTTAGAAAACGTAAGGACAGCACTAAGGAAGATGAAACCAGGGAAAGCAGCAGGCTCACAGGTCACAACAGATATGATCAAGATGTTGGGTGAGATGGGGAGAAATGGATCCCGGGGGTACTCTCAGCAGTAGCGAGATAAAAGTGTATCCAGATGACTGGAGAATAAGCATACTAGTGCCAGTGTACAAGAACAAAGGGAACATCCACAACTTTGGGCTGTACAGAGGTATCAAACTCATGCCACACTGCATGAAATTTCTGGACAGGGTAACTGATAAATGACCACACAGAGCAGCAGAAAGTAGGATGGGAGAAGAACAGTTTGGTTTTAGATCAGGATGCAGCACAAGTGACCTGATGTTTGCAATGAGACAAATGAATGAGAAGAAGCTAGAAATGAGGAAAGAGTCTGACTGGCATGTCAAGACTTGGAATAAGCATATAACAAGATCCTGATAAAGCTGATTTTGGCAGTCCTGCAGTGGTTCTAAGTCCCAAAAACATTAATAGAATTATTGCAGGCAGCGTATATGGACTGAATGACAATGCTTGGTCTCACAGAGGGGTTCCTACTGGGAGTGGGTGAACATCAGGGTTCATCTTTGAGCACACTGCTGTTCATAATGATGATGGACTACATTAGCAAAGAGGTCAGAGGAGGCATATCAATAAAGTTGCTGCATGCAGACAATGTGGCACTACATGCAGACAATGTGGCACTACAGGCAGACTCTGAGCATGGATTGGATTGTAAAACTGAAGGCACATGGGATGAAACTGAGTACAGACCCAATCAGACAGTTGTAATGGCAGCAAATTAGGGAATCAGAAGAAGCTGTGAATTAAGATAGAAGGGAAAATAGTGGAACAGGTTAACAGCTTCAAGTATATGGTGGGGTGACTGAGGAGAAAGGAAGTCTGAATGAGGAGGTCAGTGGTAGAATCAAAGGGTCTGCAGCCAACTGGCACAGAGTGTCAAGGGTAGTATATTATAGAAGAATGCCAAAGAAGCTGAAAAGCACAACACAGTACTACTGTATGATATAGAAACTTGGGCAGTAAAGACAGTGCAGTTGAAAAAGCTAGATCTCCTTAAATGGAGATGAAATACCTGAGATGGTGGTAGGATGCAGACTATGGGAAAGACAAAGAAATGAGAACATCAGAGCAGAAGCCAAAGTATCCCCACTTGCAGAAAAAAGTCAGAGAACAGATTACTGTGGTTCAGGCATGTATGCAGAAAAGCAGAAGACAATCCGGTGAAGAAGATTTGGGACAGACAGGAAGAGGACAAGAGAAAACAAGGGCATCTGGTAAAGGGACAGATTATATTCATAGGTTCATAGGTTATTACTAGACTAACTGTCCTTGTGGGCCATTTTAAGCCTAGACAACTACCCCATTTGGGAATCAAACCCTGCATGTTGTGTCTGTCAGGTAAACAGCTTAACCATTATAAGTGGTTAAAACATTTTCAGATGCCATAAGAATGTCATTTGGTCTTGATAAATGTGAAAAGGCAACCTTTAAATCAAGAAAGCTGCAGCACCAAGAAACATAATTTGGGACAGGAATGTGATATAAAAGTACTTGAGCAAGAGGGAGTGTATAAATATTTGGGAACTGATGAAGAATCAACAAGAAAACATAAACAAATGCAAATAAAACTTAGGAACATTTTTGAAGACTTAAATGAATACTAAAAACAGCATTTACATCCAGGAACAAAGTCTAAGCTATAAACGAATTTGCTCTTCCCTGTCCAGACTTACAGTTTTGGAGTGATTGATTGGTCCCAAAAGTGTTTGATAGTTTGGACAGGAAAACAAGAAGGATGCTTCATGCTCATCAAATGATTTAAAAAAAATCAGTGTATACCAAGACTATATATTCCTCTTTCTGAAGGAGGTATGGGCCTCCTCGAAATTGATTACATGTATAGACCTACAATAGAATCATGCATGGAATAGACTACCAAATTATATTAAAGGAAGCACTAGTTTAGATATTTTTAAGAACAGCATAGACTCTTATTATGAGAGCAACTGTTTTGGTATATTGACAGAGTAGAATGGCATTATTACGCATGTTTGAAATAATTGTATGCTTGTATGTTTGTATGTAAAATAAAACGTCCACTGGTATTGCTCCTGGAGGGTAGCATTGCAACAGTAACCAGGGCAGAGCTACCTGACATAGGTAGAGTAGGTAGGACAGGGGATGCGGAAACAACACTGACAGGTTGTGAACTCAATGTGCTGGGTGTCTGTGTTGTCATCTGTAGAGGTATGGCAGACTGAGGCTGAGACGCAGGGGTAGCTCTACCTGTCTGTGCTGTTGGCCATTTTGTTTTCAGCAGAATGGATATTAATAAATTATAAAATACATGTACTCACACACACGCGCGCGCGCACACACACACACACACACACACACACACACACACACACACACACACACATACACACACACACACACACACACACACACACACACACACACACACACACACACACACACACACACACACACACACACACACACACACACATATGCACACAAATAGATAGGGTGAGGGAGACAAAAAAAAAGAGAATTACATCAATGGCCACATTAATGTATTTATTTAATGCAATTTTTGAGGCAATGCATAAACAATTATGATAATTTAGTATTGTGCTTAGTATTGTACACCATTGGCACATCCATATATGATGTTAAGGTAAAATATAGAAATCTTACTGCTATGATATAAAAAAGAGCAGCCTGTATTTCCCATTAATGTTTAGGATATATGCATTCAACTGTAATCATTGCAATTATTATATTTTAATTATTCCTGACATATTATTGCTGTTAATCATTTAGAGATACTATTCTATAATAAAAATGAATTGCTACTTCTGGATATTGAACCCACACATGGTTACGCTGGTATTCTTATTGCCTAAGGCAAGCAGCAAGAGTTATTAGGGAAGGCACGCAAGTCTGATTTTAAGGTTGAGGTATGCCTGAACAAGATGCTAGTGACTGAAGTTCTGAAAATAATTTCTGGCTTGAATTTGGACCGGAGTCATACTTACCCTGTGCCTCAGTGAGACAAGTTAATTTCTCCCAGTATACCTCATGGTTTGCAACTATTTCCTCTGCAGCTGTCAATACAAAAAGAAAATAAAAGAAATATGTATGAAAGCATAATGATTAAACATGTTGGCTGCCTGGATCATTAGTGCCATGTCATAGACATGTCATGGGTCAGCATACTTACACAACTTAGGGGTGCTTGCAGCCCTAAATTTAACCTCCTATTGGCTTGGAGGGCCTGCTTGCACATCTTAAGGTCACTATAGTGGTGATGACATTGCTCCCCAGTGTGTGGAATGCCAGTTGCAGTAGAGACAGCCTTAACTATGCTATTTCAAGCCGCAGCCTTATACTGAGATGTGGTATAATCCCCCAGCAGCAGTCGATGGCTGTAGCACTTCATGTGGTGTGCCATAAATATCCTGAATTCCTCCTTTCTTTGTGCTCTAAATTTAGCACCATTCTCTCCCTCACCAGCTATACCTGCAAAAGTCAAACTAACAAGATATGTCTGAATTGGTACCCAGTTCAGATCTCACGTGTAGCTAGTTGTGTAACAAGACACACACAATATTGCCAAATGCATTTGCACAATGGAAAGCAGTTGGATTCCTTAGCAGGCACATTGGTACTACTTATATCACATAGTAATAAAGGAGTGAAACATGGTACTGAGCTTTGCCATGTATGATTCTCAACCTGTTGATACAGGTTCCAATGTTCAACAATGGAATGCTTAATTGCATGGCTTTTAATCCTTGCAGTTTGGAAGGAGAACAAGGATGAATTGTGATATATTGTGATGGTGGTGCTAATACAATGTTAAAATATTGTTGCACTGGCTGAAAATTGAACCCATGGGATAAAGCATGCAAAAAATTGAAATTTAGCTTATTAATTGACATTGCCGCAGGAGAACTAACTTTTAATCATCGAATTTAGACATATGCTAATTTCAGAATGAATGGAGATACACTTCAGAAAAGCCTGTATGTGTGTGATTTTAATTAATCCTTGGAATGCATTCTTATGTAAACGTCAGTATTTCTGTTTGCACTTACATTTCAGGTGGATACAGTTGAATGAGCTGAGTAACACAGGTTGGGGTATGTTATATAAATTCTTCACAAGACATAACTGTCCTAATCACATACTTAGGGTATGTGATAAGTTCATAGGATCATAGGTTCATACTAGGCTATCTGCCCTTGGGCATTTATAAGCCTATCCAGAGTGTGTTTGGCTTTCGCCATCCATTTTAAATTAATTTTGCTATGCCCTTTTTCGAGGTTAGTATACTGTGCCTCTGTCTAACATGATTATTATAACAAAATTATTGTTCCCATCAAACATATGCAAGTAAATTTTAAATTAAATATCATCATGTTTAAGAAATTGGACGCACATTAGCTTGAGGTTATATGTGAAGCATGAATTCATGTGATAAAAAGAAAAGATAACTTATGCAATCATTGCTAATACACTGCTTGCAATAAACATGTTTAACATTATCATTTTTATTTACTTCTATAGTCCTAATCAAAATATTGTGAGAAATGAGATTTTTACACCCTTTCTTAAAGTATCTTTTAGCTGGATTCAAACCCGTAATCAGCTGTGTTTTTTATCTATGCTCACTACATTTACACCCTATGCCACAGAGAGAGATAATGTAATCAGTGAAATTTCTTCACTCAGTACTGCCCAGAGTGCTGAGAGAAGTGCACCTTTGACAGGTGTGTTTGCACTACAGAAGGCAGCCTAAATTAAAATGTTCACTTTTTTCCATAGGTAGTGAACCATACTTGCACACTGCCAAATGGAGAGTGAATGCAAATTAAAATTAATGAAAAAAGACATACTGCGAATAATAATCCACACAAAACACCCAGTCCAGCACACTGGTCCCAATAAAGGCAAGGAAGTCACTCAGATCTTATAGGTTCATAGGTTCATAGGTTGGTACTAGGCTATCAGCCCTATGGCCTATACAAGCCTAGCCATAACAATTCCCTGGCTATTGCTTCCCACACTGTTTACTTCCCTGGACCCCTGTCTAGCAGAGTGACTGACGTGATCCCCGGGGTGAACTGCCTTTCTCCCATCCAATCATCAAGGTTCTTTTTGAAGGGGGCCAAAGAGGCACTCTGCTTGACATGTTTGGGCAATCTATTCCAGAGTCTGGGGAGTCTCTGGGTCAGGAACCTATCCCTCCAGCATGTTTTGTTTATTGTGATGACAAGGTTTAAATCCCTGGAGTGTGTGGCTCTGAGGGATTGGGATTTCTTTAAGTGTAGCATGTCCAACAGCTCTGGGTTTGACATGGCCTTGTATGTTAAGCAGAGATCTCCTCTGAGTAGACGACATGTGACAGAGTATAGCTGGAGTTTTTTAAGGCAGTCAGAGTAGGGCATCTTCTTTAGGCCTGTGATTCTTTTAGTGAGGTATTTCTGCAGCCTTTCCAGTTGTTGCAGATGTCTTGAGAGGTACATACCAAATGGGGCATTGTATTCTATAATGGGTTTAATGAGGGATGAGTACAGTGGGACAATGACCTCCTTTTTTTCTGGATGAAAAGACTTAGTGATGAGGTGTGCCACATAGAAGGATTTCCTGACTGTTGTGGTGATGTGGTTATCGAAGGTGAGACCACTGTCCACCTATGTCCCTAAGTCTCTTATCACATTTTCGGTGTTTAGTGTACTGCCACCAATATGGTAATTCATGGATACATGTTTTTTTCCCAAAGGGGATAATTATACATTTCTTGGCATTGAGCTTGAGCCCATGGCTCTGGCACCAAGCATCTGTTTCTGTAAGGCCCTTTTGTAGAGTATCCACATCATTTGGGGATTCAATAATGGCTCCCAGTTTGCAGTCATCTGCAAACTTTGTTAGCCAGAGTCCCTTAGTGTTGGCCTGTACTTCAGAGAAGTAGATGCCAAACAAGAGCGGTCCCAAGACTGAACCCTGAGGTACTCCACTTGTCACTTGTCTGGAGCTGGATTTGGAGTCGGCTACTTTTACAGTGTGGGTTCTATCAGTAAGCCAGTTAGCAACCCATTGTGTGACGTAGGGATTAATGCCCAGCTTAGTAAGTTTATCTATGATTCCAGAGTGGGAGATGGTGTCAAAGGCCTTGGCAAGGTCTAGATAGGCTTTGTGGACCACCTTACCCTTGTCCATGGCTCTGGAGACTGATTCGAAGAAGTCAATCAGGTTCAGGAGACAAGATCGGCCCTTCATGAACCCAAAATGGGTGGGGTCCAGTGTTTGAAGGTTGCCAATGTCTTTGTTTATAAGTTCCATGATAATACGCTCCATGGCCTTGCAGATAAGGCTTGTCAGACTGATGGGACAGTAGTTTCCGGGATCCAAGGTGGATCCCCCCTTGTGGAGTGGGATAACTGTAGCTCTGCGCCACTCAGTGGGCATGAAACCTGAGGTGAGGCTATGATTAAACATGACACTTAGGTGAGGTGCCTGTATATATTGTAGTTCATGTAGTACACAGCCCGGGATGTCATCTGTTCCCATGGATGCTGTATTCTTAGCTTTGCAGAGTGCATTTTCTACCTGTGTGGCCGTTATTACCAGAATTTGGCAATCTTCCAGTATTGAGATGGGCCATTTAGGGGGTGAGAGGGGGGTGAAGTTGGCACTGAATCGATCTGCCAGGATATTGGCAATATCCATGGGATCAGTATATTTAATGCCATTCTGTTTTAGTTCAGAGCAGATCTGAGCATTGCCATTTAGATTATTGACATAGTTATAGAATGCCTTGTGGTTTTCTTTGGAATCTTTGGCAATTTTATTTTTGTAACTAGTTTTGGAGGATTTTATGAGGGATCTCAGTTTCTTACTGAGGCTGGTAAGGGAGTTTTTTGCATCCTGGGATTTTCAACTTTTCTGCAACAGTTTCTTCCTTTTATTGTAAAGTTTGTTTATGGCAGGGGAACACCAGATTGGCTTTCTTTTTTTGAATGAGAGCATCTTGGTTCTATTTGGGATGGCACGATTCATGCATGAGTGGATGTGCTCGTACAGTGCCTTATTGTAGGATTCAGCAGTTGAACTTTCTGTTCCTGTCTGCATGGGTGTCATGAAGTTTGTCACTTCTGACTTGAGTAGCATTAAGTTGGCTTTGGAGACGTTTTTTATGGAGGTTTCCTTACTGGGGGGTGGGAGTGAGATGTGGATGTTAAGGGTGATTAGCTTATGGTCAGACCTGACTAACGGGTGGGTGACCATAGGTGTGGAGCATCGATTTCCCATGTTGGCAATGACCAGGTCTAGGATATTGGAGCCCCTGGTGGGACTATGGATTAGTTGATCCAGGGCATTGGAATTTATGAATTCCAAGAACCGTTAGGCAAAGGTGTTGGTACTTGAGTAGTTTTCCCAGTTGATGGCAGGGTAGTTACAATCACCCAGTATTAGGGTGTTTGGTTCTATCTTAATATTTTCCAGTATGTTTAGAAAGGTGTAGTGAGAATCTTGGGGTATGGTGGGGATGTGTAGTAAGCTACAATTTGGATTGCAGTCTTACCTAGTGTTAGTTGCACCTGGAGAATTTCATTTGCATTGTGTTGGGCTACTAGTCTGGTGGTGTGAATATCCTTGGTGAATATTGACACTCCTCCACCTTTAGTGTTTTGGCCCTGATTTGGTGGCTGAAAAGTGTGATAAGAGTTGTAGCCTGGTATTGCAGGGGTGCTCTCTGGAGCTTTGAACCAGGTCTCAGTTACTGCACAGATATCAATGTTCTCCATTTTTAGGAGTGCCTCGAGAGATGTGGTTTAGACTTCTAGCATTGAGTAACATTACCTTCAGATTTTGCATGCTTGCACCTGTTACGGTGGTGGTTTTGTCCTTTGAACTTTGCCTAAAAAAGGCACTATAGGGGTGGCAAGAGCCTTAGCCAGTAACCTGAATCCCAGGGTCAACAGGTGCAGACCATCTCTGGCAAAGCATCGTGGTCTGTCAATCATGTCGTCCCAGGCAGACAGATACTGGATCCCCTTTGAATGACACCAGAAGCTTAGCCAATTGTTGAAGTCAATCATTTTGTCCTTATATTGTGGTATCATTCTGGGCAAAGGCAGGATGCTACTCAGGGCTAGGGTCATACCTGCCAGGGCCACATGATCCGAGAGCTCTTCCATGTCTCTTTTCATGTAGTCCAGGGAGGTACGTCTCAAGTCATTCACTCCAACATGGACAATGACAGAGTCATATTTGTACTTGTTTTGGAGTGACTTTAGTGCATGCATTATGTGGCGGATCCTAGCACCCAACAGGCAGCTGACTGTAATTTTCTCCTTGTTCAACCTGGTAAGAGGGACATCAGTGTGCCGGACTATAGAGTCACCTATGACTAAAGTGTTAGGTACATTGTCTTGCCTTAGGGGCTGTTGCTGGGTGGCACACTGGTGTTGTGAACTATGTGACACTTTGGTTGTGATTGGTGTTTGTTTGCGTTTCAGCTTCAGAGGTCCTTGTTGCTTGGGCAAGTTACAGTTAAGGGCCTCTGCATATGTGGATTTAGTGTTGCTATATGTGGGTGTTGGTGGTGTGGGTTTAGAAGGGCTATGTGTTGCTTGAGGTGCTAACCTTCTCCTCTTGACTGTCTAGCACAATCTTGGGTGGAGAGAGCTTTACTTCCATTTTGGCTATGTAAGTGCATTTCTCACAGGTTGTAGTGTTGGGTGGTATGAGGAGAGTGTTGTCTGTGTACATCAGGCAATTGCTGCATTGCCCCAGTATGCCCAGATTCACCAGGTGGACAGGAGAAATCACCAGAAGCTGACCCTTGGACATGCCTGGTTTGGTGCTTTTTTTTTGTTTTTTTTTTGTAAAGTACAGGAGCTTTTTTTCCCTTACCTTAGCAAGGTACTTTGCAATTATAGGCTGTTTAGTGCCTACTATTAATTTCTCCTTATTAACAAGGAGAGTTGAGTGCTTGTATCAGTTTAAGACTTCCCAGTGCTTTCCAGCAGGTATCAGAGAAAGTGCTAGTCACAGGGATGCTTAAAAAGTAAAAGGCTTTTAAAATACAAAAAAGCAATCTGCATTAAGCGCTTTCATTCCGCACAGGGAACTTCATCAGAATTCTTGTAAAACAAATAACTGCCATTAATATAATACCAACAATTAAATAGTACAACACACCCATTGGTTCATGAACTAATTCAATTAACTAAAATAATTCCAATTAAGTACTTCCAACTTGCCCGCCCAAAAACCTGGTGTGAAAGTATAAAATATAAAAATGCATATAAAATATAAAAATGTATACATTCTACGACATAGTATAATATAACTTGATGTATAAGTACAACTCAGTAATAACAATATAACAAACAGTATTGGGATCTGAAATCATCCCTTCAGTATAAGACTCTTCTCTTGAGGGCAGGTACTATGAAGTAATGTTCATTTAAACCTGGGGGGCACTTTTTAGACAACAGTACAATGATATCACAAAATGTGATTAAAGATGTATTCAGACTACCTTCTGTAAAATTATCATTTAAGTAGATTTGAACCATGAATCAGCTGTCCTTTTGTTCTAAACTCGCTTTGTGTCACAGAGAATGTTACCTGAGTACTATCAATAATGCAAAGCCTTTGCAATGCTGTCAGGCTGGTGTGCACTACATAAGGCAACCTAAACTAAATTTTTCACTGTCTTCCTTAAGCCTATAAAGTTCATGTCATGATGCCAAGCATGACAAAAATGCAGAAAGCAATATTTATCAGAATCATTTGCAAAACTTTTTGTGGGATAACAATTTGAAGGAACATGAAATGAATCACAATGTATATATATCAATGAGCAGATCTAGTGTTGCATTACACTGATGTATTCAGCCTTCTCACATCTCCTTACCACATCAGTACTATCATGTATGTCTCACAATATCAGGACTTTAGGTCATGCCATGGAATGGAGAAGGGAACAGGGAAAAGCAGAATGGACTCACCCACATAAAACTTATTGCAAGGACATTGGTGGGCATAAATAATGCCCTCAGTGTCACACCTATAATTCCCACAAACTTCAAATCTTCGACCATTTAAGAGTCCAAAATAAGGCACAATATATTTGCATGCCTTGCATTTGCCACATGCTACTGTTCCTTTTATTCTTAATGACCCATATAAGACCTCCTTGGGTCTGCAAAACCTAGATTTCACCAAAAAGCTCTTAATATTCCTACCCACTTTATATGAAGTAACAAGTTTATTAGGCATCCATGAACTTCCAACCTTTAAATTTGATAACAGTTGTCTCTTTATTTGTACTATCTCATAAAACCTATTACTGAATCCACTGTATGTGGTTACAAAATACATTTCAAAACCAGATTCAATATTGTTATTTAATTTGAAAACTCCTTTCCATTTTCTATTGTTGTTTCCTGTATATTCTTTATAGAATCTAGACCATACCTTAGCAATTATATCTTCACCATACCCACGCTTTTTAAACATTTCGAAAGTATAACCTATCTCCTTTAAAAAATCTTGTTCATCACTGCATAGTCTATAAAGACATATGCAATCACCATAAGGTAAGGCATCAATCGTATGCCCAGGATGACAACATGTTGCTTTCATATAATATATGTCCCCCTGACATTTCCTATGTATTTTTGTGGTTAGTATACCATCTTCCTTAAGTAACAAATCTGCATCCAAAAAGGACACCTTCTTCCATATAATATATGTCCCCTACTGGGAGTGGGTGAACACCAGGGTTCATCTTTGAGCACACTGCTGTTCATAATGATGACGGACTACATTAGCAAAGAGGTCAGAGGAGGCACATCAATAAAGTTGCTGCATGCAGACAATGTGGCACTACATGCAGACAATGTTGCACTACAGGCAGACTCTGAACATGGATTGGATTGTAAAACTGAAGGCACATGGGATGAAACAGAGTACAGACCCGATCAGACAGTTGTAATGGCAGCAAATGAGGGAATCAGAAGAAGCTGTGAATTAAGACAGAAAGAAAATAGTGGAACAGGTTAACAGCTTCAAGTATATGGTGGGGTGACTGAGGAGAAAGGAAGTCTGAATGAGGGGGTCAGTGGTAGAATCAGAGGGTCTGCAGCCAACTGACACAGAGTGTCAAGGGTAGTATATTATAGAAGAATGCCAAAGAAGTTGAAAAGCACAAAACAGTACTACTCTATGATGCAGAAACTTGGGCAGTAAAGACAGTGCAGTTGAAGAAGCTAGATCTCCTTAAATGGAGATGAAATGCCTGAGACTGGTGGTAGGATGCAGACTATGGGAAAGACAAAGAAATGAGAACATCAGAGCAAAAGCCAAAGTATCCCCACGTGCAGAAAAAAGTCAGAGAACAGATTACTGTGGTTCAGGCATGTATGCAGAAAAGCAGAAGACAATCCGGTGAAGAAGATTTGGGACAGACAGGAAGAGGGCAAGAGAAAATAAGGGCATCTGGTAAAGGGACAGATTATATTCATAGGTTCATAGGTTATTACTAGACTAACTGTCCTTGTGGGCCATTGTAAGCCTAGACAACTACCCCATTTGGGAATCAAACCCTGCATGTTGTGTCTGTCAGGTAAACAGCTTAACCATTATAAGTGGTTAAAACATTTTCAGATGCCATAAGAATGTCATTTGGTCTTGATAAATGTGAAAAGGCAACCTTTAAATCAAGAAAGCTGCAGCACCAAGAAACATCATTTGGGACAGGAATGTGATATAAAAGTACTTGAGCAAGAGGAAGTGTATAAATATTTGGGAACTGATGAAGAATCAACAAGAAAACATAAACAAATACAAATAAAACTTAGTAAGGAACATTTTAGAAGACTTAAATTAATACTAAAAACAGCATTTACATCCAAGAACAAAGTCTAAGCTATAAACTAATTTGCTCTTCCCTGTCCAAACTTACAGTTTTGGATTGATTGAGTGGTCCCAAAAGTGTTTGATAGTTTGGACAGGAAAACAAGAAGGATGCTTCATGCTCATCAAATGATTTATAAAAATCAGTGTATACCAAGACTATATATTCCTCTTTCTGAAGGAGGTATGGGCCTCCTCGAAATTGATTACATGTATAGACCTGCAATAGAATCATGCATGGAATAGACTACCAAATTATATTAAAGGAAGCACTAGTTTAGATATTTTTAAAAACAGCATAGACTCTTATTATGAGAGCAACTGTTTTGGTATATTGGCAGAGTAGAATGGCATTATTACGCATGTTTGAAATAATTGTATGCTTGTATGTTTGTATGTAAAATAACTACATCCATTGGTATTGCTCCTGGAGGGTAGCACTGCAACAGTAACCAGGGCAGAGCTACCTGACATAGGTAGAGCAGGTAGGACAGGGGTTGTGGAGACAACACTGACATGTTGTGAACCCAAAGTGCTGGGTGTCTGTGTTTTCATCTGTAGAGGTATGGCAGACTGAGGCTGAGATGCAGGGGTAGCTCTACTTGTCTGTGCTGTTGGCCATTTTGTTTTCAGCAGAATGGATATTAATAAATTATAAAACACACATACTCACACACACAGACACACACACACACACACACACACACACACACACACACACACACACACACACACACACACACACACATATATACACACAAATAGATAGGGTGAGGGAGACAAACAAAAGAGAATTAGATCAATGGCCACATTAATGTATTTATTTAATGCAATTTTTGAGGCAATGCATAAACAATTATGATAATTTAGTATTGTGCTTAGTATTGTACACCATTGGCACATCCATATATGATGTTAAGGTAAAATATAGAAATCTCACTGCTATGATATAGGAAAGAGCAGCCTGTATTTCCCATTGATGTTTAGGATATGCGCATTCTACTGTAATCATTGCAATTATGATATTTGAATTATTCCTGACATATTATTGCTGTTAATCATTTAGAGGTACTATTCTATAATAAAAATGAATTGCTACTTCTGGATATTGAACCCACACATGGTTACGCTGGTATTCTTATTGCCTAAGGCAAGCAGCAAGAGTTATTAGGGAAGGCACGCAAGTCTGATTTCAAGGTTGAGGTATGCCTAAACAAGATGCTAGTGACTGATGTTCTGAAATTAATTTCTGGCTTGAATTTGGACCAGAGTCATACTTACCCAGTGCCTCTGTGAGACAAGTTAATTTCTCCCAGTACACCTCATGGTTTGCAGCTATTTCTTCTGCAGCTGTCAATACAAAAGGAAAATAAAAGAAATATGTATGAAAGCATAATGATTAAACATGTTGGCTGCCTGGATCATTAGTGCCATGTCATAGACATGTCATGGGTCATAGGTTCATAGGTTCATAGGTTCATAGGTTGGTACTAGGCTATCAGCCCTAGGGCCTATACAAGCCTAGCCATAACAATTCCCTGGCTATTTCTTCCCACATTATTTACTTTCCTGGACCCCTGTCTAGCAGGGTGACTGACGTGATCCCTGGGGTGAATTTCCTTTCTCCCATCCAATCGTCAAGGTTCCTCTTGAAGAGGTCCAAAGAGGCACTCTGCTTGACATGTATGGGCAATCTATTCCAGAGTCTTGGGAGTCTCTGGGTCAGGAACCTATCCCTCCAGCATGTTTTGTTTATTGTGATGACAAGGTTTAGATCCCTGGAGCATGTAGCTCTGAGGGATTGGGATTTCTTTAAGTGTAGCATGTCCAACAGCTCTGGGTTTGACATGGCCTTGTATGTTAAGCAGAGATCACCTCTGAGTAGACGATATGCGACAGAGTATAGCTGGAGTTTTTTAAGGCAGTCAGCGTAGGGCATCTGCTTTAGGCCTGTGATTCTTTTAGTGAGGTATTAAAAAGTTGGTTCTTAGGTTAGTACTAGGCTAACTGCTCTTGCAAGCCTAGTCAATTATCCCTTGTGAGACTCAAACTCTGCACCTTGTGTTTGTAAGGCAAACACCTTAACCATTAGGCCATCCGCCTAATCCGGGTCAGCATACTTACACAACTTAGGGGTGTTTGCAGCCCTAAATTTAACCTCCTATTGGCCTGGAGGTCCTGCTTGCACATCTTAAGGTCACTATAGTGGTGATGACATTGCTCCCCAGTGTGTGGAATGCCAGTTGCACTAGGGACAGCCGTAGCTATGCTATTCCAAGCCTCAGCCTGATACTGAGATGTGGTATAATCCCCCAGCAGCAGTCGATGGCTGTAGCACTTCATGTGGTGTGCCATAAATATCCTGAATTCCTCCTTTCTTTGTGCTCTAAATTTAGCACCATTCTCTCCCTCACCAGCTATACCTGCAAAAGACAAACTAACAAGATATGTCTGAACTGGTACCCAGTTCAGATTTCATGTGTAGCTAGTTGTGTAACAAGACACACACAATATTGCCAAATGCATTTGCACAATGGAAAGCAGATGGATTCCTTAGCAGGCACATTGGCACTACTTACATCACATAGTAATAAAAGAGTGAAACATGGTACTGATCTTTGCCATGTATGATTCTCAACCTATTGATACAGGTTCCAATGTTCAATAATGGAATGCTTAATTGCATGGCTTTTAATCCTTGCAGTTTGGAAGGAGAGCAAGGATGAATTGTGATATATTGTTATGGTGGTGCTTATACAATGTTAAAATATTGTTGCTCTGGCTGAGAATCAAACCTATGGGATAAAGCATGAAAAAAAATTGAAATTTAGCTTATTAATTGACATTGCTGCAGGAGAACCTTTTCAGGTGGATACAGTTAAATGAGCTGAGTAACACAGGTTGGGGTATGTTACATAAATTCTTCACAAGACATAACTGTCCTAATCACATAGTTAGGGTATGTAATAAGTCATGATTATTATAACAAAATTATTGTTCCCATCAAACATATGCAAGTAAATTTTAAATTAAATATCATGGTCATGTTTAAGAAATTGGATGCACATTAGCTTGAGGTTATATGTGAAGCATGAATTCATGTGATAAAAAGAAAAGTTTACTTATGCAATCATTGCTAATACATTACTTGCAATAAACATGTTTAACATTATCATTTTTATTTACTTCTATAGTCCTAATCAAAATATTCTGAGAAATGAGATTTTTACACCCTTTCTAAAAGTATCTTTTAGTCTGATTCAAACCCTTAATCAGCTGTGTTTTTTATCTATGCTCACTACATTTACACCCTATGCCACAGAGAGAAATAATGTAATCAGTGAAATTTCTCCACTCAGTACTGTACAGAGTGCTGAGAGAAGTGCACCTTTGACAGGTGTGTTTGCACTACAGAAGGCAGCCTAAATTAAAATTTTTACTTTTTTCCATAGGTAGTGAACCATGCTTGCACACTGCGAAATGGAGTGCAAATGGAGTGTTGGTGGTGTGGGTTTAGAAGGGCTATGTGTTGCTTGTGGTGTAGTGTGGGTGTTAACCTTCTCCTCTTGACTGTCTAGCACAATCTTGGGTGGAGAGAGCTTTACTTCCATTTTGGCTATGTAAGTGCATCTCTCACAGGTTGTAGTGTTGGGTGGTAGGAGGAGAGCGTTGCCTGTGTACATGAGGCAATTGCTGCATTGCCCCAGTATGCCCAGATTAACTAGGTGGACAGGAGAAATCACCGGAAGCTGACCCTTGGACATGCCTGGTTTGGTGCTCTTTTTTTTTTTTTTTGTAAAGTACAGGAGCTGTTTTCCCTTAGTTTTTTTCCCTAGGAGCAGCAATCTCAGAGAGCTTTATTTGTCTCTCTCCAGAATATTCTGTTTATGTCGCAGGCTAAGTTAAGAGCCCTGGAATGAGTGACTCTTGCATGATTTGATTTGTGACTGTGCAGCATTTCCATCAGAGTACGGTTGAAGACTGCCCTGTAGGCCAGGCACAAGTCACCTCTCAGCAGCATATCAGGCACAGAGTGACAGGGCCTTCAGTCTAGCCACGTAGTCATGGTTTGGAGGCCCTGTATTTTCTTGGTGAGAAACCTCTGTGGTCTTGTCAGTCGCTACACATGTCTGGTTAGGTATATGCCAAAGGGAGGATTGTATTCAATTAATGGACTGATTAAAATCAAGTTTTAACATCTTTAGATCTGGATACAATGCCCTTACTTATGAGATATGCAATGTAGAAGGCTTTCATTACCACTGTGGAAACTTGATGGTCAAAGTTCAGATTGCTATCAACCTGTATTCCCAGATCTTGTACCACTGTGTTTGAACTTAGGAAGGTGCTGTCAATATTGTAATTAGCAGGGAATCCTGCTTTGCCAAAGGGGATAATAATGCATTTTTTGCACTTAGTTTTAGACAATGGTTTTGGCACCAATCATTTGTTTGTTTGTTAGCCCCTCCTGTAATATGTTAACTTTGTTGGGGGAATTAATGATTGCACCTGATTTGCAATCATCAGCAAAGTTGGTAAGCCAAAGGCTATCTCATTTAGCTTGGACTTCTGAGAAATAGATTCCAAACAGTAAAGGGGCCCAGCACAGATCCTTGTGGTACACCACTGGTAATGGGTCTATTTGTAGAGGTGGAGTCACCAATCTTGACAGTATGTGTCCTGTCAGTGAGCCAATTGGCTAGCAATCTAATGATGTATGGGTTTATCCCATCTGGGAGAGTTTCTCAATAATACCTGAGTGGTGGATTGTGTCAAAAGCCTTGGCTAGATCAAGAGAGGTGGCTTGCACTGTTTTACGTTCATCCAGGGCTTTGGTGACTTTCTCAAATAAGTCTCTTAGGTTTACTAAGCATGATCTGCCCTTAACAAAGCCAGACTAGGTTGGGTCTGGAGTTTGAAGGTCACCTATTTCCTTGTCGATAAGGTCCATGATGGTTCTTTCCATAGCCTTGCAGATGAGGTTGGTTAGACTTATGGGTCTATAGTTCCCAGGGTCAGTTGATGGCTCCCCTTAGTGCAAGGGATTATTGTTGCTCTTCTCAACTCTGCTGAAACAAAGCCAGTTCTCAGGCTATGGTTAAGAGAATGTCAAGTGGGTCTGCTATGTTCCTGTTTTAGGTTTCTTAGTAAGCAACCTGGGAGGATGTTATCTAGTCCCATTGAGGACATGTGTTTGGCCTTGGAGAGCACATATATGAACTGATCTGTAGAGAAACTAGTCAGAGGACTGGTGTCAGGTATGCTTTGTGGTATGACTGGTGGGAACAGGGGGTGAAGTTTGCACCAAATCTGTCAGCTAGCAGATTGTCAATCTTCTACCACTTCGACACATACTCGCTGAGTATTCCCTTTTAGATTTAAGATGTAGTTAAAGAATGCCTTTTGATTATCCTTGGCTAGGGATGCTATTTTCACTTTGTAGTTCACTTTAGAGGACTTTACAAGATTTCTGATTTGTTTGTTCAAGCTGTGGAGGGAATTTTTCCTCTGCTGAGTCAGTTCCCACTTGTTCTTAGACATCAGTTTCTTCCTCTTGTTATATAACAAGTTTATACTTGAGGTCTACCATGGTGGCTTGTTTATTTAGAAGGACCGAGTTTTGATCTGGTCAGGTACAGCTGAGTCTGTATAGTTGTTTAAGTGTTTATACAGGGAATTTGAATACACCTCTGCATAGGAGTCATTGTTGTCTGTGATTACAGGGGGTATAAAACTTTTTATACCATTTGTAGGATGTAATGTTTATACATATAGTGGTTACTATTTTCATAGCAGTGTGTGGTAGTGGTTTATGTTTGGGAGATCTCTGATCCTTTGGTAGCCTTCTAGTGAGTAACTCTGTGGATTTATGTGTTGTGACCTTATTTCCTGTGAGAATTTTTTTACGATATGTGCTATCAGGGAAGGGACTGGGATAGTTAGACTAGTTTTTTGTACTAGGACTAACAAAGGGGCTTGTTGTATTGATGGCTAGAGATTATGTGTGGTAACACTGCTAAGTGGGCAGCTGAATTGCCTGTAGTGCTTCAAGGAAGCTTGGGAAGGTTCCACTGACAGATGTCTAGGGAAAAATTCTGTTTCGATGTGTTTGCATCTATACAGGGCATGGCTAACCCCCGCTGTGTTGTGCACAGCAACGCTCAAATGAAAGGCTTAAATAAAGGTGAAAATAAATACTTTTAAGGTAATGTGCCAATAGGAAAGCACACAATGAACCTTCCTCCAGCAATCTCCAGCTCAGACAAGGCTGGATCTACACACTTCTACCACAAGGGTGCTGGGGAGCCCTTTAGTGCTAAAAATGTATCAATACCAGAGTTGGGAAGGTGGCTTAATGGCCAAGGTGTTTGCCTTACAAACCCAAGGTGCAGGATTTGAATCTCACAAGGGATAATTGGCTAGGCTTAAAATGGCTCGCAAGGGCAGTTAGCTTAGTATTAACCTATGAACTAGATTCAGCAGATCTGAATCTAAGCTATGCTATCTATGTTAACAGTACAGTTGAAATCAAGTGCAGAAAATGATGCAGTCACGGACAGTAAAAAGCAGAAATAATGTAGCAATTAGTTGAAATGCAGTTCAAACAGTCCAGTAGAATCACAAGATATACCTATTTTTTTTTTTAGCCTGGGATGCCTTCGCTTTCAGCAGAAACACTCTAGATCTCTGGCAAAAGATGCAAAAAAATAGAGCGTCTCCAACTGAGCACAAATGTGAGATTGTGATATTCAGAAATGCTAATGATTTAACACCTCATTTGCATCCTCACAGTTCTTGCAGGGCTGAATCTAAACTATATAAAGGTAATCATGTAGCTAATGCACTTGTATTGTAGTAGGGAGACTTCTTGGATCCAGAGAGTTGATGCTGCTAAATTAACATAGCTTTTGGAGAATCATTTACTTTTACACTTTTTTATTGCCAAGGTATATTGCTATTTCTTACACAGTGCTTTTATTGTAACAGTAAATGTGAATTGCAATGCCTGTTCAAAAACATTGTTTATCTTAATGTTTTTTTTTTCTTTATCCCTTTACTTTTGGCATAGCCCAGGTATATTAATTATGTCTGTATTACAAAACATATGCTACAGAATACTACCTGACCTATATTTTGTAGATTGCATTTAATTGTTATTTGCAAGTTATTGCAGATGAGTGTATTATAATGTTGTAGCAAATTATGGCATTTTACACGTTAGCAAAAAGAAAAATATGTTATGTGCGTGATTTATAACCAACTGCCCTCTACAGCAATGGAGATGGGACTAATAATAGTTGTCTTACATTTCTACCGCTGCATTGTGACTTGTTATTGTTAATGGTGTGATTTATTGGACAGTTATACAAACCTGTATCTGCATTATGGAACTGTTATAGATTGTTGTTGATATTTAATTTAGAATGTTTTTTGTTGTGTGGGCTGTCCTAACTTGTGTGTAGTCATTAAGAGAATTACCTTTTAAATTGTTGTGCTCATGATGCATGCATGCATGCATTCGTACATAATTGAGTTCACAACCATCCTATCTGTGTATTGTATATTTAATTATGTGTTTGTTTTCTGTTTCATCTCATACAGGGATATGGCACTCAAGAAAAAAATATGTAACCTGCAAGCTACCATACACTGATGCAGAAATTAAGTCAATACCCAGGCCTTATGTTGCCATGGAGCTTTTCTGTTAGGGAGAAGTAGAGGTGACCAATCTGCCTGAGAGAGGATATGGCAGCAGACGGTCGATGACATCAGTGCTGTTGGAAGGGATGGGAGAAGTTACTCCCAGATACAACACAAGGCAAGTGATATGATAACCTCTCCCCACAGTAGGGTGGTTGCAGTTGTCTGGGAGTAGGTGGCTATGGGTGGTAGTCCTGCTACCAAACCACCACTAAGTGAAAGAGAGAAGTTCCTGTCCATTATGAAAGATCCAAATAGCTCATTCACACAGAATCCTTGACATTGTTTCTGATGTGGATGACAGACTCAGAGGATCTGAAGCAGAACTTCCAGGTATGCAAAATGCAACTGTCATTGTGATATCTTTTATGTGTATATTTAGAAGTCAGATACATATAGAACTAGTGGTAAATATGAGTCAGATGACAAAGTACTGGTGACATAGAGGAGGGTAACAAAAACAGCAGCAAAACAGCAAAGCAGCAAAGGAACAGCAGCAAATACAGCAAAGAGCAAAGACCAGGGACCCAATGAATAAAATGTATTCCTCTCTGACGTCTCAGCATACACAGCCTTCTTGAAGTACACAATTACTTCACATCACACACTTGTTTTATATACACTACTAAATAAGCAATTAAACAATAAAGTCATCAACTGATACCATAAAACATTTAAAAAGCATTTAAAGTAATACATGCCAATTAAAATCAACATTCATACCCTTTGAAAACAAAGTATCAAACTTTAATATATACACTGCTTCTTTATAAAGAAGTTTATTCTTGCTGATGCCCCCTGCCCAAAAAAAAAAAAAAATAACACACTACTTTTTCTAAAATTGTGGCTTGTAAACCATGGACAGAACTACCATGTGCTTCCAAAAATGTTGTACTACTGAACTCTGCTCCTTTTTATTTAATATATCACAAACATGTTCTAATAGCCTGATTTTAAAAGCTCTTTGGACTCACCCACATAAAACTTATTGCAAGGACATCTGCGGGCATAAATAATGCCCTCAGTGTCACACCTATAATTCCCACAAACTTCAAAGCTTCGACCATTTAAGAGTCCAAAATAAGGCACAATAAATTTGCATGCCTTACATTTGCCACATCCTACTCTTCCTTTTATTCTTAATGACCCATATAAGACCTCCTTGGGTCTGCAAAATCTAGATTTCACTAAAAAGCTCTTAATATTCCTACCCACTCTATATGATGTAACAAGTTTATTAGGCATCCATGAACTTCCAACCTTTAAATTTGATAACAGTTGCCTCTGTATTTGTACTATCTCATAAAACCTATTACTGAATCCACTGTATGTGGTTACAAAATACATTTCAAAACCAGATTCAATATTGTTATTTAATTTGGAAACTCCCTTCCATTTTATATTGTTGTTTCCTATATATTCTTTATTGAATCTAGACCATACCTTAGCAATTATATCTTCACCATACCCACGCTTTTTAAACATTTTGAAAGTATAACCTATCTCCTGTAAAAAATCTTGTTCATCACTGCATAGTCTATAAAGACATATGCAGTCACCATAAGGTAAGGCATCAATCGTATGCCCAGGATGACAACTTGTTGCTTTCATATAATATATGTCCCCCTGACATTTCCTATGTATTTTTGTGGTTAGTATACCATTTTCCTTAAGTAACAAATCTGCATCCAAAAAGGACACCTTCTTCCCTATTTGGATGCCATCAAATGTGAAAATAAATCTATTTACTTGGAATTCATCCAAAAAATTCTGCACTTCCTGTTCCCCTCCTTCACATAAAAAAATGAAATCATTAATAAATCTAAAGTAACATTTAACATATTGACAAAAAATATTTTCCTATAAACATGTTCCACTTCAAATAAGTCCATGGTTAAATTAGCATATGAGGGGGCAGAAGCCGCCCCCATAGCTGTTCCACATTTCTGATGATAAACCTGGCTATCAAACTCAAAATAATTATTCTTCAAACAAAAATGTACTAAATCTGCAATATATTCTGTAGTGGGTGATTCCCCCATAAAAAAATCTAATTGCCTCAAGGCCATGGCAGTGTTTACTGTTAGTATATAAACTTTTCACATCTAGATTCACCCAATACATCTTATTAGTACATTGTACTGTCCTTAACTTGCTTAAAAAATCAAAAATATCTTTAACATAAACAGGTAATAAAACTACCTTGGGTAGCAACAGAAAATGCAACAATTGTCCCAAATTGTAAGTGAAATAATTTCTACCTGAAACAATAGGGCGCCCTGGAGGGGCCTGTATATTTTTGTGAATTTTAGGTAAACAGTAGAATGTGGCAATACTACGACTGTTCATAGTTAGCTTCTTCTGAACATCATCAGCTGTTAAATAACCTAACCTGACACCTTTGTTAAGTAAAGATTTAAATTAAACTAAGGCTCCCAAATAATGACTTGTGTCTGCTTTTGAATAAGTTGAATTGTCATCCAAATGTTCATGGCACATCTTCAAATACTGGAAGCACATGGTAGTTCTGTTCATGGTTTACAAGCCACAATTTTAGAAAAAGTAGAGTGTGTTTTTTTTTTGGGGGGTGGGAGCGTCAGCAAGAATAAACTTCTTTATAAAGAAGCAGTGTATATATTAAACTTTGATACTTTGTTTCCAAAGGGTATGAATGCTGATTTTAATTGGCATGCATTACTTTAAATGCTTTTTAAGTGTTTGATCGATTGTTTAATCGACATAGAGGAGGGTGTCTGGAGGGGGATTCAACTGTTCACTGCACTTTTGTCTGAGAACTTTCTTAGTCTGCACATGTAAAGGGGATTGTTCTCGTTTTCTTGTTTTATTTGCATTGTGATACTTATCAGCCTTCTCTCCTTTCTCTTCCTCACATACAGGGACATCTGGATTGCAGACTGCCAGCCTACCTGTATATAGCAAGCACACATTTGATTATTGTTATTACTGAATATAATGTAGAGTCAGGTCTAAATAAAAGTAAAACATGTTGCTTTAGAATCTGTTAAGAGTTTAACATACCTTTCATAAAAAAAAAATATGTGTTGTGTTTATTACTTGTTATCATAGGTGAACCTGACAGTGGCACTGTGGAACTCCTACCTCCTGATGTCAGAGTATTGGTAGCCTCTGATGATAATGATGGTGGTTGTGGTGGCAATGAAGATGCACAATCTGCGGATGCAGAGGATCAGTGTGACACTGAGATTGTGGCTCCCACACCTCTTGGCCATATTTCAAAAACAGTCAGTATGCCTACGCATACCCATGATATGAAGACCTCCGATATAGGACAGATTGAGGGTAACACAGTTGATCAGCATAGTGTCAGTGCCCATAGCCATCATGAAGGTGAGGTGCCACACAGGAAGGTTGGTAGAGGAACTCAGAGGTGGCCTGCTGTCCATTCTCCTCCTCCTCCTGATGCTGGTATGTCATTAGGTGCCACCACACATATATGTAAGGCCATAGTGGAGGCACAGGTATGTTCCGCCAAGGGCTCAGAAGCAAACATCTCAAATATACTAAATTACTCAGTATTTTCCATTTTGGGGGGTGAATTAATAAAGTGCCACAAATTCCAGAGTGGCCCCTTCAAATTTTGATTTTTTTTTTTTGTTTTACTTACATTTTTTTAGTTAACGCTGACATCACATATTGCCAGCATATCCCCCAGTGTCATCAAAGTATGCAGGTGCTGGCAGCTGGTTTTTCACTGCCTGGAAACTGATGAAGTGGATGTCACTCCCAAAACAGGCAGAATAGGAGGTCCCATCTTCACCTGTTTCTGACATCAAGAGTCAAGAAGAAAAAAATGCAGCCAAAGCCCACAGCTGAAAAGGTGCTGAGCGATGAGGTACAATTGACGTGTTTGATGGCAGAGTCAATGTATTCTGGTAAGTCAGGATTGTTGGGAAATCTTTTACTGCAGACTGAAGACACAGTAGGCTGGATATTGCAACAGTGTGATGTTCAGAACTGAAGAGGGGTAGCTGTTGCTATTTGTTTAGCAATTGTAATGTCTCTGGTTTGACACATTGTTTTTCCTATTAAATAAAGGCTGAAGCATGGCTTTCAGACAGCAATTTGGGGCCAACTACAGGGACTGAGTGTTATTAACGTGCTTTGGTTTACATAGGAAGCCTTTTTGTGATGAGTATAGGTGCATATCTGTGTATCTGTGTGTATGTGTGTGTGTGTGTGTGTGTGTGTGTGTGTGTGTGTGTGTGTGTGTGTGTGTGTGTGTGTGTGTGTGTGTGTGTGTGTTAAGCTTAGATTGTTCTGAAAGTTACAGCCAAAATGCTTAATGTTGTGTGCATCCCAGGCATCTTTCTAAAGGGAAAGGTGGTGTTGTCATTCTTGAGAATTATTTACTTAGAATAAAATGTGGGGTCTATTCTGATCTTTGTGGTGTAATATACGTTTTACAGGCTGCAATAAACTTCAAATGAAACCTGAATGTCATGCACATTTCCATCCAGTTAAGAGAGTAAGAAATTCCTTCTTTGCATTAGCTAATGGTACTTGATCTTGACAACTGGGGTGGGATGTCAGTTTCATAGTGCTGATAGGCATCAAGAGACCTTATGGCAGGGGAAATGGAGACATGTACTTGTAGAAATAAAGTCCCTGAAGTAATGACCAGCCTTACAGTACACGCAGTCTTATACCATTATTTATATCCTTTATGAAGACATGTCGTCATTGCTTAGTGAAACGTAGCTGAGAGACAATGGCTTTTTGTAGACCAGCCATCCACAATACTGGGAGGGATCATGGGGTTTGGTTTACCAGTACATGTAGCGCTGCTGAGGGCAGGTCTTTATTCCATGCTGAGCTCTGATGTGGTTTCCTCATTGGGGCCTACACCAACAGTAGTCTCCTGTAGTTAGTGTGGGGTGTCTTTCTTGACTGATGTGAGCAACAAGGAATGGTTTAAGGTTTGGTAGGGTTAGGGTGATTGGGTGTTAATCCCCAACTAGTTTGCTTTGCTTATCACTGAAAAGGCATCTGTCTCTTGGCACTCAGAACTTCTGCATATTGTACTGGTCCTTGTGCAGTGACAGTGCTTTCAACTGCTGTGATTTTTTTCATTTTAAGACTTGTTCTGTCTACTGTTCAGTATACATAAATTGCAAACATTTAAATAAAGATACGCACTTTCTTATTCAAATATTTTGTTTTTTGTGTTTGTTTTGTAGCCCGTTGCAATGATTATTAGTACTGTGCTTAGTTTAAGACTTTTTCAGGAGTGGCTGCTGAATAAAGATATTTATGTTCTGTGTCAGAGTGCTTTGTGAAGTGGCTGTACTGTTGTAATCCCAAGTAAAAATGCCATTGTAGTTTCTTTCCCTGGCCTTTTGTTATCAGTGTTTGTATTTTAGACTCCAGTTTACTTTGCAAGCTCATTTTTATGGTAAAAAATGTCTTGAAATATTTTAAAAGCTGTCAAGATGCTTTTGTGGTGTGTTGTATTGTAGGTGAGCTCTTTTCCCCTGCAACTGAATATAGATAATAAAATCTGCCAAACTCCTGATCCCTTTTTCTGGGGGGGGTGGTCCCACAGTGTTTATAGACACTGATTTGAACTTCATCTTCCAGAGCATAGGGCCATTCATTTTTGGCAAGCAGACTGCAACTTATTTACACTAGTCTGAAAAATGAATTGTCAGTACACCTGCATTGGACTACGCATAATTGTATGACAATCTTAAAATAAGTAGGCTGCTTCTTGGGATAGACTCTCAGGTTTAGCCATAACCAGAATAGCTAAATATCACCAGCATTTGTGAAATCTGCATAATCCCAACAGTTAAGATAGCCTTGTGATACAAAACTTGCCAATCTGAAGTAGTTACTTCCTTTGCTCTGCAACCTGTGGGTATCGGATCCGATCTCGGATCCGAGCCGGCAGCTTTCCAAGCTACAAGATCCAAGCACTTAGCTCCTCCCCTACCCATAACCCCCTGCTATGTGCTACATTACCTCAGATCATTTTTTGCCGCGGCTGAAGCAGTTACGTTTGAAGAGCTCCTTGGCTTTTGGTGAGATTGACCCTTTTTTTTTGTGACCAAAAAAAAAAAAATCTTTTCTAGTTATGAGAGTGTGTAGTTCCTGGGGTTAGTTAGCTTAGTGTAGTTTAGTTAGATACCTTTATTTTCCCCTTCTAACTAGTTTCTTGTAGTTCCTGCTTTTTCACCCTCCCTCCTCTTAGTGTTTGGGTGTGTTCTTGGTGTGAGTGGTGTTATGGCTGAAGGGCCTAAGGCGGTGTTCTCAAAATGTACTGAGTGTGGCCATAAGCTTTCACTGGCAGATGGCCACACTCAGTGCGTTTTATGCTTGGGGGCGGCCCACTTGTCATCGGCCTGCACAATCTGTGCGGCCTTTAATCCCTGAGCTCTCAGGGACAGGAAGAACAAGCTGATCCTGGCGGGCTTGTTGCCTCAGGAATCGGCTTCTTCTTCCTCCCCCTCTCTGGCACAGGCTGTCTCGGCAGCCCTCATGCCTTCTGTGCCCCCGACTCAACCTGGGACTCAACCTCCCTCTTTGGTTGCAAGTTCGGGGGACTCAAGTACCTCAACTACGGTGGAGAAAAGACACAAAGACAAGGGACATAAGTCCCACAAAAGGCGGGCTGAGACTCAACCCTCAGCCCCGCCATCTAAACTGGCTAGGTCTCCCTCGAGGGTCTCTGGATCCCCCCCTCTCGGCTCCGTTCGCCTAGCTTTTCACCGGAGCCAGAAGAGGAGTATCGGTCTCCCTTGAGGTCATCGAGGCGGCCCTCCTGGCCCGCCTCGATGACTTCTTCAAGATCAACTAGAAGCCTCACTGAAGCGGATATGGATCGGATGATGCGCCGATTCATCCAGACCCAGATGCAGATGGGGGTGCTCTTGCCCCTCCCTGGGGGGGAGTGCGGCCCCCATGTTTGCTCCGATTACTCCTTCTCCGACCTGTTTTTGGGTCTCAGAGTCATCGGATCTGGGCCCTTTTGGAACCGGGGATTCGTCGGCGCCAATAGCTCCGGTCGCTTCAACGCCGACTGTGCCTTCGAGTCTGTCGGATCCGAGCTCTCGGGGCTGAGGGCTGAGCATTGGATCCGGGGGAGCTGGTGTGTCTTCAGCTCCGTTGGGTTCAGAGCACATCTCTCTCTCGGCTCCGGCTGCATCGGCTCCGAACCCGATCCCTACCTCGGAGCCAAGGAGGTTGCTCTCGGAGCCTGGCGAGAGTAGCTTTCCTTCGGCTTTTGAGGTTGTGGAAAGGGTACTGTTAAGGACCTCCAGGTCCCCGGATCGGGCGTCGGATCCTCCCGTACCCCCGCTGCATGTGGGTCTATCCTCCATCATCCGACCATCGGGACAGCCTGCTCAAGCCCTCCAGTTGGTTCCCTTGGAGGAACAGGACCCCGTTGATGAGCCCTCTTCGGACAGTCCCACCGAGGAGGTCCCTCATAAACATCGGTGCAAGAGGAGGCACCTGGACTCCCCCCAAGTCCGTTACAACCGACACGGATTTAGATGAAGGGGAAGGTTCCCCAAGGTCACCCCCCCGAGGATGTCTCCTTCGGAGACATCATGGAAATGTTGTGTATTAGAGGGGGGTGGTCTGCCCAAAAACCTTCCACGGATGAATCCATGTTCCTGGATGCATTTGAGGCAGGCCCTTCTACCTCCTGGGTGTCCCCTCCGGCTGACCCCCTGGTAAACCTAATTACTACCAGGGCATGGAAGGAGCCTGACACCGTGGAGCCTATCCCAAAGTGACCCAACAAAATCCTTAGACCCCCAGTGGATAGACAGTCTTGGGCCAAGGGAACCCCCGTGGATGCCATTTTGGTGGCAGCTGCCACCAAGAGAGAACTCGCGCAGGAGAGTTCGTCGGTTCAGCCACCAGATAAGGAATCTCGGGCGCTGGACTGCATTGGGAAGCGGATGTTTTGTTCAGCTACCTTTTCTATAAAGGCGCTGAACTATATGGCACATACCATTAGACTGCAACCAGACTTAATTAAGGAATACGCTGCAGCCCCCCGGAGTCCATGTCGATCGAGGTCAAGAAAGTTTTCTCGACTCGGATGGCCACTCTGAAATCCATCTCTAACACATCCATGCATCTACTCTCCCATGTCACGGAGGGAGTCGCTAGGGCCAGCGGAGCTGGGGTTGTCTTGCGACGTTACTCCTGGCTCCGTCTTTGCGATTTTGCGGATCCTTTCAAGGCATCCTTCGCGAATGCACCCTTTCACGGATCTTTGCGGATCCTTTCAAGACATCCTTCGCGAATGCACCCTTTCACGGATCTTCGCTCTTCGGCAAGACCATTCGCGAGACGCTGGTCCAAAGCGAGAAGGATGGGAAGACGCTGTCTGCCATCGGGGTCCGCTTCTCTAATCCCCAATGATCCTTTTCTAGGAATCAGAGGGGACAAAAGAAGCTATGGTTCCGTAAGTCCCAGCAATCCTATCCAGCTTCGGACCCCTTGTCCTCTAGAGGCAGAGGAGGACAAGGTGGACGCCGGCCCAGAGGCAGAGGGGGACTGCGTAACTTCAGGTCCAGGGAACCCTTCCCGGATAGACCCACGCAGCAGCCCTGAGGGCTTACCCGGCTGTCCCTCTCTGGAGGCAGTCGGGGGGCGGTTGTCAGAGCACCTGTCAAACTGGGAGTCCATTACGACAGATCGATGGGTGCTCCGCATCATATCCAGAGGTTATATCATCCCCTTCATAAGCCACCCCCCCCTCGACCAGATGCCTCCCCGATGTTCCACCCGATCGAAGGGAGGTAGTGGCTTCAGAGGTCCTGAAGTTGCTAGAAAAAAGAGCCATCCAGCCCGACCCCCCAGACCAGTCCAGATTGGTTTATTACTCCAGGTTCATTTTAGTGCCAAAAAAGACGGGGGACCTCAGACCCATTCTAGACCTCTCCGCTTTGAACCTGTTCATTCCCAAAGAAATATTTCGGATGGTCACCCTCCAATCTATTCTCCCCCTTCAGCGGCAGAATGACTGGATGTGCTCTATAGACCTCAAGGATGCGTACTACCACATTTTGATGGACAGATGATCCAGAAGGTTTCTCCGCTTCCGGCTGAGAGCCAGTCATTACCAGTTCAGGGTTCTCCCGTTCGGCCTCACCTCAGCCCCCAGGGTGTTCACCAAGGTCATGGCAGTGGTTGCAGCCCACCTGAGACTTCAGGGCATTCAGGTCTTTCCGTACCTAGATGACTGGCTCCTTACCACTACCAACAGGCATCAGCTCTGAGTGGCAAGAGATTATGCTCTGACCCTTGCCCAGAGCTTAGGCATCTCTGTGAACCTTCAGAAATCCTCTCTTTGCCCCGTACAGGTCCTGGAGTTCATAGGGGCCACGTTAGATACCCGCATCTCTCGAGCTATGCTAACTGCAGGCAGGCTGAACAGCTTGTCGTTTCAGGTGCTAACCCTTCTTCCAAGTCCGGCTGCAGTGGCGGAATTAGTCCTGAGGGCACTAGGATCTATGGCAGCAGCGATCAGTCTCTCCCTTCACGCGCGTCTGTGGATGAGGGTTCTGCAGTGGACCCTTCTAGTTCAGTGGTCTCTACTACTCCATCCGTTGTATACCCCGATTCCTCTAAGCAGAGTTTGCAGTGACTCCCTTCTTTGGTGGCTCCACGCCCCAGAGCTGAGGGAAGGGAGGCCCTTTGTTGTCCCTCCCTCCCAAGCCACGCTGACCATGGATGCTTCTCACCTCGGGTGGGGGGGGGCATTGTTCGGGCAGAACTGTCCAAGGCACGTGGACTCCCCTGGAGACCGCTTTGCATATCAATGTCCTAGAGATGAGGGCGGTGCTTCTAGCGTTGCAAGCTCTCCACGACCTTCTACTTCTGGGGACTATTGCAATCCAGATGGACAACATGTCAGTAGTCTGGTACATAAACAAGCAAGGAAGAACCAGGTCCTAACCCCTTTGCCAGGAGGCTATGAGAGTGTGGGAATGGGCGATATCCACCAACCGTTTTATGGTAGCAACGCACATTCCGGGTCGGTCCAACATTTTGGCGGACAAACTGAGCAGAGTGATTCTCACTCCGTACGAGTGGTCTCTCAATCCATCAGTTGCGAAGCAGATCTTCCGCAAATGGGGTTGGCCTCGCTGCGATCTTTTTGCTTCTCCCTTAAACACAAAATGCAGCGAGTACTTCGCAATACTTCCCCCCGAAGGGGAGAATCCCAGAGACGCTCTAGTCCATGCTTGGCCACCCGGTCTACTTTATGCTTATCCCCCTCTTCCGCTCATGACGAAGTTCATACAGAAAGCCCGTCGGTTGGGGAGCAGAGTTATCCTCATAGCCCCATTCTGGCCTCACCAGATCAGGTTCCCTTACCTGCGGTCTTGCAGTGTGTCTCCACCATGGATACTGGATCCCATTCCAGACCTGATTTCACATCCGGCGGGATACCAACCCCCAGACCTGGTGAACCTCAAGCTTGCGGCTTGGTTGCTTCAGTTCCACTGATGGCTAGGACTCCCGGTATCTCATCTCCTGTTAAGGCCATTCTAGTCGCAGCACATAAGCCGTCTACTAGGAAAATTTACTACAGCAAATGGAAACGTTTCTCTGTCTGGGCTAAAGATAGAGACCTGGATCCATTTACAGTTCCTATTCCTATTATTCTAAACTTCCTGTCACTGATCTTTAGACAAGGAGCAAGTGCTTCTACAGTTAAAGTGCAATTGGCAGCCATCTCCCATTTCCATGTGGGAGACGGACTAGGATCTTTGGCTTCTACAAGATTATGTAAAACCTTTTTGCGGGGCGTTTTCTTCTTGAAGCCTCCGGTGAAAGTGGTGGTGCCCCCATGGGATTTGACCTTAGTCTTACAAGCCTTGACAGGCCCACCCTTTGAACCCGCGGCTTTGATTCCATTAAAATTCTTGTCTTGGAAAACAGCCTTTTTGGTGGCCATTACTTCAGCCAAAAGGGTTTCAGAACTTCAAGCTTTATGTATGAAGCATCCTTATCTTATTTTTCACAAGGATAGAGTGTTCCTCAGGACTAATCCGTCATTCTTACCTAAGGTGGCTTCGGAGTCAAATATCAATCAATCAATAAACTTACCCATGTTCTTCCCAAATTTTCAGAATAGAGGAGAATACAAATTGCATAAATTGGATGTGCACAGACAACTGCGTTTTTACCTGCACAGGACTAAAGATTTTCGCAAGTCGGACCAGTTGTTCATGTCATTTGCTAAATTGGCCATGGGTAAGGCCATCTCCAACGTGACTGTAGCAAATTGGATTTGTCAATGCATAGTTCACGGGTACTTATCTGCAGGCAAACTGGTTCCTACCAGAATTCACACTCATTCTACGAGGGCTGTGGCCACCTCAGCAGCCTTCTGGTCCAGGATCCCCTTGGATGACATATACTCAGCAGCTACCTGGTCCTCTTCTCATACATTTATTTCTCATTATAAGTTGGATATGGTATCGAGAGGTAGGGCTTCCTTTGGCTCCGCGGTGCTTCGGAATATCCTTCCATAAGGCCGCCCAGGGTTTTCCCTAGGTAGCTGGGGACTCTGTCCCACAGGTTGCAGAGCAAATGAAGTAACTACTTCAGATAAAGAAGTTATGTACTCACCATAACATTCCATCTGAGTAGGTACTTCATTTGTCTGCAACCAACCCCCCCTGCCATCCCCCGATCCTTTTTTGGGACTCCTGATCACCAAAGAAATCTTTGTTCTGCTGTTAGGACAGTGATCTGGTGTTGCTTCCTCTATCGAGGGTAGGAGTAGTGTAAGAGGCAAAAAAACTTGATCTGAGGTAATTTAGCACATATCAGGGGATTATGGGTAGGGAGAGGAGCTAGGAGCTCGGATCTTGTAACTTGGAAAGCTGCTGGCTCAGATCCGAGATCAGATCCGATACCCACAGGTTGCAGACAAATGAAGTACCTTCTCAGATGGAACGTTATGGTGAGTACATAACTTCTTTTTATATATTGTCAAGACAGTGAGACTGCAATTTGATTTCAGAGCAAATCCAAACCAATATACCACCTACAGTGTAGCTGAGCATGTCAATTTTATGGTAATTAGTGTCCCAATGTTTGGCCAGTTATACCTACTTTTCATAAATCTTTGTCTAGATTTTTGACATCTCTAGGTTGAGAGGTATGCTTGGAAGAGATAATGTGAGTATTAAATATGCATTCTGACATGTGTGATTCCATGAACCATGTGGGTGACTCCTTGGATAGGATGAATGACATACTGGATCAAACAGTGTCTGTTATGGAACATCTCTTGGAAAGGGTGGTCATCCACATGGCTGGAAAAATATTATATCTTCTGGTGTTAACATATGTAGCCATATAAGATCTAAACATATGTGGCCATATAATATCTGCTCCCATACTAACACTACTTCCACTGTTCCATAAGTAATTGCAGTCACAACATCTAGATGTGGTAGGTTACAGGGTCGTGGTCCTGGATGTAGCCATGAGGAGAGGTCATCCAGTAGTCGTCAGTCATGTTCAGGTAGTGCCCCGACTTTTAACCAGGATCATAGAAGTAACAGTGCAGCTCCTACCTGAGGTGGTTCATGGGGTAAGGGGTGATGATGCTGAACTGACTACTCTACCACGCTTGGCTCACAGCTGTCCTAGATGCCAGGACATAGTGCGAACACAGTGCTTGACTGTGTTCATGCAGGCATATACACACATTGAAAAAAATAACTTGCCCATACCACCTCACACACATGCAAGCTATCTAAACAGTACTTTTGAGTGGTATACATCCATTGCTACTGGTCCTGAACACTATATACTCTGGTAAATACATGTGTTTCTTTTTCACACACACTCATTTCTTTGGTGTCAGTCTTACTCTCCTACCACCCCCCCCCCCCCCCACATAAACATACTATGTGCAAATGATGATGACTGAGCCCTGCTTTCTGCAAATGTCTTTGTGACTTAAAGTTGCAAATATGTCTGAGGGCTTACTCATAAGCTTGCATTCATCAATAGGTATTGCAGAAGAAAAGCTTTTGATTTCTTGTTCCTACTCATTTGTGAATGAATATAAAGAGTGGAAGCAGTAAGTACTTCAGTTTTACTTCTTGGTGTAGCCGTGAAAATGAGGATATAATTTACCTTTTCCAAGTTTTACAGACGGTGGTCAATTAAAATATTAGATGCACAGTTTTGGTTGTAATACGTAACTGTAATATTACAAAAATCTGACAGACGAGATATTACTGACATAACTGTATACCTCAGATAAATGCGTATAATCAGTTACATAATCTGTATTTTCTTTACAGGTTCCACACTTACTGTCTCGTTACTGGAGGTAACAGTTGTATCTTTGGGGCTTGTCCCTGTCTGATGCTATCAGAACACAGCTATAACATGGTTAAGGAAAGGTTGTGGAATGTGACAGGCAATGGTTTTCCTTTTTCTATGTGCATGAGATCTTAGGCTTTAACTTAGGTAGTAATTGTGTGTGCTGTCCTTTGCCTGTTAGCCAGAGCCAGGGCATACTGTGCACACCTCTGTCTGTACCACCTTCAGCTGGTGGTTCTCCCTGAGACTCCTCATCTGTATCTGCTGCTGCTGGTCCTGCCTGTGGTCTTTGAAATTGTGGTCCTGCCACTTGCTGTCCTCGTTGAAGTTGGTTTTATATAATGTCCATAACTAATCATTCGAGTAGAGAAGAGATTTCTGCTAAAATGCCTTGTGTCCAAATGTAAAACAAAATAACAATGGTTATCTTAAGTTTTTTTTTTCCCTCATGGGAAAGGAGTAGCACAGCTTAGTGGAAAAGATACAGTTGTACTATTAACCTTCTGGATTAGAATTTGCATGTAGTATGTGCTGCTTAAAAAGAGAACTATTTTTTATTCTGTTGATCCTTACATCATATATCTATATAAAGGTGTTATCCCTGTATTGCTGAAAAATGCATCTGGTAACATTCAAGGGCCAATCATGTTGCAATAAGAGAAAGGTCACAACAATGCTTTAATATGTATATGTGACCTGACTGCAGGTTATTTATTTCCCCAGTTTATTTTATTTTTTTCTGTCCTTTCCTACTTTATTCCCCTTCTTAAAATGTGTCCCTTACATCTGTTAAATCAATGCAAGACACTGAAAGGTTGGGAGCATGCATAAACTGTAGAAACCATGAAAAAAGCAAAGATGATACTCTTAACTCATTCCAGGGAGCAGAATTTGGAACAGTTTATGGTTATTTTCCTAGCTTTAGGTTTTGTGAAACACAGCTATAACACATTATCTATTTTCTTGGGTTTTCCTTATGACAACTTTTTACAGCAGTGGTAAATGTTTCTGATGTGTAAAAAAGCATGTTTTCTGTGTATTCTGTATTACTCTTTGTTACTTGAATTCTCTTTTTTATAAGATCTTTATCTACTATACCATCATGTCTCTCCTGTTACATCTCTCTCATGCCTTCTTAATCATAGACCTCCACCACTTTGTTTATGCACAGCAAATTCTTTCATTATTTCCCCAAATGTCAGTCCTCTTTCTTCCCTTTCCCTTCTGGCCAGCTTTGCCTCTTGAACAGTTTAATTCTCTTCCATAATTCCTTTTTCTATTTATAACCATAGTCTTAATAGCTGACATTTACTCCTTCAGCTTTTTCTCCTCACCCTCTCTGCCTTTCCTATCACATTCAAAGGGAAAGCTCAAATATCCATAGCTCAAAGGAACAAAGTCTATCTAACAATAAACACCACACCCTTTAATAGCTGCCATTTGATTGTTAAGCCCCCCCCCCCCCACTTCTCTGTTACACTCAATGGGAAAATGCAACATCCTTAACTCAAAGGATCACACTACAGATAAGAATATTACACTACACTGTTAAGCACTATACATTTTTAATCTGCTTTGTTTTAGATTTTTATATCTTTTATATCCCAACTGCTGTATACACTAGCTAGGTAGAAGTTATGACCTGCTATGAGTATAATCCACTGATTGTTAATTTTGGGATCTCCAAGCATTCTCAGTAGGTAGGTCCCACTCCATTCGCCCTCGCTTCAATTGAGCTCACTTTGCTGCCCTAGCCTATCCCCAATTCTCACCCACCCCTCCTTACTATACATTCTTTCTGCACCATACTCCACTCTTAACAGATTTCACCACTCAACATCAGGATAGTTCAAAACTCCCCCTCACACAATATAATTACCTAATATTTTAATCATCCCAGCCTCTCTCATCCATCCCAGTCATATCCTACCAGGTTTAACCACTGAGTGGGAAAATAGTTAAAACATCTCCCATCAATATTTTACCTAATCTCTTAATCATCTCAGCTTCTTTCTGTACATCCCAGACAACCACTATCAATTTACACTATTCCCAGTCATTCACTTTTCCATTCAAAAAGTACTTTTTCCTAAACTCTATCCCTTTATCACCTTTCCCCTGATCAGTAACTCTGGTATACAAAATGCTGCAGAACTTTATATTATTCATTCATATTCTAGTAATGACCTCCCACTTAACATTCCTTTATTTTCCCTTAAACTACACTACAACCACCCCAACCTCCAGCCTCCTACTTAACCTAGACAATTATAATAACTATTCATTTCATTTTATTTTTTTGTTGATTTGTGAAGAATTTAAAAGAATTGGAATTTTTTCCATTTTCAGTAGAGAAAAGCTAGAAGAAGTGAAATACAGAAGAGACATTCTAAGAAAAAATAAAAAGTTATAATATACAAATAAATATATAATAAAGTATGTAATAGATAATAAAAGTAAAAGAGTTAGTAATAATAAAATTAAAAAAAAAAAATAAAAAAAAATAAAAAATAAAATAAAAGATAATAGTTTATGTGTAAACTACTAGTACAGGTTTAGACACATATCAATCAAGTAGTATACTCAACCGACAAAAATTGACAGGAAAATTGGATGGATTAAGATGGATAAAGAAAAATAAATGGGGTAATAAAATATGGTTGAGTAGTAATAGGTTTTAGAGTAGTACAGATAGACTAATCAGGTTTTTAAAAATTTTTTTTATTTTTTTTTAATTTTTGCCTTTTGATGTTTTGTTTGAAGAGGGGCAATGAAGTTGTCTGGCTAGCTTAGTGGGTAACACCCATTTTTCCATTTTGATAATGTGGATTGGAGAATTATTATTTATTTATAGACTTTTTTGGACTCAGAACTTGGATGGATGAGGATGAGGAGAAGGAGATTTTTATATGGGGGGGGTTATTGAGAGGAGAGAGAGAGTATGGGTAAGTTATTAGTATTTTATATGCAGGGCAGCAAAGATGGATAAAATGGATTAAAAGATAGTTTTGTAACAGCTAGGAAGTGTAAGTTGAGAGTGATGAGAGTTCTAGGAGGGATTACCAGTAGCGGGCAATGCAAAATGTTATTATAGCAGTTTCTGTTTTGCTAAGGCTGGTTTTTGAGTGAGTGAAAGATAGGCTGCATATAGAAGAAGAGTTGATATAAGATGAGAGTGAGCAATCCTTGTTCTGGTAGGTGGTGTAAGAATATATATATATCATAGCCTTTCCAATCTATCCACTACTCTCTTTCTTAAATACAGAATCATTCACTGTTATGAACTGTCCCGCAAAACAAAACATCCGCTCATACCAACCGTTAAGAATTATTCCAAAGTTTTGCTTTGGAATTCAAAGATTCAATTGTGTAAACTCTGGCCCTACTAATGTAAGCCTAAACCTCAGTAGCACCAGTTCCTGCAAGTACCATAACAGTCCAGATAAGTACCCTCCTTCAGTTACAAGGCATCCCTTTTCTAATGGGTGTCTATCACATAATCGAAATCCCAAAACATCGAACACCATAAGCTCGAGCTTGGAATCTCGAAATGTGATATAATCAAAAGCTCAGAACAGCAATTTTTTTCCTAGGTAAAAAATTTGCTGTTCTGAGAAACACACACACAACACAAGCACACCAAAAAAAGTAATCCACACATATACACTTAAAATCCTACTTCTAACCCTACACTAAACCATACATACACTACTATCTATCCACTTACCTTAACCCAAACCCTAACCCTAAGGTCCGTAACTATCACACACTCACCTTACAAGCTCCCTAACCCTAAGGTCCGTAACTATCGCACACTCACCTTACCCGCTCCCTAACTCTGAGGTCCCTAACTATCACACACTCACCTTACCCGTTCCCTAACCCTAAGGTCCCTAAGTATCGCGCACTCACCTTACCTGCTCCTTAATCCTAAGGTCCCTAACTATCGCACACTCACCTTACCTGCTCCCTAAGCCTAAGCCCCCTAACTATCACACACTCAACTTACCTGCTCCCTAACTCTAAGGTCCCTAATTATCCCATTCCCACACTCACCTTAACCCGGTCTGTTCGCACACTTACCTTAACCCGGTCCATAACCTTCGCACCACAGTGGAGAAAATAGCGAAGCGGCAGAAACAGCCCACCAAATTCTTTCCCTAGGAAGGAATTCGATGTTCTGCAGCTTCGCTATTTTCAGCGTTCGCTGTTTTGGGTTTGATATCATAACATTTGACATCTTACTACTTCGATGTTATAATATAAACCCTTTTCTAATGCATCCTTTACTCCTTATACAAAGACATTTCCACCCACTCCAATCCCATTCACAGATGTACAATTCTCCCACTCCATCAAGCACAAGTCCAGACAAAAATCTAAGTCTGATAACATTAAATCTTTGTAGTACTTGTAATAAAATTACAGATGTACATGCCTGGATATCATTCTATTCCCCAGATGGCCTAGCCATCATTGAAACAAGTCTTAAATACAGTATGAAAGATACAGAAATACTACCTCCAGGCTATAACATGATGAGGCCTGACCGACTCCACAAAAATGGGAGGAGGAGGCGCCCTACTGTATACCCCAGCTCCTATAACCTCTCCTCCTATTTTATCTTCATTCCCATATTTCACTCATCACAAATAACCATAACACTTTTAAAGCTGAACGCTAAAAAAGCACTTTGTGTTATTGTAATTTACATTCCCCTGGAAACAACATGTCCATTCTCAAAGAAGTTCTCTCCTGGCTATCTGGTATTATTACTTATGAAAAATCATTCTGGATGATGTCAATATTGACTGGCAAAATGTAACTTCTGAACAGTCCTTCATCCTGAATAAATCTACTTGATGTGAAACAACTAATCACAACACCTATACAACACAACTATTAAGGGCACAATTCTTGACTGGATTTTAGTCCCAGACTCCACTAAATATGCTGTCAGTAGAAACTATTCTAACTCCTTAAGTGACCATCTTCCTACATACATAATCAGACATACTACTCATCACCCCAATACCCACCATCTTAAACCAACCAGGAATCTCATCAAATTTAACAAAGACTTATTCAACAGTATATTAAGGTTCTTCAACTTTCCTATCGTAAAAACTGTCCTGATAGATAATGCAGTTACAATTTAATACCTTTATTTAAGCACCCTAAATAACCTTGTCCCTCTATGTCTAAAAAGAGTAAAAGTAAAAAACTTCCCCTGGCTATCCATCTTTACCAAAAACATGATGCATACCAGAGACAAGGCTTGGTGGCTAAATCAACAACAATAAAAAAAGCTAAACTTGTATGCAATACACGGTGGAACTTTGTAACCAAGCTAAAAGAACAAATACACAGAGATAAGAAACAATACTATGACCAACTACAACTTAATCATAAAATTATCCAAAAAAAAACAATCTGGTCCTCCATCGAAATAGTGACTACATTTAGTAAATACTTTATAGAGAGCATCGCTGCCCTCACCAACACAACACATCACCCTCCCCTACACAAACCCATAACATATTCCCAACTGCCCCCTTCTACCACAATAACCTCTAAAAATATGAATGTAACCAATGCTTAACCGCAAATGCTAAGTTTTCCCTTAAAACCTGTAACAGTATCTACAATATCTAGAATAAAATGCTGCTACTTAAATGTTGTTCCACAGCAACCTCTCACCTGAATACCTCAAGATGGCAGCAGAAGCCATATCTTACCCAGTAGCTATCTTAATCAATAGATCCACAGAGGAATCTTATGTCCCAGCTATTTGGAAAAGATCATATGTCATCCCACTGCACAAGGGATGAAACTCTGCAAGTCTCAAATTTTCATGACATTGCAATTCTCTCCCCTGTTTCAAAAATCCTAGAAAAATGTATCCATCTTCACCATCTCCTCTCAGAAAAGCTCTTAACCAGTATGCAACATGGATTCTGCCCTGGCCATAGTACAACTACTGCACTATTCTCCTTTTCAGGCAATATAAACAAGAAACAGGACTCTGGCAAACTTATGTCTTCCATATTTCTGGATCTATCCAAAACCTTTGATACCATCTCACATAGGAAACTCCTTCAACAACTGCACCATCTTGGCCTAGCCCCTCCTTCGGTTTAGTAGTTTAAAAGCTACCTATCTGACAGACAGCAAAATGTTAGATGGCTACATACTTTCTCTCCTTACCTCCCTGTTACCATTGGTGTACCCCAAAGCTCAGTTCTTGGTCCACTTTTCTGTAATATTTTCATTAATGACCTGCATATGTCTTCTAGGCAAGCATCACTTATACAGTATGCTGATGATTTGGAACTAATATGTTCATCTGTCATGCTGGTGCATCTTCTTGAAATCACATAAGAAATGTACTCTTCTGTTGAAAACTGGCTTCACAATGCCCAGTTATCACTCAACCCCCAAAAAGCCAAAACTACTACTATTAATCCCCAAAGCACATCTAAAGGACAAATTCAGCTTCAGAATACTTTCACTTAACAATACGGTGACAGAAATTGTATACCATACAAAACTGCTTGGTGTGAAAAATTATGCCAATCTCAGATTTGAACTCCACATTCAAAATAATATAAATACATCACCAGAAACCTGGCATGCTTTATAGACATAAAAATGTTTTTAGTATTTCTACTACAACCACCTTAGCAACCTCTTACCTCCCTCCTTCATCTTTATATGGTGGCTCTATCCTTACCAACTTGCAGGTGTCTGTTAAAACTAAACTTGAAATATGCTAGAACAAAGTTGCTAAATTTGCTCATAATAAAGAATACTATACATATCACTGCAAAGCCTTTAAAAGTTTAACTGGCTTGAACTACCACATTACCTGGACTTTATACAACTAGTTAATGCCCACAAATATATATATATATATATATATATATATATATATATATATATATATATATATATATATATAAACCCCAGTGCCTATCCTGCACCAAGCTCTCTTCTTCCTTCCTATCACCCAAACAGACTCCTTTGTTCTAATGGTAAACAACTTCTCACCATCTATAAGCCTCAAAAAACAGTTGAAATTTTCCTTTACTGCTTCTCTGTTGCAAAAAACTGGAATTCTATTTCACAGGCTATTAGAACTGGGGTCTATATTATATAGTCGAAGTTTCAAAACTTCGAACCTCACATGAGCAAACTCATATGAGCAAAGTTCGAAACGACTACATAATAAAAAAAAAAAGAAACAAAATTATCTTACCACTCTGAGCAGGAGGGCAAGCCCCCCTGCACCCCCCACACCCCCCTATTTAAATATACCAACTCCGAGAACGCACTTCAGTGCAGAAAGGGAAAATTTCCCATTTTGCGCATGAAAAGCCGTTGATTTTACCTTCGACCTTTCTGACGTTCGATCATATGATGTCGACCATCTATGATTCGAACATTGGAATGGTCGCTCATCTAATATAGACCCTTAGAACTGTAACTTATCATCTCACCTTCAAGCATCTTCTGAAAGACCACCTATCAAACTCATGGCTCTGCTCATGCTATACTCCGAGCTGAACATCAAACTCATTGACTTTTCTACTTTTCTCCACCCCTATCTGTACAATTTCTATACCCATCATCACTTCCTCATCTTCACCTGGCTATCCTACCCTCTCTACTAATTTACATAACCTCTTCCTATTACCTTCTCCCCATTTATACTAATCTATCCTAATGTCTCTCTCCACCTTTGTAGTTACAATTAAACTAAACACATGAATTTTACTTGCTAGTACTGTGAATTGCCAAAAGGATCCTCTCCAAAATTTGTTTTAGTTTGCTTTTTCTCATTGTTTTCTTTGTAGCATATGTTTGGCATATCTCTGTGCCTTGGTGATTATTTTTGAACTGTATAATTTTCAACTTTTTTTATGTAATGTCTGAATTTTTTTTTATTTTTGCTGTTAAATGGAACTTTTCTCCCTTCTGAAAATGGGCGTTTGTGACCCAGCTGGACTTTCCCAGTAAACAAATGCCAATAAATAAATAAATTACCTAATTCTATCTTCCCAATCCTCTGCCATCTTCCCATAAATTTCATCTCCTTCTCCCCCATTGCACTGGACTCAGTGATTAAATGAGCGAATGTATGTTTCAGTGAGTGACTGATTGAATTCATGACTGCTGTGATAAGCAAGTAAATATGAACAATCCTTCAACTAAGCCCCTTGGACTTTATGTTTAATATGTACCAAGGCCACTCTGTACTCATGAATGATTGAACATCTTATCCGTGTTTTATTGCACTGTAAAGTACATTAATAAACTTGAATTTGAGTGCATTACTGCAGCAATGAACATGCCAACATGAAGGACCAAATGAGTAATACAGAGTGCCTTTTACAACCCATGCGTAAGCATGGTTTCCATAAATGAGTGGCTGCCTGTAATCATATTTCAAAGTAACTGAATGACTACATGACAGCAGTTGTCCACCCCTCTATAGAAGGGCTATGCCAGTCAAACCTGTGTAAAATGTGTGGATACCCATCCACTCATCCATGTTCTGTTTGAAGAATGATAGCATATTCCACTATTTGACCTGCAGGGACAGTTTGTTCCAGGGGTAGAGGAGGCACTGCATGATGAACCAGTTTTTCCAATGCATTTTATTTATCTCTTGGTGAAGATTTAGGTCCCTGGTTCTGGTATTAGTGGAATTATTTCACTCATGGAAATACAGGAGGTTCAGGGAAACTTAGTCTCTAATGTCATGGAAAGCTAGGCATAAATCACCTCTCAAAAGTGTGTAAAACACTAAATCCAAGGAAAGTCCTTCCAGTTGCTCTCGGCAGCTCTGGGTCCTCAAGCTAGTGATCTTCTTCTTCACAAACCTTCAGAATCTTAATAGTTGATGTTATGTAGTCCTATCTCACCGTAATTCTTGCTGGATAGGTTTGGAGCCGATACTAAAGCTTGAGAGCTTTTACTGGCTAGAGGCTAACCCCTATCCCATGGTGCCTCACGGCAATTCCCTAGATTTCGTTTGCCGTGAAAGCTTCGAGGTTGTCTCCTTACTGGCTCATTGGCTAAGTAGAAGATTTTTTGATAAATCTTGTTATTTATTGTCCTTTTTCTTCACTTTCTACCTTTAATAGTTGTTATTGGTTACCTGTGTGTTTGGTATTGAGTGCTTGATCCCCTATTCCATACTTTTGAGATTGTATGGCCTGTTTTAGAGGGCCATAGTTGCCCGTTTAAATTAGAGGGCCTTTCCTCCCTGTGTACTAGCCCTTATTCCTATTTAAAAAAAAAACTTTCTTCTCTTCATAACTTTACCATTAGTTATAGTATCGTTGTTATTGAAAATTGTTGTTAGCCTTTTATTTTCTTTGTCAGTATGTCGAAAGAGAAAGACAGAGAACATATGGAACACCGCCTTTCGGGATTCAAGAAATGTGACAAATGTTCACAAAAAATGTCATTGACTGACAGTCACACTAGCTGTGTGTACTGTCTGGGAGAAGCTCACTTACAAGAACCCTGTACCTTTTGCCATGCTTTCAGTACTAGGGTGCTTAATGAGAGGAAATGTAAATCAATAGACAGGGGTCTTATGACCAGTTCCTTCCAGGAACAGCTGGAACTTGGTCAGACAGTTCTCAAAACTGTGAAGAAAAAATCTTTGGTTCCAGCCTCAGAGCCACCGAAAAAGTCTAAGGCAACCGAGCCAAGGAGTTCTGGCTCTGATTCAGCTTCTTCTGTCTCAGTGCCATTGGTTTCTTCGGTGTCGAGGCAACCTTTGGCATCGAGACACTCTCCTATTGTCGACTCTGTTTTGCCAACATTGAGGTCTCCTATTTTAGAAAGGAAGAGATCTCCTTCTGTCACCACCCGTTCCTCCAGGACACTTCCAGATGAGGACATTGACCGGGTGGTGAAGAAGTTGCTCTATGGCCCGACTCTGGCTAAAAAGTTAACTCTTCTGGACCCAAAGGCTTCAGAGCTGTCCCTTCTACAAACTGCTGCTCCTCCTCTGACTGGTTTTCTCTTGGAGCCAAACACTTCGGGTTCTTTGGTGTTGGATCCTTCGGTTCCAAGAATTCTTCCTCCTTCCTCGAAACCAAGAACTCTATTCTCTGCATCTCAGTCTGGAGCCAAGGGATCTGAGAGCCAACGCTCTTGGGTCGACTCTGAGAGGGATAGTCACCCAGTTTTTTCTTCAGCACTGACCCTCCCTCTCGGTGCTTCGGCTCGACTCAGCTGGATTCACATGTCTGCTTTGGAACCTGTCCCTCCTGCTTGGAGCTGACCTTCTGTCTCCTTGGAACAAAGGTCATCTTTGGAGTGGTGTGGAAGGGTCTTCGATGCAATAGAGAAAGCTTTGTCCAGTGCCAAAGCCCTACCTTTGGACCCGATGTCCCACCAACAGTTGGCAGCAACCTCTTCTCCCCTGCCACTCCTTCAGTGTAGGGAACCAGAGACTCAAGCAGCTCCCATTGGAGGTGTCCCCTCTTCTGAGACCTCCCCAGGCTATCCCACTGGGGAGCTTCCTCGGAAGAGACGTTATAAGAGTAAGCACATTGATTCACCTGAGTCTGTCATGTCAGACACTGATTTGGATGAGTCACAAGGGTCCTCTAGATCCCCCTTTGAGGATGCCTCCTTTTCTGACATCCTTGAAATCCTTAGACAGAGGAGTGATTGGAAGACCTCTAGGCCTACTGAGGATGAATCTGTGTATCTTGAGGCCTTTGGTTCCCAACCTGAGTGACACTGCCTTATGACCATAAGGGGTCATATCCCAGAAAGCCTGGACTTCCCCGGACACAGTGGAGCCTATCCTGCAGAGGCCAAACAAATTAATGACGCCTCCAGAAGATAAGCTTTTTCTTTCTAAGGGAGTTCCTGTTGATGCTATGGTGGTAGCAGCGGCCATGAAGAAGGAGTTGTCCGAGACATCTTCTAATATCCATCCTCATAATAAGGAGTCCAGGACGATGGATAGGTATGGAAAGCGTACCTCCTCTTCAGCGGCATTTACCTTAAGATCGCTGAATTACCTGTCCCATTTTACTAGACTTCAAAAGGATCTCCTGAAGGAGTTGGGAGATACCCTTCAGGGTTCAGTAGTTTTGGGATCCATGGCTATGGTATCTGCGCAGCTGTTCATCCTTACATCTATAGCTAACTCCTCTATGAGGCTGATTTCCTATGCAGCGGATGGAGCAAGCAGGGCAGCCGCAGTAGGAATTTCTCTTAGGAGACATTCCTGGATGTGTCTGTGTAACTTCACGGAATCCTTTAAGTCTTCCTTTACCAACGTCCCCTTTGATGGTTCAACTGTTTTTGGACTGCAGGTAAAAGAGACTTTGACCAGGTGCGAGCAGGAAGGGAAAACCTTATCTGCTGTCGGAGTCTGTTTCTCCCTTCCTTCTAGACCCTATCCCAAGGGTCATACAGGAGGGAAAATGTGGTTCCATAAATCCCAAAAAGGTTTCCCTCAGGCACAAGGTCAACCCTCCCCTAGAGGCAGAGGGGAGGATATAATGGAAGATGGCGCCCTGGCGGCAGAGGAGGTCCGCAACATCAGGGAGATAGAGATACTTTCTCTGATTGTCCCTTCCATCGCCCCTGAGGGGTTGCCCGACTGTCCATCTCTGGAGGCAGTCGGGGGTCATCTTTCACTGTACCCAAGTGCCTGGCTGCAAATTTCCCAAGACTGTTGGGTACAAACCATAATATCCAGAGGTTAATTTATTCCCTTTGTTTCTGATCACCCAGTAAACTGGTCTCTACCAGATGTGCCACCCATTCAGTTAGACCGTGCAACATCAGAGGTCATCTTGTTGCTGCAAAAAAGAGTCATCTAAGAAGTCCCCACAGAGCAACTAGGATCCAGAACTTACGATTCTATTTAGTTGCAAAAAAAGACAGGGGACTAGAGATCAATTCTAGATCTCAGCAAACTCAACAAGTCTTTAAAAGAAATCAAAGTTCTGAATGATCACTCTGCAATCGATATTTCGCTTCATCGGGAAAGAAGATTGGATGTACTCAATAGATCTTCAGTACACGTACTACCATATTAAAATGGACAGGTGCTCCAGAAGACACCTACGCTTTCAGCTGGGAGCCAGTCATTTTCAATTTTGAACACTGCCCTTTGGCCTCACTACAGCCCCCAGAGTGTTCGCCAAATGTATGGCAGTGGTAATAGCTCACCTGAGATGTCAAGGATTCCAGATGTTTCCGTACCTAGACGACTGGCTCCTCACTGCTACCACCAAGCACCAACTAATCACAACCAGGGATGAGACTCTATCCTTGAGCGCCAGAATGGATATTACAATAAACCTAAAAAAATCAACCTTCTCTCCATTGCAGCGCATTGTATTCTTAGGCTCAGAGATAGACTCAATCACCATGACAGCAAAACTGACACCAGAAAGAATAGAATCATTACACAACCAAGTCAGATTCTTGCTGAAGAGAGACAAAGTACAGGTCAGGATAGTGCTTCAGGTCCTAGGGACTATGGCTTCCACCATTCTCTTAGTTCCCCTAGTCCATCTGCACATGAGGGTACTTCAGTGGCTACTATTTGCCAAGTGGTCAATGCAGGATCTCCCCGTCTCTCCAAATACTCATCACAAACTCCTGCAAAAAGGATCTAACATGGTAGTTACATACGGATCAACTTCATCTAGGTCGCCCACTTTCTCCCCCTCAAGAAAATGCAGTCTTGACCATGGACGCCTCACAGATAGGGTGGGGGGGCATTATCTGGGAATGACGATCCAAGGTTCTTGGCAAGATAACAAAACCCACATACACATAAATGTTCTGGAGATGAGAGCGGTGCTATATAAGTTGCAAGCACTTCACAGTTCTCTTCCCACTGGAACAATTGTGATTCAATCAGACAACATGTCTGTAGTGTGGTACATAAACAGGCAAGGGGGAACCAAATCTTACCCACTTTGTCAGGAGGCTTTAAGTGTATGGAAATGGGTGATGGACTCTCAACGTTTTCTGGTAGCAACGCACATCCCGGGGAAGTCCAATGTGATAGCAGCCAAACTCAGTCATGTAGTTCTGATGCCTCACAAGTAGTCCCTGAATTCAGAAGTTGTGGAAGAGATTTTTCGCAAATGGGGCCAGCCTTGCTGCGACCTATTCGCCACATACATGAACACCAAATGCAGCAGCTACTTTGCCCTAATTCCCATCTGGGGATGTCAGCCAGGGATGTTCTGTTCCACAATTGGCTTCCGGGACTCCTTTATGCTTTTCCACCCTTTCCTCTCATTCCAAAAGTAATTCAGAAAGCAAAATGATTGAAGAGTACCCTGATCCTCATTGCTCCTTACTGACCTTGCCAAGTCTGGTTCCCATTCTTGTGGCCCTATCTATTGGAGGAACCATGGCTTCTGGAACCATCTCCAGACTTCCTGATTCATCAGTCAGGGCAGTTCTACCCTAGTATCCAAACCCTGAAATTGACAGCATGGCTGCTCCAGTTCCATGAATAGCCAGATGTATTTCCCTTTCCCCTTCAGTCAAACACATTCTGATTTCTTCACACAAACCTTCCACCAGGAAATGATATTCCAGTAAATGGAAAAGGTTCTCCATTTGGGCAGGAAACCAAGGCATAGATCCGTACTCAGCCCCTATTGAGTCTATCCTGTCCTTCCTGTTATGTATTTTTCATGAAGGAGCCGCAGCTGCTACTATTAGAGTTCAGTTAGTTGCCATCTCTAATTATCATTTTGGCTTCATGGGAAACCCAATCATGTCTCACTCTTTATGCAAAACCTTTCTGAAAGGAGTCCTTCTTCTCAGGCCTCCAATTAGGCAACACCGGAGCCCTGGGACCTAAACCTAGTTCTTACATCTTTAATTTCTCCGACCTTTGAACCCTCTTCTTCATCAGATCTGAAATTCTTGTCTTGCAAGACATTGTTCCTAGTAGCTATAACGTCGGCCAGGAGAGTATCTGAATTGCAAGCCCTCACCATTCAACCTACTTACATTGTGTTCTATAAGGATAGAGTCTCACTTAGAACAAATCCCTCCTTTCTTCCTAAGGTATGTTCAGAGCATAATCTCAACTCAACTATCGAACTTCCAGTTTTCTTCCCAAATCATTCTAATAAATCAGAATACAGACTACACCAATTAGATGTCCACAGAATTCTCAGGTTTTATCTGCACAGGACTAAAGAATTTTGAAAATCTGACCAATTATTTGTTTCCTTTTCAGACAAAAATAAATTAAGGTTTGCCTGTTTCTAAGGTCACCTTGTCTAAATGGCTTTCAGACTGCATTTCCTTTGCTTATAAAGCTGCTGGCAAACAATTACCAGCCAAAGTAAAAAGCCATTCAACAAGAGCAGTATCTACTTCTTATGCCTTTAGATCTAAACTCCCAGTTAATACCATTTGTGCAGCAGCTGCTTGGGCAAGACCTCATACCTTTGTCACTCATTACAAATTGGATTTGGCCTCCTGGGACAGGTCATCCTTTGGGTCCACTGTGCTGAAGAGTCTCTTCGCTTGAGCCACCCAGGATAAAGGTGGTAGGAACGCTGTTCCATCCAGCAAGAATTATGGCAAGATAGGACTACATAACATAAAGAAGTTATGTACTTACCATAACGTTCCATGTTTGTAGTCCATCTCGCCTACATTCTTGTGTCCCACCCTCCTTCCCCCTTCCTGTTTCCTGGAGGAACTGGTGGACTATACATTATGCTGTCTGACCTGGTTGTAGTTGTCTGTCCACCTGCATGAATAGTAATACAGAGTATTTTGTTGGTATGGCCATAGTTATTCATAGTTACTGACTATTATGTACCTATTTACTTTCTTGCAAACAAGATCTGGGGAATTGCTGTGAGGCACCATGGGATAGGAGTTAGCCTAGAGCCAGTAAAAGCTCTTGAGCTTTATTATCAGCCGAGTCAGAGCCAAGAATCAGCTCCAAGCCCATCCAGCAAGAATGTAGATGAGATAGACTACAAACGTGGAACGTTATGGTAAGTACACAACTTCTTTTTTCACATATCTAGAGAGGTGCAACCCCCGTATGTGTCTAGTGAGGCACAACCCAAAGAGGGACTTGTGCTCAATAGTTGCACTTTTCAATGTTGAATATAAGTGAATGATGACCTCTTAAGTTCTAGATGATATTCCCCTGGCAATTAGCTGCAGTAAGTAGAAGATTTTTTTGACTACTGTTGTCACATGATGATCAAAATAGAGGGAACTATTAATTAAAGTCTCAGTGTCCCTAACTACATTTTAATTTTGTAGTGGGGTCTTGTTGATATTGCATGTTGAAGGGAGAGGTTGCTCACCAAATGCAATGACATTTCACTTTGTTACATTTACTTTTAGCGAGTTTTCAGTACATCAGGTATTTACGAGTGTGAGTTCTTATTTGAGGGTGTGGGTATCAGAGGGAGACTCACCAATAACTCTAGGTCTGCAGTCATATGCAAACTGACTTAGCCAAATGTCTTGCAATCAAAAAAGAAAATTCTAAAAAAGGAGGGTCCTAATACTGAGCTCTTAAAGTTTCCATTGGTTACCTTCATACTCTCTGATAAGGCACCTGCCACTCATACTGTGTGGATTCTAGCTTTTATACAGTTTGTTATCCATCTTATCACATAGACATTGATTTTAGTGTTGACTACGCAGTTCTCATAGTATGACCACTGTTAGATTCACTGGGTGGGATCATCACTTGACAAAGCCAAACTGCTGTGGGTCAAGTGTAATAATATTTTTGATATTGTAGTTCATGAAGTCAGTTATAATAGATTCCATGCATTTACATATGAGGCTCAGCAGTCTGATGGGTCTATATTTCCTGCTTTGGAGGTAGGGCTGCCCTTGTAGAGGGTCATCACCACTATGATGTACTGAACGTCAGGAACAAAGCCTGTAGCTAAACGTAAGTTAAAAAGTTTGAGGGGTGCTACTGTAAGGGCATGATTTGATGCTTTTTATTTAACAACTAGGTATATTGTCAGACTACATGGAATTTTTGGTCTTACGTGATGCTTTTAGTATATGTTTCTCTGGATATATAGGGTTTGAATGAACATATCTAGGGTAAAGTTGGCAGTGAATTTGTTTACTAGCATATTATCTATTGGCCTGAATGGAAGATGCCATTTAGAATAAGTTTAGAGCAAAGTTAGCTATTACTTTTCTTGATGTAAATAAAGAAGAATTTGTAATTGTCCTTAGCTTCAGATGCTATCCTAAGTTCTTGGACAGCTATTTTTGATACTATCCTTGATATGGGGGGAGATCTGCAATGTAGTTAAATGATTTTTCTTATTTTGTTGTAAATTTTATTTATATAGGCAGACCACAAGAGTGTTTTTTTTTTTTTTATTTCCAATTATATTTAGCTCTGGTTAGGATATTCAATTCAATAGATTTATTAAAATGAACATAGAGCTCCTTCATGAAGCTAGAAGCTGTTCTGGCATTGGAGCAGTTGTTGTCATAAGTGAATATGGAATTCTCATCATAGAACTGGATGAGGTTAGTATTTTTGAAATTCTTGAATGTTAATGCATTTGCTTTAATGGCTTTAAAGACTTTTAAGTTTCAGGTCTATGGTCTGACTTAACTGGCAAAAGAGGCACTAGGTTTTAAATGCATGAAGAGGTTATGTTTAAAAGTCCAAATCAAGTATGATATTTCCTCTATGTGTGCATTAACTGTTCCACTGAGTTTTTGTTTATTAATTCTAAGAACTTTTGGACATACCCTACATTGGAAGCATGGGTGTTCCAGTTTATTATAGGGTAGTTAAAGTCACCATATATATTGGAATTCTTGTTACTAGGGAGTTACTGCAGTACATTTAGGAATCTTGCTAATTGGGGGACTTGGAGGATGTCCTGTAGCCGGCTATAACTTGATAGTTTGTTCTATTTAAGGAGGAGCATAGAGTTCAATGAGTTCAGTTTGGAGGTCTCTTCCAATCTAACCTGAGGTGGTGTAGTCCATGGCAGTTATTGATATGCCACTTCAGGCCTGAAGGTATATTAAGTGTAAAACCCAGATGTGAAGGGAGTGATTTCTTTATATTTAAACCATATCTCAGTAAATATACAATGTGAATGCATTTCAAATGAAGTTGTGTTTCAAAATCAGTTAATTTGTTATTGAAACTTCTGCCATTGAGAAGATTAACCTTAATGTGGTTCGCTTTTGGGTTAGATATTCTTTTTATTTTGAGTTGTCCATCAGTTAGACTCTGCCTAAAAAGGCATCATAGTGACAGTATAAAAAAAATCTTGAAATGAGAGATGCAGGCCATCCTATGAAAAACAATTGTGACTGCAAAGCATCTCTTCCTAAAACAATTGAGTATGCTGATCCTTGTTTCACTGACATGGAATCTTTGCCTCCATAAGATTCTCCTTACTTGCCTGAGATTAGTTTCACTGACTACCTGGCTTCAGGAAAGGGGAAATGCTGCAGGCATGCAGGCCTTTACTCTCATTGTTCCCCACTGGTGGCCCACTTCACTCCCTTCCACCCAGGACAGCTAGCTTTATACTAAACCCCTCCCCTCCACCACCACCCTATCTGCATCACCTAAACTGCCTGTCAGCTGCAGTCACCATTCTCCTTCCTAATCTAAATTACGTATACACCAACAATTTTGTCACTCAGCCATGTCTCTCGTATCACTTCTGCTACTCTTTCTACCCATATACACCTTTCTCTATCATGCACCCATTTCCTACTCACATGCATCGCTTCCTCCACTTCACTGTAATCTACCTTTATGTGGATGAGTTACATCAAAGTCACACATAACTGCTGTGACAGACTCCTCTTGTGTACTTTTCTGAGAAATGGTAAGTGTGCGTTGTTGTGGCTTTGCTCTGCAGACACCCTGTCAATACATGAAACTTTAATTCTAAGACAGGGTCATCACTGATGTAGACACGGGGATCCCAGTGGACTTCATGAAGAACTCTAATGCTTTTTTTTTTTTGTTATGGAGGTTGGTGAGGAAAATCAGTGTATAAAGATGAAACCCACGACACTCTAAGGGAAAGGAATAGAAAGAATGGAAAGTAGCTTATCTGTAGAGGCAAACTGCAAGGCTAAAACTGAAGTAGTCCAATGGTATGATGTTTGGTGATGACTGTTCATATTTATCATATTTATGTCAAATATGGAAGTGAGATTTTAAAGCGAGATCTTCATATATGCTTATTATATTAAAACTGAGGTGCTGCCATAAATGGGGGCAGGCAACTTTAAAGAGATTGGTGGCAGTCTGCATTATGGGCCAACATGTGGGAACTCCAAGACACTGACAAAAATGTGGATGTGAAATCTAACCGAAAACAAACTTTCTGGATTGATTACTTTAAACAGGATAAAGAAGGAAAATTATGCTGTGTAATATGAAAATGTAACAGTAAAGACCTCTACGATGTCAGATCCCTAATATAGAGGGAGAAGGCCCTAATTATACACTAGTCCACATGATTTCATTAAAGCAAAGGCACCGAAGGACCAAGTCGGGGTGGGGTGGTGGGGGGGGTATGCATCCAAAGCCTTCTCAGTTTCCCCAGGGCAAGATTTTCGGGACTTCTTACTTAAGGAGTTAAACTTATCAATGTGCTATTATGCATTCAGAATATAATGTAGCATGTGTGACTGCATATATTAAGTAGAATTTCTATGGAGTCATTTTATGGGGAGCTTATTTTTAGGTGATCATTGAACATATTTTACACATACCTATTATTCTTTTTCAGTACTCATCTCATAAATAAGCAGTAACACATGTTGGGGTGTATAGTAACAGATGTTACTACAAACCCAGGGTGTTTTAAGGTCAGAGTCAAACTAAGTAATGCCTTATGGTACTATGTTTCCAGTGCATAATATAGCATGTGCTACTGTATTAATTAAAATACACTTTTTTGTTGTTATGCAATCATTTTCTGGAGGGGAACTTACTTTACGAGTGTACTGAACATATTTTAAATAACTCTGTTAGCCTGAAAGTATACAGTCAAATGAGCATATCGTGTGGCCAGCATCTGACATCTTTATACTGTTATACTCAGCAGTAAAATGGATTCCATATTGGTAACTAAACATTCTAATGACTGCAACATAGGACGTCTCAATACCACAAGGAATTCTCACACTACCTTACAGAAGTTACAGTTGTCCATTACCTTACTTGAATAGAAGGAAGTTTCTTTGCTCACCAGTGGGAGTGGGGAGCCTTGAGCAGCCTACCTGTCCTTGGGGGAAGTGACCTCAGCACAAGAAGCTGTAGTAATTGGTTGTTTGGGACCATTCCTAGCTCTTTTGTAGTTCACTGCTTAAAATCCGCTTTTGCACAGCTTTGCGCGGTCGTGCTCATAGCGCAGCGCCAGTTAAAATAGGTTAAACTTTTTCTGTCTCCGCCAAGTCTGCTCTTCAATTTTTCCCTTAGAACTGTTCTACTTGCAATCTAAACAGCCTATCTGAAAAGCTCAGCACTTGCTCCTAAAGCATTTTTTACACAGGTAAAGCACTCTTAAACAAAAGAAAGTACTTCATTCACCTAAATTCTGTTGAGTACCCATTTCCCTATAGGTCATTTCTGACTCAGTTACACAGCAATCTTTTTCACTATTTCTAGCATGTCGAAGGGTCAGTTGCTGGTGTCCTCTCCTGTTCATCTGGTGAATCTGGGAATCTTGAGGCAATGTTACAATTGCCTCATGTACACAGACAACCCTCTCCTCCTCCCAACAAATACAAATATATGCGAGAGATGCAACTATATAGCCAAACTGGAGGCTGAGCTCTCTCAATTCAGTACTGGCAAGACCAGTCAGGAGGAGAAGGTAACCACGCACACCACAAACCCAGTCTCACATAGAATTATCACAACTGCAAACCAAACACATAAACACACAAAAACATACTCGGAGGCGCTGATTAAAAATCTACCAAAACAACAGAGGCCTCCAAAGCAGACACCCAAGCAACCACCACCTCAAGACATAGCACATACAACACATAGTTCACAAAGTCAGTGTGCTAAACAGTCACAGCCCTTAAGGCCAAACAACATGCCAGACACACTTGTAATAGGTGACTCCATAGTCAGACACACTGATGTCCCGCTCACCAGACTGAACAAGGAAAAGGTCACAGTAAGCTGCCTGTCGGGAGCTAGAATCCGTCACATAACACAAGCACTCAGGTCACTCCACAGCAAGTACAAATATGACTGAGTCATTGTACATGCCGGTGTGAACGACCTGAGACGTAACTCCCTGGACTACATGAAAAGAGACATAGAGGAGCTCTCTGATTATGTAGCCCAGGCCGGTATGACCCTGACCCTGAGCAGCATCTTTCCCTCACCAAGAATGATGCCACAGTACAAAGACAAAATGATCAGTTTTAACAATTGGCTTAATTACTGGTGCCATTCTAAGGGGATCCAATGTCTGTCTGCTTGGGATGACATGCTTGACAAGCCACGCTGCTTCGCAAGAGATGGCTTGCACCTGTCACCCCTGGGCTTCCGGATACTGGCCAAGGCTCTTGCCACCCCCATAGTGCCTTTTTTAGGCAAGGCTCAAATGACAAACCTACCTCCCTAGAAAACACAAGTGGAAAAAAAACTAAGGGTAATGCTGCTCAATGCCAGAAGTCTAAACCTCAAGATGCACGCCCACGAAGCCCTCCTCAGTATGGAGAACATCGATGTCTGTGCAGTGACTGAAACCTGGTTCAAGGCTCCTGAGAGCACCCCAGCACTATCAGGTTTTACCTCATATCATGCTTTCCGGCCCCAAAACTTGGACCGAACCACAAAGGAGGGGAGTATCCATTTTCATCAAAGATACCCACACCTCCAGGTTAGTGGCAATGCACGAAGCATCGGAGACTATCCAGGTGCAACTAACCATAGGCAAAACTGCCTTACAGTTTGTAGCATGCTACAGACCACCCTCTCAAACTCAGGAACCCCACACAGCCTTCCTGAAGACACTGGAGAGTATGAATGTCTCTCCAAATACCATCATTTTGGGAGACTTCAACTACCCAAACATAGACTGGGAACATTACTCAAGCCCCAACACCCTAGCCCAAAGGTTCCTAGAATTCATAAACTCAAATGCAATGGAACAACTAGTCACCATTCCCACAAGAGGAGACAATATACTAGACCTGATCATCACAAACATGGGGACAAAATGCTCCACACTGGAAGTATATCCCTCTTTGGTAAGATCAGACCATAAATTAATCTCACTGGAAATCCACATCCCGCCCCCACCCCCTGCACAAAAGACCACAGTGAAGAACTTCTCAAAAGCAAACGGTCTGGTGGACCCCAGCCATAAACAAACTTTACAACAGGAGGAGGAAGCTACTACATGACAGAGCAAAATCCCTAAAAGGGAAGGCATCTCTGATCAGTACTAGCAAAAAACTACGATCACTCATAAAATCATCAAAGGCCAACTTTGAGAGAAAAATCGCAAAAGACACAAAAGACAATCACAAGGCCTTCTTTAGCTATGTTAGAAACCTGGGTGAAAACTCCCAGATATGCTCAGAGTTAGTCCAAAATGACACAAAATACACTGAACCCACTGACATTGCCAACATTCTGGCAGACAGGTTCATTGCAAATTTCTCCTCCCCTCCCCGCCAAAAGGAGAAATAACTATCCCAGCAGAGTGTAGCCTCCCTAACATTTCAGATGCCCAGGTGAGAGCCACCCTCTCTAAAGCTAAAAACACAGCATCAATGGGACCGGATGGTGTCCCGGGCTGTGTGCTACATGAACTCCAAGAGGAACTAAACCCACACATAAGGCTGCTGTTTAATCTTAGCCTTACTACAGGATAAGTACCCAAAGAGTGGCGTACGGCAACAGTGGTCCCACTTCACAAAGGCGGTGCTTCTACCGACCCTGGAAATTACCGCCCCATAAGCTTGACAAGCCTGATCTGCAAAGCTATGGAGAGGATCATTATGGAACTCATAAACAAAGACATTGGGGACCTACAGACATTGGATCCTACCCAATTTGGCTTTGTCAAGGGCAGATCCTGCCTTTTGAACTTGGTCGACTTTTTTGAAACAGTCACTAAGGCCATTGATGAGGGTAAGGCAGTTCACACAGCCTACCTTGACCTTGCAAAAGCCTTTGACACAATACCCACTCGGGCATCATAGACAAACTCACCAGCTTAAATGTAAACCCATATGTCACAAGATGGGTTGCAAACTGGCTCAAGGACAGAACCCAAAGGGTCAGGGTTGCTGGAGCTATGTCAGACTCTAAGCCAGTCACAAGCAGTGTCCCACAGGGCTCAGTCCTGGGACCCCTCATGTTTGGCATTTATTTTTCCGAGGTACAGGCAAACATAGGGGGATTGTGACTGACAAAGTTCGCAGATGACTGCAAACTGGGCGCCATAACTGATACTCCAGCGGACACAAACATCCTTCAGAGAGGCCTCATAGAAATGGATAATTGGTGCCAGAGCCATGGCCTTAAGCTGAACGCAAAAAAATGTATAGTCATACCCTTTGGGAAAGACAAGGTACCGACAAATTACCACATAGGTGGTAATCCATTAAGTATGGAAGAGGTAATCAGGGACCTAGGGACCCAGGTTGACAGTAACCTCTCATTTGACACTCACATTGCCAAAGTGGTTAGGAAGACCTTCTATATTGCCCACCTTATCATGAAGGGTTTCACATCTAGATCAAGAGAGGTCATTGTGCCCCTGTACTCTTCTCTTATCAGGCCAATGATTGAGTACAATGCCCCATTTGGTATGTATCTCACCCGACACCTGCAGCAGTTGGAAAGACCCCAAAAGTTCCTCACCAAGAGGATAAAGGGTCTTAAACATATGTCATATGCTGCCCGACTGAAAAAACTCCAGCTCTATTCAGTCACATACCGCCTACTCAGAGGTGATCTTTGCCTGACGTACAAGGCCATGTCCAATCCGGAATTAATGGACATGCTCCACCTCAGAAAATCCAAATCCATCAGAGCCACGAGAACAAGAGACTTAAACCTCAACACAGAAATAAATAGGACGTGCTGGAGGGACAGATTCATAACCCAGAGGCTCCCTACACTCTGGAACAGAATCCCAGTCCATGTTAGGCAGAGCCCCTCACTGACTCTATTCAAGAGAAATCTCGACGATTGGATGGGAGATCATAGGTTTACCCCGGGGGTCATCTCTGTGTCACTACTAGACAGAGGCACAGTAAACTAAACCCTAAAAGGGTGTAGTATTCTCATCTTAAGGGGTGGTGAAAGCCACACACACTCTGGCTAGGCTTATAAATGCCCTAGGGCAGATAGCCTAGTACGAACCTATGAACCTATGAACCTATGAAATGAATAAATAGTGCAGCAGCAAAAGCCTGAAAGTTAGTGTAACAAAAGATGATGTGGTATCATTTATGGGGAACAAAAACAAAATGGACAAAGAAGTTGTAAAAAAGAAACAGTAGGCAAAATTCAGCATCTACATATACTTATCGATAAAACTCTTAGTTCTGATGAGTGTGTGCTTAAGAAGACATTCCATGTTCCATATATGATTCTAGAATTATTTGCTAACAAGATGTCGCACATACTGATGCCTATAGTCTATAGTAAAGCCAGTAATCCAGCACTGTGCTGCCTTTCTTTAGTAAAGCATGTATTCAGCTAGCTAGAATATAATAGTAGCTTTTGAACAGAATAATGGCGGCAAAAGAATTAAGTTACTCTTATTTCTGATCTGTTATATGTCACTTTGTTGAGAACTTGTCTTTTGGTGTTAATGCCCATCCAATCTTCCAATATTTTAACTGCTATGTGTAAAACTAAAGCACATACTGGACAAATGTAAAGTCCAGTAATATAACAGTTAAAATATATATTAACATCAGCAAGAAACGCTACAACATCAGGATACAAGGCCAAGAAAGGGTCTGGAAAAATATACTATTATAGGTTTATAGCTTCATAGGTACTTACTAGGCTACTGATGTATAAATCTTAAGGTGTTTTGCCATGCATTCCAAATGAGTTTCTAGCCTTAGTAGTTCAGTACATATCTAGATGCATTCACTTTCAAAGCTGAGTGCATTAATGAAACAGCTAGTTACAGGAATGGAAAAATGCAAACATGATAAAACAACTTGGAAGTCTCTCCCTCTTTAATACTCTCTCTGTATAAATATATAATATATATGATTACACATCATCACTGAACAGACAGTATGCAAACATTGATGCAACATACATTCACGTAGCAGTTTGTAAGGAAACAAACTCAAACACACACACACACACACACACACACACACACACACACACACACACACACACACACACACACACACAAAATAAATAAATAAAAAAGTGATAGAAGCCAATAGTTTCATTTTTCAGCTATACTAAACCCAAATCCTAGCAACATTGTTAGACTGAATTTATCTGAATAGTGATGCTGTTAGGGAAAAGGATTATTATAAGTTAATTATAATTCTAAGACTTAAATGGCAGAAGTTAAAAAAACACTAATATTTAATAACTCACACTACACAGTCTCACTCATACCAAATTTGCAGGACTTCCATGCCTGTGTCTTTGACCTTGCTTTAGGATGTCTTCCTTTCGGCACCCAAACATCCATGGCCTTGGACAGGTCTTTGCTTCGGGTCTCAGGCTCCTGTATAACTCTCTTTGACAGCCCTTGTCTGGGCATTAGAACTCCAAGTGCATAGCTTCTTTGACTATTCTAGCATGAGTGCCTGGCTCCTGCCTGTATAGCTTCTGTTGAAATAGGCTCCCATTGGACAACCCACTTTAATCTCTCTGCTGTGAAAGACAAACTTTTTTTTTTGCATCCAGTTTCCATTATCTTTTTATAAGACAATCAGAGTTACTTTGGCTTCACCTGCAGGCCACTTCTTTACTATACCACTGTATATCTATCTATCTATCTATCTATCTATCTATCTATCTATCTATCTATCTATCTGTCTATCTCTATCTCTCTCTCCCTTCCTCTCTCTATGTATGTATGTATGTATGTATGTATACACCTATATATATAAATATATACACATAGCTCTGTATAAATGTATATATATATATATATATATATATATATATATATATATATATATATATATATATACACACACACACACACACACACACACACACACACACACACACACACACACACACACACACACACACACTCCAGGATCGCACTACAGTGGGGAAAAGGGCATAGTAGTGGCAGCATGTAGACTACTGCAAGGTAAGTGAAAGGTATATGCCCTAGTAGCGCAATCCTGGAGTTAGTATATATAGTTTGTTGGGGTGTGGGGGGCGTAGCCCACCACCTAGTCTGGTTTTATATGATCCAGTTTACAATTTACTATGTTGAAATTCAGTATTATGGGTTTCCGTCTTACGGATTTTCAGTCAAGTGATTTTTCAGTCTTTTGAAAATTCAGTCTTATGGTCTCAGTTAAATGAGTTTCAGTCAAATGAAATTTCTGTCATATAATAGGGATTTTATATATATATATATATATATATATATATATATATATATATATATATATATATATATATATATATATATATATATATGGCTGCAGATGATTTGGTTGCAGCACACATTTATTGCATGGAGAGATTTTTGGTAAATTTCATTGGTGGTTGCAGTGGTTGAATTATATAATATAATTCTCAGAGTTATCCTCTTTGTCCACGGTTGTGGAAATGGGGAGTTATTATATTTTATTTCCAGGAGTTTCTGGTTATTTAAGATGATCGGAAATGTAAAGTATTTGCTTCATTTGTGATCACCTTATTTCATTGTTTTTTATTTGATGAAAGAGATTGCTGATGAAGTTTCACAATATATTTTATATTTTATTTTATTTATATTTAATTTCTGGGGGGGGTTCTGGTTATTTTAGATGGTTATTTAGGTGTTTGCAAATGTAATGCAGTTGTTTCATTTGCAAGCACCTTATTTTGTTTTTTTGTTTTTTTTTTGTTCTAACGAAAAAGATTGCTGATAAAGTTTTACAACATATTTTATTTTGATGAAAGTTCATTGGTGATGTAAAGGAATGTAATTATATGTGTGTGTGTGTGTGTGTGTGTGTGTGTGTGTGTGTGTGTGTGTGTGTGTGTGTGTGTGTGTGTCTGACGACCCACCATTGGGCCAGTAATCAAGGAGCCTCAGTCCTCACCACTGGCAAAAATGGAGGACGTACACTGAGAGGATAACAGGTACACACACAGTATTTCCAGATGTAGCCCTCTGCATCAAGTGCAATTTCCCTTAAGAGCACACAGAGACCACAGTCAGCCCGGGACTGGTTTCCCCCTCTTTCTCCTGATCCCCAGTAAGACTCCCCACTGGCACAGCTATAGAGTTGAGACCTCAGCTGAGTGACCAAGTCAAGACCTGTCCAACTAGTGCTTTGTGTCCTTGCCCAAGTAGCTGACACACACACTCTTTGAGGTTTGATTTAACATAAAAAAGTACACACCTGGGAGAGGCTAGCACAGGATTACTACCTATGCTCCCTTCTGCGCAGACTATAACGTAGTCACCACTGCCACCAGTCAACTCCTTATCAGCTACTTTAAGGCCCTTAACAAAGGGTATCCAATTTTACTGTGCAATATTAATATTAATACAAATGGTATTTTGACCAAGAGCAAAGCTTTTAGGAGTGGCCCACACAGTGTCTCCAAATAAATATGCAATTACTCTCAGAACTTAAATATCTCTGCACAGATCAGCCACAATGAAAGGTTTAAATAAATTTAATAATAAATAAGAAAAGAACGAGAAAATAAAATATATTCACAGTGACATCAGAGTTCAAAATTACAGGAAATATTTAAAACAACAGTCTCAAATAACTAAAGAAAAAACTAAGCTTTACTATATTCCTGACTGAATCTAAGAGAATTGGTAACTTACTTAATTAGTGCAAGCCAGATGTGCACTGACTGGTTCTTGTCAGGTCCAAGACAGAATACAGAATGCCCTATCTCATTCAGAGACTTCTCAAATTAATATCTAAAACATTATTGCTGGGATAGCTTGCAGAATGACATAATTTCTTGTCATCTGACTATATCCCAGGTAAAACCCCCACTGCTGGGAGCTGGCAGTATTTAGCATCTACCTGTGAAAATACATAGACCTCAGATCTTTAGCAGATGCTGGAAGTCATAAAACAATTGCATTCCTCCACATTTCAAGACTAACAATTATTTCACCCAAAAGACCATACAGAAAGCTTCTCAGCACAGACTCTGTGTCTCTTGCTCATTGAAAACTGAAATATATCATCTTTTATTGGGTAGCAATAAAGTCATTTAATTTCTGCTATTTTTCTGAAGTTAACCTCCTGTATTCCAGTTTCCACTGTTAAAATATATACATTTAAACAGTTAGAATAGTGCCTGCACATTTCTGTTCTTTTCAAGTAGGACACACTATGGTTACATTTTAAGCAGAAGCACTTCATAAAATACCTTTTAACACACGTCTGTACAAACCAGTATGATATACACATGGCATACAGTTCTAATACAGCTGTAAGACAAGCATCTTATCTAAATCATGTTGATATTCACAAATCACATATAATTATTTGCAAAATTCCAGATAGCTGCGCTGGCAGTATCTCCCTTTGTCAAAAAAAAATAATAAATAAATAAATATATATATATATATATATATATATATATATATATATATATGTGTGTGTGTGTGTGTGTGTGTGTGTGTGAGAGTGTGTGTGAGTGTGTGTGTGTGTGTGTGTGTGTGTGTGTGTGTGTGTGTGTGTGTGTGTGTGTGTGTGTGTAAATGGGAGAGAGATGTGTTTAAGTGTGCATGTGTATATATCTGTTTCTTTGTATTATTCCAAAAAGTGTTGTAAAAACTATGCTCAGTAAACACCTAAAACATGGTGGGTTGCTCACTATGCATCTAAAAGATATTACTACATAGTCATTTTTATAAGCGTCTTGCCTGTTTCAGTCTTACATCATAACAGCATGAAAGTGTGTTAATATTTTATTTATTTTACCTTTGTTGATCAGGTTAGTCCTATTAGGCTACATGCAGACATGCAAGTTTCTGTGTGTGTGTGTGTGTGTGTGTGTGTGTGTGTGTGTGTGTGTGTGTGTGTGTGTGTGTTTGAGATCTGTACAGATCCCCAATGGCACTTTCTGCCGAAGCAGAAATCACCGAACATACATAAATGAAAGTGTTGATCCGAACCAGCACTTTTGGTTAAGTATGCTGGTTGTGCCAGTCGCACTACAGTGTGTTTAAGGGAGAATTCCCTTTTCCCCACTGTAGTGCGACCTCAGAGTGAGAATATAAAAGTAGGGGGTATGTGGGTGCAGGGGGGCTTGCCCCCCTACATAAAAGAAGATTCATTGATTTTTTTTTTTTCGAACGCACTTTAACGAAAGCGCTTTTTCAGTGAAAGCGCTTTCATTAAAGTGCATTCGGTTATTGTGGATTCGGACTATTGAACTTTCATTCAATAGTCCTAGATCCGTGTGTTTATGTTATCTTTCTCTTTTTTCTACACACATGCATACACACACACACACACACACACACACACACACACACACACACACACACACACAAATGTAGTGCTGCACCGTGAATAACCCAAGCTAATTAGAGAGAAAAGAACAGGAAGTGGGATTTTTACAAATGGGAAGGAGCAAATTACATAGAAAAAAATGGAAACTGTGGGAACAATATATGCCAAATAATGTTCTGGAGGAAGAATGAGGTTTAAGAAAAAGCAGGAATTGCACAATTTATGTAATTTTGGATTGATTATATTATACAGAAGAATATATGTGATAAATGTGCCCCGGGATTTATGAAGCTCGGCGCAAGGACAGTTTTAGCCTTGTGCCGAGCATCTTCATTACAGATGGTGCAGCAGCACCATATGAATATGTATGAGGGCGTGCCGCCGCACCCTCGACATGCACAGGAAACGTGTGCGAGTGCAGGGGGCATGTACAAATGCTCTACGGAGGCATAAACATGCCCCGACAGCTGCACAACCTACTATGTTTACTATTAGAGACCGCCTCTAACAGTAAGTCAGTAATTCAGTGTCTGTGGATACCGAAATGTATGCTAAGCATACAAGAGTGTCCACGAACAGTGAAATAAAATCAAAGTAGTAAACACACAAGCACGTAGAGAAATGTTGAGCCCCATCCCTAGAACTTTCACAATTAGATTCCCCGTGTCCCTATTATACATTTGTATTGCTGCATTATCGAAAGTGTAAGCAAAGCGCAGCATGTTTGCGGGTCGCTGTCCTCTGCCGAGCGTAGCTTACACATCAAACTCATTCAAATAGAGAAAAGTATGCGGAATCAACGTAAACATCAATAGTGTAGTGTTTAGAGCATCCACCTAATGAACAGGCATTCACGGTTGGAGTCCAAGAATAGCACGTATTATTTTCCATGTGGAATGAATGTCGTTTTGCTATAAAACCGACATAAAGAGTATCGCATGAGATGTGTAACTAAATGTCATTCAATCAAAGTGGTACTGTCATAATGAATAAGGCATTAGTAAGCAGGTGTAAGCACAAATAAGCAGCAGTAAACATATATAAGTACCAGTAAGCAAGTCTGAGTGCGCTTGCGTGTGTGTAAGCAGTGCCCAGCATAGGAAATGTATATAAGTATGTACAGAAATATAATATATATATATATATATATATATATATATATATATATATATATATATATATATAAATGATGAATGAACGTAGTAACAATAAAGCATACAAAAGGAATGAGAAGGGAATCAACAGCAACCCTAGTATTATATAGCGCTGTCAGCATATGTCATATCAAGCTGGGCAGGAGTGAGCAAAGCACTGCTACTCACACCACAGGCAGGATATTACCAGTGGGAGTAACATTGTTGATCTGCTAAGTCTACTTTACAATCAGAGGGTAGTCCCTGTTGGGACTACCCAAAAATTGATAGGATGTTTGGCCATCCGACCATTACACAAGCAAGGGCAGGTATGTTCAAGGACTAAATGGTTGGAGAGCCTGAGAATACACAGGTTGGGACACCATACGTGTAGGGCCCCTAATGCTCAGGAGAGGGCAATGTGTGGAGGTGTGTCATGGCTGTGATAGCAACTGGACATTGGATGGTATGCGTGTATGTTGAACTCGGGTCGGGTGGAGGAACTATGGGTATGAAATTATGGATCCAGGCTTGTCAGGGTTGGATGGACTGGTTCTAATTGGACCGCCTCATGGAGGTCAGCGAGTTCATTATAAGTATATATGCATACACACATGCATGCATCTATATGTAGAAGTACATTCTCTGTAACACATTCATTCCATTTGCAGATATAAATAACATGAATGTGCTCATACAAACCTTGACAGTAGATAGAATAATAGCTTGTGCATAAGAGGGAAGGGATGAAACTGCTAAAATGCAGAAGTGCGTACAATGTCCGAAGTCAGTGCTCTGCTGAAAAAATCAAATGTGAGGACTTTCTCACACATGGAATCATTCCTGTGATCTGCCTGCTATGGCAACGCCAATTACTAAACCGGTCTATTTGTAAAAGAATTACGCCAAACTCATACATAATTAGGCTCTCATGTGTAATGTGTGTGTTACCACATAGTCATACTTATTAATTTATTGTAGTATCATGTTAACGGGAGTAAGAATGTAATGAAGTATACAGTCTAATCTTGAAATAAAGACATGCGTGTCCCATATGGGACAACCCAAAAATTGCGAATAGTGTCCTTTTAGTCATTCATGACACCAATGTTTGCGGACTAAAAGTTTGGGATTTCTGAGGATATGTGGACTGAGTCAACCGATGGGATGGGTCTACAGGAGTAGGGAGTGGCCAATGTGTAGTGGTGTGGATACACCGCGAATCCAACTGGAGAATAGATGACTGCAGTGTTAGTGAGGTGTTGGGGTGGGTGTTGGGGAACTAGGAGTCATGGGTATATGGGTATATATGCAAATGAAGCAGCACAGCAATAGTGTATTGGTTAGGGCATCCACCTAATGAACAGACATTCCCGTTCCGAATCCCACTGCAGCACATACCATTTTCCATCGGTAATCTGTACATGAACATATTTCGACATCTGTCCGCTGTATAACCTGCAAAATAACAATTAAAAGTGAACTGGAGTGAAGTGTCAGTGTAATAATGAATAAGGCACTAGTAAGCAGGTTTAAGCATATATAAACACCAGTAAGCATGTGTAAGTGTGTTTGTGCGGGGTATGCACTGCTTTACAGGCACACATATATAGATATATATATAAATATATACATATATAGTTGCAGACATATACATATATATATATGTGCGTGTGTGTGTGTGTGTGTGTGTGTGTGTGTGTGTGTGTGTGTGTGTGTGTGTGTGTGTGTGTGTGTGTGTGTGTAGATATACACAGATATACAGCTATGACAGGAAACAGCACACAAGAATGACATATGTTCACAGGCTATGCCAACTGAAGTGAGGGGACCAAGCAAGAAACATGAAACAAGTAGCATGACCTCCCCCCCACAAGCCAGACACAGGAAACATACACACAAACCCACAAATAATGTAAATAGTCCACTGCTCCCCAGACCATAGGCAGGATACAACCGGGGGAGTACACAGTGCACCCATGAAATCTAAACTTGGAACACAGACAGAAGCGTCCCTTGTGGGACACCCCAAAAATTGACATAAGACCAAAAGAAGGTGATACCCCGGCCATTCTGGCTGGGGTGTGTACATACCAGGAATACAAGAGTGGGAAAGCCTGATGACTCATGGGTCAAGACAATGTATGACATGAGTCCCATGAAGTGGAGAGTGGGCAGTGTGTAGTGGTGTGTTCAGACCTGACCAGGACCCAGAGTAAGGATGGGTGCTGTAGAGGAGGTGTGGGTGGGGGAACTATGGGTAGCTAGTTATGAGTCTAGGTATGCAGGTGTTTGCTGATGTGGGCCTATATGGACAGCCCCAGGGATGTAAGCAAAAGTGTTCATTGGGCAGAGGCATCACCCAATGAGCATCCAAACCCGCTACGACTCCCACTGCAGCAAAGTGTAATCTACATGGCAAGGAACGGAATAACCAGATGTAGATGTATATATGTAGAGGTATGTGTGTGTATATCTACCCATAGAGACATAGAGATATACCTCTCCATCTCCGTAGTACAAATGTATACATATAGAGACAGAATACATATACATACCCACATATAGATATATACATATGCAGGCACCCATAGACCCATATGCTGTTAGATATATATAGACAGCAATATATAAATATATACGTGTATGCATACATATACAGATATATCTGTATATAGTAATGTATATATATATATATATATATATATATATATATATATATATATATATATATATATATATATATATATATGTGACTGTAAATATACACATGTATATAGCTAGAATATGATACAGCAGTTACGAATTACATATGTTCACAGGCCGTGCATATGGGGGGGTGAGGGTTCCACTCAACAAACGTGTAACACGTAGCATCAACATGTACAAGTGTACCTGGTTTGGCTGGCACATATTGTGTACACAGACTGTTATCATCAGATATGCCAATACTGACCTGGTGTGGCAGGACCTGCTAATAGACAGCAGGTTGATCCTGCACCCACATTGATAGCATGATACAGGTATTCCCTGGTGTCAGTGGCATCTGTCCATACATGGTATGTGTGTAAGGTATTGTATGGCCTTTGTGAATCACATTCGATGGCACCACATATGTTGCAGGCATCCAGTGGGGAACATAGTGAAGGCACATTGTATGCAATTATGTGCCTATTGTACTGCTGGACAGGGTTCCATGCTCTCGGCAGCCCACTGCAATCACACCATGCCTACTATCTGTCATCAATGTGCAGGGTACTAGCAACATAGCGGGATATTCTAGGCAAGTGTGTTTGTGTATGACACATGGGTTCAGAACGTATTCCGGGTAATAGTAGGATTTCATACTTTGTTCACCAGGCCTTTTGCCAGATGTAGGGGTATGGCTTGCCAACACAGTCCCTTGGCTGATTGACATCTGCATTCATCATGAGGTGGACATTGTGACATATAATATGGAAACCATATAGGAAAACTACAGAAACCACTCTCCAACATTTCCAGTGGTTAGACACTCACAGCCATCTCCGTACAGGTTCTGACTGTCACACACACGCACACACACACACACACACACACACACACACACACACACACACACACACACACACACACACACACATGCCATGTCTTGGAATAGAACCCCTACCAAACTAGTTTATCACACTACAGCATTACGCAGTTACAGGATGCGATACGGAGATTACTGGGTTATAGTAGTCCCAGAGGTGTATTTCTAGGTGGGTGACATCAGCAGGATTGCCAAAGGTGAGTATGTGAATTGTAAAGAGTGTGCATACTCTAAAAAGCATTGTTTCTTTCTCAGGCAGACAGACACACAGTTGGTCTGTCTGGGATTAGAACACCTACCAAACTAGTTTATCACACTACAGCATTATGCAGTTACAGCATGTGCCATGGAGATTACTGGGTGACAGCAGTCCCAGAGGTGTATTTGTAGGTGTGGGACATCTGCAGGATTGCCAAAGAAGGGCATTTCAAGAGTACTGTGAGTTGTACATGTCTGTTACCTGTGTGCGCCCGCTGCTCACTGTCATGAAAACACATTTATACCCATTTACAACTGTCTTATTCAGTCCTAATTGACAGTATCAACAAGGCTTGCAAGTCTTGAACCCTGGACCATGGACACTGAAGTCACTGGATTTACCACTAAGCCATCTGGGTTGTATACATGTTTCATGGATTTTATAATGCACATCTTACTACAGGTATTCCACAGTACTGAAAACAAATGGGACTTTCACTTTGTGTACATATGTAGAGTATCCTTGAATGTACTGTACTCTGTGAAACAACAAAGACAAGTCTACATCTGTACAACTGTCATAACTACACACACACATACACACACACACACACATATATATATATATATATATATATATATATATATACATACATATACACAGACACAGCTATAGCTATATATATATATATATATATATATATATATATATATATATATATATATATATATATATATATATATATATATATACACATGTCTGAACACCCTTTGTGACACAGAAGGGTTCCAAAGGAACTGACATGTACACAAAACAGAGGCATCTCTTGTTTTATAATTTATATATGTATATGTGCATTTTAATAAGCATTGATTTTCTTTTTTGATTTTTTTTTAGTTGTATTTTTTTTATTTTTTTTAAATTTTTTACCAATTACTGTAATTACTTACTCTGGACTAAAAGAAAAAGAAGGAGAGTGGTTTACTAACTGTAACTTCTAGAAGAAGTCTGCTTAAGAAGCAGAAAAAAGCGGCAAGGGCATATTAATAAATCTGTGGTCTATTTTTAGTTTATTCGTTCAGCCTGGTGTTTTTGAATGGTCACTGAACAGTTTCTCTGTGGAAGTGTTGCTTTTGCTAGTATCTCTTATTTTATAACATTTAAATCTTAATCAGTTCACCAGAGAAGGGATGTTTTTTGTGTATGTGGAGTTTGGGGTGGGGAATGATGGCTAATGTAATCTACCCCAGGGATTGTGGAGTTTAGGTGGGGGAATGATGGGTATGGACGTACACCCCAGCGACCACTTCTGTGTCACTGCTCGACAGTGGCACAGAAAAATAACATACCCAACTGCATTCATTCTTGACTGTGTATTCTTTACCATTCCTAACTATGTAATACTTTGTAGACACCAGTCACCACAGATGGCTACCATGGTGTGCAGCATGCTAAAAGACATTACACATGTGTATGCCTGGCTACAGAGTAGTCACACACACAAACAAGGGCATACTTGCCAGTATTGTGCATACACGTCTTGCCTATGTAAAGGTAACTAGTATAGTGGTATGCATTTGGGGTATGTGCCACAGAACACATACAATTACACTTACTCTGATTCCACTTCTGAGCTGGGTGACATCACAGGACTGATTACTTGCAGTGGGGAGGGGGGAGGGGAGAAAAGAGAGGTTTAGCAGTTGACAAGGATAAAGGCCAGTGCAAAAGGTGGTATCTCTTTGGAATGCAGCAAAACCCGCTGTCATGACAGGATGCAGACACACACACACACACACACACACACACACACACACACACACACACACACACACACACACACACACAGCCACACTCAGCCATTTGCTGACACACACACACTCAGGCATATTCTGACACACACACATTTGCCAGTGGTGGGATCAGAACTCCTGCCTATTTACAGATCACTATTACAGTACTATGCAGTTATGAGACACACCACAGAGATTACACATTCCAAGGCAGTCAGACTGCCCTTCTACGATTGAGGACAACAACAGGGATACTGACAGTCACAATGTAAATAGCTGTAAACCTGTGTGTTTAAAGTAGGTGTCTATTACAGCCTGTATGCACAAACAAGACACATCATCTGCAGGTAGTACATAGGTAGGCCTGAGAGGTATAGTTGTAGCACAACAGGAACCTGAATTGGAGTATGCTCATCTGTGGAATGGACAAATACTATCACTATACAGGGTTACAGTGGTCATGCTCATACACATAGAATCACAGAACTTGTTTGGATGCATTGACTCCAATTACACAAGGTGACAGTGGGCATGCTCATACACTTAGTAGCACAAGGCCGTTTGGGATGCACTATGTCTACAACTACACAAGGTTATACTGGGCATGCTTATACACTTAGTAACAAAGGGCTTGTTTGAATGCACTGACTCAAATTACACAAGGTGGCAGTGGGTACGCTCATACACTTAGTAGCACAGGGCTGTTTGGGATGCACTCTGATTCTAACCACAGAAGGCCACAGTATGCATGCTCATACACTTACATGTACAGAACATGTTGTAATGGACTCCTATTGTAAACACACAGGATTATAGCTATGTACATCTTACCTGTCCGTATAGATGCACAGCATACTGGTTTACTACCAGATACCTGCATGTGGCCCGTACATGATATAGCTGTGTCTGTGCTGTGTGATACACATGCATACATGTAAATGAAGTACTGACATATATATGTTAAGTATACACAATCATGCATGTGTGGACATGACAGACAATAGATTAACTGGGACACACAGGCAGATGCTACCTACAGCATGTGTCACACACCTTGCTGCCCTGAAAGGCATACATTGATAGCAAGTTGTGGACAGTGGCATTATACTTGGAACAGTGACATGTGCAAGCATAATGTGTGAGCCACATTGTGTAATGGTATTGAGGTGCAGGTGTCAAGATGACCTCTCCTGGCTGTGTTAGTAGTTGTCATTATTAGCAGGACTGTTACACTAAGTATATCTCACATTGGTTATATACACAATGTCTGCTGCTGTCCGTCACCTTACATGTGGCATTTGCTACCAAGCACATTACTGCCACTCGCAGTGATGCCATGGTATGAATGGCAACTGATAGACCATAACAACGAGTCAGTGTCCTGCTGTTATTATGAGGTTGTCCAGTGTTTGTCATTCTGGGCTGTCATGACTGAATGACAAGCCTTTGACACAGAGCACATGTATCCATGTTTCAAGTGAGTGTTGATAATACCTAGGTCACATTTACCCATACAGTCGCATTCCAAGGCAAATGTCCTACACACAGAAATAACACCCTGACACCAACAAGACAATTGCATTGGATGCTTATGCTAACCAGTGCTAGATGTGTGGCTTTTGTAATCCATTTGCTCAATGTAGAACCTACAATGGGGAATACTGACATCTGTGCAGTGAGGAACACCTGGCTCAAGGCTCTGTAGTGCACAATTGCACTACCACCATATAACTCAGATCCAGACATGTGGGCCATAACACTGGTGTGGACCATTCCAGGTGGTGGTGTCCACATATTCATAAAGGCTACTCACATGTAAAGACCACTACTTTGACATAACTCATCACAGATGAGTCATGTACAGGTGACAGTGGCAAAAGCTGCATTCTTGGTTGTATCCTCATATACATCCACCACCTTGTCCCCAGACTACCGACACATATCCATATGTGGTATGACATAGTATGGCAGACTACCAGATAACCTTTGATTGGTGGACTGTACCTAGGCCTGCATCAACTGTGCAAAGTACCCATGTATGGACACAGCTGCATAATGTGTTATGCAATGCAATAATACCACTGTTTGTAACCAGCTCAGTTATACACATACCAGGGTCCTTTGGATGTTGTCAGCATTAACACAGTCAACTGTTGCTGTACACCAGTAAACAACACCCTCATGGTTGGATATGACCTAACTGTACCTGCCCTGGATATGTACATCCCACACTCATACAACATAAATGACATTACCATAGCTTTCGTTATCCTTTCTACATACAGGTGGCTACAATCATTACACACATGCACAATGCAGATAGCATGCTAATAGTACATAAGGTTTGATATCTATGTCAACAGAGGTAATATTCCCTCTCTACTGGTTACCCATGGCAGCTATCATATCATACAACAACCCATGTGGCATGTATGTCATTAGACATGTCCACCTAATGCAATGCCTACAAACATACCCATATAACAAGATCATAGGACCTACACAAGGCCTGTATTGACAGACTCAGGGAAATCCAGCTCTGCTCTGTATGTTCCTGAGTAGTCACAGGTGATATGTTCATGACATGTACAGCCATGTGTGCCCACAGCTCCTACATATACCCCATGTCAACAATTGCAAGCCATGCATGCTGTGTGCTGTCTGGACATTAGCCTTAGTACCACAATAGCCAGTACGTGTTGGGGTGAGATGTTTACAAGCCACAGACCTCGTACATGCTTGAATGAGTGTACTGCCTAGCTCTAACAGAGCACACTGCTGGCAGTAAACATGATGTATGTGTGGCACATATAATGTGCTCACTGTTGACCATTACAGTGCCCTGGCTTCACCATGGCACTGTCAAGTAACAGTTTGTAGGAGGATGACATGGAATAATGCTGTGTGTGTCTTGCTGATATGTGCTGTTGTCATATATGTACACTTGGCTACTTGGTGAAGGTGGTTGTGTCCTACCAGTACATGAATACAACATCCATTATGGTGTAATGCTCGGCTATGTTTCACACATGGCGTGGGAAAGGTGTGGAATGTATCCTCTTGACCTGCTAGTCCACTTACTGATGTAGACCGCATATGTGTACATTTGATGTTTGTTTAGATTCCATGCATGTGCAGTGTCTGATGTTTGAAGGTGACTGTTGTCTTAGTACATCATGCTGTTGCAATACAGCCTCAACATTGACAACTGTATATGGTGATATACTCAAAGTACAGTAAGCTGTACATGAGGTATGGACAGATGTTTGGACATGACTACTAAGTGGTGGGGCTACTTTGCAGATAAATGATTACTGAGGACAGCTCACTGGTGTATTACAACCATTCCTACAATAACCTGTGTAACCGCTAAGGTCTGGTTTTGTTAATTGAAATGGAAAACAGACAATGTAGAATGCAGTAAGGGTGACACTGAAGGCAAACCTCTTGACACCTGTAACAGTAATACCTCCCCTGTGCATATATTGTGCATATATCAGCACATTTGGCAAAGGAAAGAGTCAGCATGCTTTGTAGTGAATGAGATAGTGCTGTACTTCTGTAATACCTACCATGAGATGGGCAGGTGTTTGATTCACAGTACTGGTACGTGTGGGTGTTTGTGTGTCCATATATGTCATGGATGGTTGGGAATACATCCTACATGTTTTTCACTCTCCTGAACAGTGTTGTTGACATCAGTACAGAGTGAAGTGTAAAAGAAAGGCATAGGCAGGTGGTTGAACCTCACACATGTCAAGTGTCTGTATGTGTGTGACATAGGTGTACATCTTTGTGAATTCCACAGTGTGTGTGTGTGTGTGTGTGTGTGTGTGTGTGTGTGTGTGTGTGTGTGTGTGTGTGTATGGCTGTCCAGTCCCTGGAGTGAGGCTGTATTTTACCATAGTGAAATGTTAATGCCCCCTCTCCCATCCACTCAATGCAATCTAGTATCCCTGTTGATATCATCAATCTTAGATGGGCATTCTAACCGCCTGTTAACATGTACACCCTGGGGTGCGACTTGTTGTTACATAGCTTACTGAGGAACCCCCACCCACATACACTCACTGCACTGTAGTATCCCTGTCGATGTCCTCGATCTTAGGCCATTCCGACTACCTGAATATGTGTAATCTCTGTGGTGCATCTTGTAATTGCATAGTACTATAATGATGATTTGCACATAGGCAGGGGTTCTCATCCGGACACTGGCAACTGTGTGTGTGTGTGTGTCAGACTGTGTGTTACTGTGTCTGTGAATCCCTGAGTGTGTGTGTGTGTGTGTTTGCATCCTGTAATTGTAGCAGGTATTACTGTTTCACAATGAGAAGCCACTATTTCCACTGGCCTTTACCTTTGTCATCTGCTATACCACTCTTTTACCTCCTCTCCTATATCTGTGATGTCACCCACTATGGATGTGATGGCTCTGAACACAGTAGCTTACTACACAGCTATCATGCTCTTGGATCATTAGAACAGTAAACATAATTGAAACATGGGAGATTATAACTGTGATGTGGAAGCTACAAAGTGCATGCAGGTATTGTCATACAGACCTGTGAGTAGTCAACATGTACATATGGGGCACTAACCGCAAACAATGACATCCCCCGGCACATGCAATTACACCTGAAAGAGGAAGGCAGAACATCAAGATCAACATGCTGTTAGTGTTGTTAGTGTTGATACACATGATACATACTGTCAAATGTACAAAATGCATTCTAAAACTGTAATACATGGTATGTCTGCTGCCTGTCAACACTACTCAACAATATTAATCTACAATTGTCTACTTAGTATGTTCACCCTGTGCATCAGACCATATGAGCATGTCCCTGCACCGATGGTGTGGATGACAGGGATGCGGCATAGGCATCATCATATGCACAGGGTGATAATGTTTGCCAGAGGCTTAGGCTGTGCCATTGGATGACATCATGTGTGTGTGTTAGGGCCTGTGATATCATTGGGTGTGTGTGGATGTTATGTGTGTGGGTGTGTGTGTTGAGGTGCCCTACATTTGTTTCTGGTGTGTGTGTGTATGCATGCACACAGGTCTGGCATGTGACTGGCCTACACAGGGGTATTATTGACAACTGCAGACTGTAGAAGTCAGGTTTCACAGTTCACGGTGTCTGGCCATAGCCACGTGCCCTGCGCCTGCCAGGGGTTGCATGGGCACTACCAGGTAGAGGTCCAGATTGGGTACTGTCTGATGACACATGTCCACTAGAATCGTGTTCCTGTTGGGACCGTCCAGGACCACGTGCACATGGCCTGCTGTGTCCTGGTGTGGACTGCACAGCACCAGCTGCATTGCTGCTGCTACTGCCACTATAGGAGTGGGCATGTGCAGTAGCATGTTCATGTAGACCTTCAACAGGTGATGTAGCTGACCTATGTCCATGTGCCCGATGCCTCACTCCCACCAAATGTTCCAGCACAGACATTCCACGCTCGAGGATTGACATGCCACGGTCAAGGACTCCCACCATGTCACCCAATCATCTGTCCAAAACATCTGCAAGATGATGGTGAGTATTTGCAATTCCCTGGATGTTGTCAGTTAATAAATGGACAGCAGACCTCTGAAGCCTCAGACCTTCTCTTTTGTGCCATTCAGCACGTGTCTGTGCCTCCATTACAGCCTGAAACATGTGTCTGGTGACTCCAGCTTATGTGCTTTGTCTCACAGGGGCATGTTGGCCAGTGGTCCTCCTATGAGCAGCACTGGGCACATGCCTGTGTGAGACATCACCAGTCAGGTGACTGGGATCATGGTGTGCAGACACACCTTCCATAGTCTCCACACTTCCCTGTTCCATGCTACCACCTGCCAATTGTTCTTCCTCTATGGCCAGTGGTGATGGGGTATGTATAGGCAGGGGAACTGTGTGTGAGGATGAGGGGGATACAGGTGGAATGGCAACCAGTGGCACAGATTCAGCCCCTGACAACCCTGCCTGTGCCTCAATCATACTTTCATCATCACTGCTAGAGTCTGTGGGGACACTAACATCAGGTGGACTGCAGGAGGGCAATGCACCTACATCAACACCTGTGAGAGGAAGACAAGAACTGTACATTACAAGTTATACCACACAGACACACACAGACACACACAGATACATGCTATGGCACCCAACGGCATGCAACATGCAGGTGATATGGCAGATGGCTCAGACAATTATAGTGGTAGTTATCATACATCCCTGAGTTGCACACAACAGCATGCATGTGTTATAGCAGATGGCATGCACCTTACACAATTATAGTGGTGGTTAGCATACATACCTGTATTGCACCATTTGTGTTAGTAGCTTATGCCCCATACTTGCAACACAATGCATGCACTATGCACCATTGCACCGCACTGCCATGGTGTGTGCAACATACACCACATGTTAACAGACCATCGCTGACCTTTGCACATCTGCCACTGATGCTTTGTGTTGGCCACTGCCCCTTTATGTGAGGACATGAGCAGAAGGGTATGTCGACTGAATACTATGTTTGCCTGAGCCCTAGCCTGCATATCTCCCCCAAAGCAGTGCATGTCTGTTCAACATTATTCCACCTACCCCTAAGCTGAGTCTACAGACATTGTGCATGTGGCTGTACACACATGTTTGACATGGCTGTCCCTACTTTGCAATGGTGCCACAGACCAGCACAGCACCAGCCTACTCAGAGGTGATCTCTGCCTAACATACAAAGCTATGTCAAACCCAGAGCTGTTGGACATGCTCCACTTAAAGAAATCCCAATCCCTCTGAGCTACATGCTCTAGGGACCTAAACCTTGTCACCACAATAAATAGAACATGCCGGAGGGATAGATTCCTGTCCCAGAGACTTCCCATACTCGGGAATAAACTACCTATCTATATCAAATGAAGCTCCTCATTAGCACTCTTCAAGAAAAATCTTGATGATTGGATGGGAAATAGGAAATTCACCCCGAGGATCACCTCTGTGGCTCTGCTCAACAGTGGCACAGGAAAATAATTTTCTTGGGTGGCAAAAGCCAGGGTACCTTTTTGGCTGGGCTTGTATAGGCCCCAGGGCCAATAGCCTAGTACCTACCTATGAATCTATGAACCTATGAACAGGTTTACAGTACACCAGCCTGATGTGTGACATATGACCTTGCCAATCACATGTAGTATGACATGTCTTCTGCTGATGTGTTGAATGACATGCATACATGTGTAACACAATGGTGTCCTTTCCAATCTACAGTATGATAATGGTGTCCCAATGCAGGGATGTGTTTTACTAACAATGGCCTTCAGCTTCAATGTTGTCTGCCTGCCCTACTGCACATTGAGCTGACGTGCATAGCCATTGCAGGGCATCATGTGGCTTCACTATTGCTATACAGTGTGAGTTACTGGCAAATTCATAGCCATGACTGTGTTCACATACAATACATATCTAATGTGGAATGTGACCCACGTCACTGAGGTGTATACACACTAAACCCTAATGTGGAATGTGTGACACAGGTCACAGAAGGGTATATGGATGACACCCCTGCACATCTGCAACTGTATTACTGATGCCTCACAACTATGCCCACACATGGCTAACTTAGCAGTACTCTATGTCCCACATGCCATCTGTGTACCTCACACATATGAGGAGCCGGCATGACAGTGAAATCTGACACCAGCAAGGTGAATGTACTGTATCTGTGGCCTGATGTGGTTGGATGTGTATGTTGTGCAACACATGTATGTATTTGGATACTGTATAGGTGAATGCTTTCATGTCGTGACACACTCAAGATGTTAAAGACATGTTATGTGGTGGTTTCATGTTATGCCTACACAAGCTGTGCACAGGCCTGTATGATGTTTGGTGTTTCACATCTGCAAAATCACCATTACACAAAGGCCATAGTTGTATTGTTTTGAGCCAATGTACAACAGGGTGTACACACATGTACATCACTTCTACTGTGTGTGATGCTTCATGTCTCTGGCCATCCTCCATGGCCATGTGTACACATGTTCTCTCCAACGGTTGTGATGGCCATCTATTTCGCATGTCAGTGTTATCCCATATGACATACACCCGTAGATGTCATATTCTCCACTGAGGACAGGGTTATGCAGACAAAGGGTGGTATGTATGGGATGTGAGACATCATGTTTTGCAGGATAGTTGAGCAGTGTTGCAGTCAGCCCACTATATGTCATGGGCATGTCAGATAGCACATGACATTGTGTGACATTCATAGCAAGGGTATATCCTGTGGGCCGGTCATACTCCAGCTCCAACACATTTGGAGTGTGTGCACACATATGATCTCTGTACAGTACTGCTTGTATTCCCAACATGTGTAATGCTGTTATGTAGTACCTGTCCCTACAGTGAAACACACCTCCACCATTGTATTCACAGTTGTCCACACATCTGGCAATGACAGTTTGGAAGGTTTAGTGTAGGTGTTTCATATAGTCTTCAATTGCTTCACGTGGGTAACGATTGTGATGCATTGCAGGTCTGAACGTGTCTATTAACAGAACCACCATACATTATGTGTACATGTGTTATGACAGATAGCATGCAATTAATATGATCTGTGCATTATCAAGCCTGGTAAATAATAACAATCTCACCTGACACAGGCTGCTGTCACTGAAAAATGCCAGAGGTACCTAAACAGGAGTGTCACAGCAGTAAGATGATTATCTACACCTGTGTGATAGCTACAGGGTGCAATGTCCATGTTAGCACATAAGCCAGTACAATACACTATACTATGGAGCATACACATCTGTGCATGCATAGAGTAGCAGACTATAATATGTGGCATGTGTGCAGACATGCCTTGCATATGATGTTACATTACATATTGTACAGTAACACGTAACTATGTGAAATATAGTTGTGTTATATGTGCAGTACTGACTTACCAGGCAACTTCAGACTCGGTGGTTGAGAGACACCCACCTCCACAGTACCAGCTAAAGCTTGTGGACAGAGGTCTGCAGGTGTCCCCAGGTTGGCCAGTAGATCCTTAGAACATGTGAGTGGGGGACTGGGAGAGTGGCCCCTCACCTGTTGCACCTTGTTCCCTGGTGACTGCATTAGCACGCTGTTTCGCCTGTCTTATGAGGTCAATGCAGTGTTGGCGCACCTGCTGATAGGTGTGATTGTGACCGCCAACATCATTTACCCTCCTGCGGAGTTCCTCCCACAGGGCATCCCGCTGCTGTGCATCTTGTGGGACATGGCTGAAGAGTGTTGAATGGTTGTCGAGGAGGTATGGGATGAGGACCTCATCCTCCAAGCGGGTGTACACTGGCAGCCTCCTACGTGGCATACCTTGAAGACATAATGATGGAGACAGGTCACAGTAATTCACAGAGAAGTACAGAAGTACAGCTGAACATACATGTGTATCACATTTATTAAGATTACAAATAAGTCTCTGCAAATCTACATGACACTAACACCACTGACATGTTTAAGTCACACACATTTGACACTTACTGGTGATGTGATGTTATCACCATATATGTGTGTGTCATGTGATGACATTACTCATACTCCATGTGCATGTTGTCTTGACGTGGGCATGTCTGTTTGCCTGTACTGGTGTCTTTACCAATCAGCACATGCCTGGATGTCTTCACATTAATGCAATTGACCTTAATTCTGTGTATATGTCACATATATAGTCATACATAGCCTTTAGGGAAGGGACATGTGACCCTGCAGACTTGCTCACAGAATATTTTACATGTATGTGTTTTGCTATATACATCTACATGGCACTGTACAGCTGTGTAGCATCCTGCCATGTATTGCCTGTGTTGCACATGTGAAACACATGGGAAAATAGCTAGCCTGATGGTATTTGCAGGGTTGGATATCAACTATAGCATGTATGGTCATAGTAAACTAGTAGGCTATATGCCCTTGGCCATTTATGAGCCTAGGCAGACAGATTACCTAGCTGTAGGCAACAGACAGGTAAGTTTAAGTGGCCAGTTCAAGCAGTGCCACAGAACTGATCCACAGGGTTACTGATTTATTTGGCATGTGGTCATCACACCATATCACAGAGAGGGCCAATGTGCAGCTTCACTGGACAGGGATGCATAGTATGGCAAGAGTATGTTAAGTGTATGGGACAGAGATCTGTCAGGCATGTTGTGATCCTTGTACTAGAAAGGTGGATGTCTATGAAGTATGTGTTTATTTGGGATCAGGATGTGGTAAGTGTAGCATGTCCAACATCGCTGGGTTGGACATGGTTTTATTCAGGGTAGGCTGCATGCTACATAGTGAAGCTAGGGATTGAGAAGGGCAGTGTAGGCCATCTACACATGGGCAATAACCCTTAAAGGAAATATGTGATATATTATGGGTCACATGAGTGTTGAGTATGGCTGAACAATTATCTCTATATTCATGAATGGCACCCTGTCATGATTAGGGGTGCCACATATGAATACCTGACTGGAGTGGTAAAGTAACTATCAAAGGAAAGACTGCTGTCCAGCTGCATCCAATACACACACAGTTGCCATTACGTTGACCGCTGCCTAGGTGGTAGTTCATGGGTATGGGGTTTTTAACATAGGGGATGACAATGCAATACCTACCTGTCAGATTGTGACCATACGTTACACATCACACATCTGACACACAAAGGCCCTTCTGTGTGTTTAACGCAGCACACATTGTGTCAACTATTGCTCTTAGTTCATAGTCATTTGCAAACATCAGTAGGCAGATGCCTTCTGTGTTAGTCTGTGTGGTATAGATAACAAAGAGGGGGAGTATCAGGAATGAACCCTGTATTACTGTGGCTGGCACTGCTTTGATGTGAGTGTATTAGTCAGACACCTTCTGTAGTGCTGGTTCTGCCAGCAGTCCAGTTGCCAACCACTCCTGTGACATAGGAATATACACCTAGTTTACTGAGTGTAGCTGGAACACAGTATGGGTGATGGTGTCCTAAGACCTGGCAAGGTCATGATATGCTGTGTGAATCAACCTTACTGTCATCTACATCTGTACTGAGTACGTCAAATACGTTGATTACGGTTCATGGCCTTACAGACCAGACTCAGCAGGGTAGTAGTGCACTATTTCCCATTATCAATGGTGTCTCCCCCTTTGTGGGGTGTGATAACTGTTGCTGTGCACCATTCAGTGTATACACAGCCTGACATGGAGCTATGATTGAACATGATGTGTATGTGGAGAGCTGATTGTTCTTACATTTGTGTAGGATACGCCATGGGATGTTGACAGGTCCCATGAAAGCTGTATGTATGGCTTTAGAGAGTGCAGCTTGTACCTGCATAGTTGTTATCACAGGGGCTCTGTAGTGTACATGGATATATAACCATGTGTACCTTTTGGGGGGTGGGAGTGGGTTTAGGTTCTTCAAGACCATATCTGGATGAACAGGTGCTATTTCTGTAGGTGCAGTACTTCCATGCCATAGTGCTGTGCAGCACGGCAGGTCTTGTCGTTGCCATTACGATTAATGACTCATCTATAGAATGCTCTGTGGTTGGCCTCATAATATGTGGCTGATTAGTTTTACAGTAGCTTTGTGTGGTTTTATATGGTGTATCTGCATCTTACTGAGGCTGACCAGGGATCAGCTACACTCATGTGTGTTCACTCTTGCAACAGTTACTACCTTCTGTGGTAAAGTTTAAAGCATGGTACCACCAGTTTTCCTTCTTGTTTATGTTTGGTTGAATCTTGGTTCTGTTTCAATGGCACAATCACTGCATGTATGTGACTGCTTAAGGTTGATTTGTATAGGATTTAGCATTTGCACATGCATTGTCCATCTGCATGGGTGCAATGACAGTCAGCACTTTGCACTTAGGAAGCATAACATTGGCTGTGGAGGCTGACTATGTGTAGCATACTGTTAGCCCTGTTTGTGTGACTGTTGTGATCCAGGTCATTGAGGTTGATGGAATCCAACATTCATTGAGCACAGGTGTTGGTACATGAGGAATCTTCCCAATTCATAATGGAATAGTTGAGAGTAGCCATTATTATGGTTTTCTGTCTCAAACCTAATCTTCCCCATTACAGCACATTATGACAGTTGGGAAATCCACGGCATGGGTCACAAGGTGCAATTTGAATTCCACTTTGGCACCAAGGTAGTTGCTCAGCATAATGCATCTGAATTTATGCAAGTGCAACTAGCATGGGGGTGTACATATCCTTCAGGAATATGGACACACCTGCGGCCCGTGTGTTCCAATAAAGGATAATGGGCAAGATGTGAGGTATGTGTTATAACATGGCCATGCAGGTGTGCTCTCCGGAGCATTGAAACATGTCTCAGCCACTGCACAGATATGTTCTCCATGTTAGGGATTGACATATGTGTGTCCTTATAGTGTTTCTGACATGTATCATTGTGTAGCAAGACCAGCAGTTTATTGCTTGGCTGTCCCTGTAACAGCAGTGGATCTTCACTTGAACTGTGCATGATGAAGGCACTATAGGGGAAGCATGAGCCCTAGGCAGTATCCAGATTCCCAGGGGTGACAGGTGCAGGCCCTGTCTGGCAAAGCATCATGATTTGTCAACCATGTTATCCCAGGCAGACAGATACTGGATACCCTTTGACTTGCACCACTACATTAGACAATTGTGGAATGTAATCCTTCTGTCCCTGTACTGCAGTATAATTCTGGCCAATGGCAGAATGCTACCCAGGCCTTGGGACATACCTGCATGGGCTACAAGACCTGACAGTTCCTACATGTGTTTCCATGCAGTCCAGGCTACTGCATCACAGGTCCTGCACAACAACATGGAATATGCCAGAGCCATGTGTATAGTTCAAAAGGCGGTCTGAGTGTATGGGTATGTGACTAATCATGGCAAACAGGCAGCTGACAGTATGTATGTCCTCGTATAGGTTGGTGTGTAACATAGTGCTAGAGTTTGCATTCACAAATGAGTACTGTTGGGCATGTTTCCGGCCACATGTTCTGAGGTGTGGCACAATTATGCAAACTATGTCATACAGTTTGTGTATTTCATTGTCTGTCTCTTCCAGCTTGGGAGGTCACTTGTTTGGCCAGAAACTTAGAAGCGTCTGTGAATGTGTGTGATTTTGGTAGTGTGTGTGGGTGTCCTTACTGTGTTCTGGTAAGGGTATGTGTTGGCTGTGATGATGAGATGCATGTGTTAACCTACACCTCATGACTGTCCAGTCCAGTCATAGTTGTAGACTGGACTGCCTTCCAGCTTACCCCTGTAGCTGCATCCCAGACAATGTGTGGGGTGTGGTGTTAGGTGGGTTTGGCAGTGTACATGGCATAGAGATTACATTCCCCCAGGATGGCCACATACACAAAGCTGACATTAGTAAACACCAGTAGCTGACTAGTGGACATGCCTGTATGAGCATTCAGTACTACAAGTACCAAGTACTGTATTTAGTTTACTTATTGTTTATGAAGATATTTTAGACAGTGATGCTCACATGTAAACATCTGTGTTATGGACGTGACAACACTGGCTATTACGGAAACATTGTAGCTACCTTTAGCAACAATCCTCCTCTGAGGAGCACATCACATCCTGATAGTTGATTACAGATGATGCAAGTGTCTACAGGTCTGTTTCCTTCTCTGGGTATATACTTACATATCCACCAGGACCATGAGCTCTGTTGGGCACAGACACCCACTCCCCAAACAGAGTCATGTATCAATAGACTCTGATGCCACTATCAACATGATCAGGATATAATCAGATAGTGTAAGCCATTACCTATGAAGCGGCTATTACACATGGACATCAGTCTCCTACATCTTACACTCCTACTGCAGATGTTACACTGGAGTTAAAGATGATATGCAACCTGTTTCATTACCAGTACTGTGCACTATCTTACATACAGTATGTGCAAGCGGCTGTTTGGTTGGCAATGAGAGGTTAGGCTACACAAACTTGGTAGTTCAACCAGTGTGTCTCTCCTCTCAATATCCACTCTATGTAGGTGTGCACATAGCCATTTGGCCCAGCTCTGTAACAAGGGTCACTACACATTTGCATAACATGTACACATGCACAGCTGTTATGGCTTGCAAATGACACTAGAGAGGTCCAGTCCTGTAACAAGGGTCACTACACATTTGCATAAAATGCACACATGCACAGCTGTTATTGATTGCAAACGATACTAGAGAGGTGGATATTACATGTGTTATGTGCATGGATAGTTACCTACCTCTTCCAATTATCTTTGCTATCATGCTGCTAAACTGTCAGATGAATACAAGTGATATGTATCCTGTTATTGAGTATTGTAATTGCAAATAGACATAACTACTGTTTGCATAACATAACAGAAATGCTATGTAGACTGGAATACAGATCTGCCTAAAATACTGTACATTGCACTGTTATTGACACAATATACCACAATGCAAACCATATTTGCACAGTAAGCCCACCTTTGACATGTTCATCTTACTTATACACCCATACATATGTCGACTGTTACAATATATCGACATATATTATCCCCTGTTATATACCTGTTGGACCAATCCTGACACTGACAGTGGCTGGAAGTGAATTGGTGAGTTCCAAGCCCATATCATCTCCTGTGGTGTGTGAGGAGTTTGCCTTGTGACCTACAGCAGTACACACATAGAATACTACAAGCATTACTACTGCTCAACAATACATCGCTACAAGATAGCTATTTCTACTATATGCATTGATTACACTGTAATTCTTACAGAACAGGTACTACATACACAGACATACTATATGTTATACATACCTTCTTAGTAATTGGAAGTGTTATTGACTAGTATAATACTCATTTTCGGTTTGTCTTTTAGTGTTTTGTACTGTCCTACAGTTAGATAGAAATGGTTTGAATGTATGATAAGGCAACCTTTTATAGTTACAGATCAGTAACATGTGCTATCCCGATAACCAATTGGTGTTCCTAAGTAGCTAATTACATGCACATCAGTTGCGCTGCTACAGCCTTAGCCAATACCATGGCAACAGTGGAGTATAATTGAGTACTCCACTTGGGCATTGTCCCTTTGCCTTACTTGTGAGGAATGCAGCCTGAAAGTGTTGTTTGAAATCTATTGCAACAGCTGTATGGAGATGAACAGTAATATATTGTGTGTAATGCCTAGAGGATTTGGTCTTAATGTGAGTACTGCTGTTTCTGAACATTGCTACTTGTGCAGGGTTTGTCTGTACCTAGTACTTCTGCATATGTTTCAGTCTGGCCAGGATGTTTGATCAGCTCAAGGCTGCATAGCTATGCATATAATGTTAGGGGGTTTACAGTGTGCTTACCAGACATATTTAGTTTGGTGTTAATGTGTATCATACTGTGCTGATAATCAGTACTCGGTAACACTTCCTGGTGTACGAAGCTTTCAACCCTTTGAAACGGGATTAGTTCATACAAACCGTGTAACATCAGCAGCTGTTCAATTGTATAACAGCAACTATTTCACATAGGGCCATGTTAGTGTGTCTGTGTCCAGGTATGTTAAAGTTTCAGCAGATGTTGTACAGTAGTTGAATAATCGGTTATGGTATGACAGTATGTATTGATGTAATTATTTTGGTTGTGGGGTAGATGTTGGTGGGTGTTCATAGCACATGCAGCTGTGTAGTAACCCCTTTTATACAACTTCAATATGTGTGTGGATGTTCTTTCCCTATGTGAACATCTATCCCTTAGTGGACTAATACTATGGTAATTGCAGGCTGATTCATTAAGGCACTGTTAAATGCTTCCTGTATAGCATGCAGGTACTGTTAGTCCTTGAATCATTTTGGCACTACATCGGAATGTAATAAAGTTTTGCTAAATGAAAGCTGTCTGTGTATTTCTGTCATGAATATTTGCAGTCATTGCAGTTGTGTTGGTGACTGTGTCCATAGAACATATTTGTAATAGTCAAATTAAAATGTCCACTCCTGTGGCAGGTTAGCGCTCTGGTTCTAGATAAACAGAATATAATCACAAAACACAAATGAACCCAAGCGTGAGCAGGAACTGGTCACTCGGATATAAAAAATCCAATCACTCTGAAGTAGAAAATCCAATATTTAATCCAAAAATCAACAGGAAAGGACAGTCAGATAAGCGCTTTCGCAATGCAGCTTCTTCAGATCTATTACATACTCATTGAATATCACTGTTATATATACTTGTTACAATTCAGTAATTAAACAGTTAAGTAGACAATTAATTAACTGATTCAGAGAGTTTAAAGAGATAGAATGTTGAACCAGCAAATGTATGTTCATATCTAAAGTGCATTAGTGTAAGCACTTGTAATAAAAACAATAATACAGATAAAAACAAGTAAAAACATATAAGACATATATGTACATATACACTGCCATAAATAAATTTGTTAAAATACTGAATGATAAATAGTAAAAGTATTTAATAAAAATATTATTATTTGATATTCCTTCTTTGTCTCAATTTCGGTTTAATTGAGGCCCTTTCATTCAGACCACAGCCTTTATCGGCTTTTAACAATATTATCCATTCTGTTTCCTTTCCTTCTGTGTAAGTTTTTATATCACCTCCCCTCGGATTAGGAGTTATTACTTCCAATACTTTAAATAGAAACGTATGATGTTATGTGATCCTATCTCGCCTACATTCTGTACTGATGGGCTCGGAGCCGACCCCTCGGCTCTGACTTGGCACGCTATGCTATAGAGCGAAGCCTCTTATTGGCTGAGCTATTTTCTATCCCAGGATGCACCACCACTAATCCCCCAGATCTCGTTTGCCGCTTACAAGCTAAGATGTGGTCTCAACTTAGCTGAGCTAAGTACTGTTTCTTTCTAAAGTTTCCTGTCAGGAATTCTCTTATTATTACCCAAAAAGCTGTTTTAACAGCTATTTTTGTCGTACGAGTGTATTTTGGTACTTTTTGTTGTGGAAAATTGTATGTTTGATTGAGGGAAAGGTTTCCCGTTTTAGTTAGAGGGGCCTTCCCCTGTTATTCAGCTAGTATCTTTATTTTTTTTTTTCAAGAAGGTCAAGTACCCGTTTAAGTTAGAGGGTCTTGGCCCTCCTTTTCAGTATTTTGTTATTGTCTGATATCGTATTGTGTCTTTAAAAAAAAAAAAAAAAAAGTTGTTGGTTAAAATTTTTCGTATTGTGGTAAATCTTCAAGGTAGTGCTACTTTTGATATTACATTATGTCGAAAGAACATAGACCCTCCGGGTTCAAAAAGTGCACGAGGTGTGGTTATAAAATGTCTATAACCGATGACCACTCCTCGTGCGTATATTGTTTAGGCGCCAAGCACCTACAGGAGTCCTGTAGTGTGTGTCACGCCTTTTCATCGAGAGTCCTCCAAGAGAGGAAGAATAAATTAATATTGAAAGGGCTGATTAAACCCTCCTTCGAGGAGGCCTTATCTTCCTCTTCCTCTCCTACCAAAAAGAAGAAAAAAGTGTCGGCTCCGACCAGCCCATCAGAACCGACTGCTAAGAAACCTAGGCAGGCTTCTCCATCGGCTCCACGGACTTCGGAGCCGAGGGCGGAACAGTCTGCCTCAATGCCTCCAGTCTCGACTCCTCTGGTTTCGGAGCCGAGGACTGGGGAGTCAAGAGGCGGGTCACCTTCATCGGCTCCACTGATCTTGGAGCCGATGAGGGTTGCCGGCTCAGACTCTTCCCCTTCGGCGCCGAAGCCCTCCTCGGCACCGAGGGAAATTGTTTTGGGATCTCCCTTGGAACCGATATTGGTCGAGTCCATTCGGAGCCGGTCCCCCACTCCTATGGAGCCGATGGAGAAGTCAGTTCGGACCCGATCGGTCTCATCTAGATCCTCCAAGATGTCTGATTCGGACATCGACAGGGTGCTCCTAAGACTTTTCCAGTCTCCTGTGTTCCAAAAGTTAGTTTCGGCTCCAGCCCATTCGGCTTCGGAGCCGATGGTCCACCCTGTAGTTATGGTTCCTCCTCCAACAGCCTCAGCACCGTTGGAGCCGGTGCTGGTGGAGCTGATGGAGGTTTTCGGGTCGGGCCCGATCCTTACTCCAACTCCGGCTCTCGAGTCGGAGTTCGGTACGTGGACCTCCTCTGTCGGGCCCGGGGGGGGGACGCTTCGGAACTGATGTTTTCGGTCCCAAGCCTTCCTCTCGGTGCGTTGGCTGTCGGGGTACCGTCTACCATTGTGGCCACGGAGGTGGGACCTTCCCAGGATTCTGGTGGTCCGGCCTTCAGGGCCATGAGGAGTGCTTTAGCCAAATCCTCTTTGGCTACCTCCACGGTCTCTCCAGCACCTTCCCTGCATACGGAGACTGGGTCTTTGGCAGTTCCCCTGTCCTTAGACAGCGGAGCCCCGGGGCCTGAGGTCACCCCCACTGGGGGTTCACCCCCTCCTGGAGGTCCCTCTGAAGCTTCTTTGGAGGAACCTCCAAGGAAAAGATCGTGCAAGAGGAAGCACGTTGACTCCCCCGATGAGTCTCTCACGTCAGACACTGATCTTGATGATGCAGAGGGGTCCCCTAAGTCATCCTCAGATGATGTCTCCTTTGCAGACATCCTGGAAGCTCTCAAACAACGAGGTGGCTGGCAATCCAAACCCCCTTCTGCTGATGAGTCGGTGTTCCTTAAGGCCTTCGGGGCTCAGCCCTCTGCCTCCTGGGTGTCTCCGCCCTTCGACGAGCTCCTAGATTTGATCTGTCGAAGGGCGTGGGAACACCCAGACTCTGTGGAACCGGTGCCTGCTCGCCCAAACAAGTTCCTGTCAGCACCCCCAGAAAAGGAGTTTTTGACGAAAGGTGTGGCTGTAGATGCCTTGGTGGTGGCATCTGCTACCCAGCAAGATGTAGCAGAGGCTTCGACGTCCGTCCATCCTCCTAATAAGGAGTCTAGGAGCATGGATCGGTACGGTAAGCACCCTAGTTCAGCGGCCTTTACTTTAAGGTCCCTGAACTATCTAACGACTTCACCAGGTTTCAGAGGGATCTGATCAAGGAGCTTTCAGATACCCTCTTGGGTAACCTACCTGAGCAGCTGGCCCAGACGGTTGGCTCTCAGTTGGCTACGCTGTCATCCATATCAAACTCGTCCATGAGGCTCATTTCTTATGCGGCAAGGGCCAGTAGAGTGGTACAGGTATTGCCACGGAGGCAAGCCTGGCTCCGCCTGTGTCATTTTGCGGAAGCCTTCAAGTCTTCCTTTGCCGATGCCCCCTTTGATGGGTCCTCTTTGTTTGGACCCAAGGTAAAGGACACATTGACCCACTGTGAGCAAGAAGGTAAGACTTTGACTGCCGTAGGGGCATGATTTTCCACTCCCTTTCGGCCTTACCCCAAGGCTAAAAGAGGAGGGAAAATGTGGTTCCGTAGATCTCAGAAGTCTTATCCCTCACAGCAGGATGATCCCCCTTCTAGAGGCAGAGGAGGGGGAAATTCTTCTGGAAGACACCGTCCCAGAGGCGGCAGAGCCCCCGCAACACTGGAGACCGTGAATCCTTTCGTGGCTCTTCAGCCTTTCACAGTCCCTGAGGGATTGCCCAACTGTGCAGCTCCAGAGCCAGTCGGGGGTCGTTTTTCGAGGCACCTAAAAGCCTGGGAAGGTATCACTCAGGACCGATGGGTGCTTCGAATTATCGCCGGAGGTTACGCCATCCCCTTTTCTCACTCCCCACCTCAGTCCAAAAAAATCCCAGACCCGCCACCCAGTCAACGGGAAATTGCAGCCCTAGAAGTTTCAAAGCTGCTTCAAAAAGGAGTCATCCAACCGGTCCCCGCAGACCAGATCGGATTAGGGACTTACTCAAGATTCTTTTTGGTGCCAAAAAAGACCGGGGACTTGAGGCCCATTTTGGATCTCAGCATTCTAAAAAGTTCAGTCAAAAAGTCCAAGTTCCGAATGGTCACCCTACAATCCATTCTCCCACTGCTGGAGAAAGGTGTTTGGATGTGCTCCATAGATCTCAAGGACGCTTATTACCATATCATGGTACATCAAGCGTCCAGGAGACATCTGCGCTTCAGCCTAGGAGACAGTCATTTTCAGTTCCGCATGCTGCCCTTTGGTCTCACCACAGCCCCCAGGGTGTTCACCAAATGTTTGGCGGTCATGACTGCTCACCTGAGAAGTCTAGGATTCCAGGTGTTTCCGTATCTAGACGACTGGCTCCTAACTGCCACCTCCAAGCATCTACTATTGCGAAGCCTTCAAGCCACAATATCACTGGGCACTTCCCTTGAAATCACCTTCAGTTGGCCAAAGTCTGTGTTGCTGCCATCTCAACGCATAAGATTCATCGGAGTAGAGATAGACTCAAACCGAACGCGGGTCTATCTACCTACAGAAAGGATACAAACCATACAGGCTCAAGTTCGAGCCTTACTTCCCAGATCCAAAGCCCCAGACAGAATGGTCCTGCAGCTATTGGGATCTATGTCCACCACGGTTCTTCTAGTTCCCCTAGCAAGGTTGCATATGAGAATTCTCCAGTGGCTTCTTTCAACACAGTGGTCCTTTCAGGATCTCCCTCTCAGTCACCTCATATGGATCACGGAAACCTGCAAACGGGACCTTCGCTGGTGGCTGGTGCCCTCCAATCTGGATCAGGGATGACCCTTTGTTCCACCTCCTCCTGTGGCCACTTTGACTACGGACGCCTCCCAGATGGGGTGGGGGGGCATTCCCTGGGCAGGTCAGTCCAAGGCAAATGGCATTCGGAAGAGTCCCTACTTCATATCAACATCTTAGAAATGAGGGCGGTGTTTCTGTCCCTACAAGCCCTTCACGATTACCTCCCTCAGGGCGTAATTGCCGTTCACTCCGACAACATGCCAGTAGTCTGGTACCTGAACAAGCAGGGAGGGACCAGATCCTACCCCCTTTGCAGAGAGGCCATGAGAGTTTGGGAATGGGCAGTGTCGACCAAACGATTTCTAGTGGCAACTCATATCCCTGGCAAGGCCAATGTGATAGCCGACAGACTGAGCAGAACTATCCTCTCTCCACACGAGTGGTCTCTGAACATTACGGTTGCAAATCAGATTTTCAGCAAATGGGGAATTCCTTGTTGCGACCTCTTCGCAACCCCACTGAATACGAAGTGCAAAAAGTTCTTCTCCCTCACTCCAGCTCCGGGGGAGAGCCCTATGGACGCACTAGCCCATCCGTGGCCCACCAGCTTGCTATATGCTTTTCCCCCAGTTCCCCTCCTTCCCAGAGTGATCCAAAAGGCATCTCACTTGGGGAGCAAAATTATCTTAGTTGCTCCTTACTGGCCTCGTCAGGTATGGTTCCCCTATCTTCGGAAATATGCACTGGACGGTCCATGGTTCCTGGATAAGATCCCAGACCTATTAGTTCATCAGTCGGGACTACTCCACCAGTCCCTCCACACCTTGAAATTAACAGCTTGGCTCTTCCTCTTCCGACTATAGTCAGGAATCATACCTTAGACCCGGAAGTTGTACATATCTTATCTTCGGCCCACAAGTCTGCCACTAAGAAATTGTATTCTAGTAAATGGAAGAGATTTGCTATTTGGGCTCAACTCCGGGGTCTGGATCCCATCACTATTCCCGTATCAGAAGTCCTGAAATTTCTAACTTCCCTATTTGATCAAGGTTCTTCAGTCTCTACCATCAAGGTTCAATTGGCAGCTATCTCCAATTTCCACGAGTCTCTAAACCCACCTTTAATGAGCAACAGATTGTGTAAGACCTTCATGAAAGGTGCTGCGCTTTTACGACCTCCGATTTCTCATCCTGCTCCTCCATGGGATCTCGATGTGGTGTTACGTGCCTTAACTTCCTCCCCCTTCGAACCAGCAGCAACATGCGATTTGAAATTTTTTTCGTGGAAAACTGCCTTTCTGGTTGCGATTACTTCTGCCAGAAGGGTTTCAGAGCTTCAAGCTTTGTCTGTAAAACCTCCGTACCTGGTTTTTCACAAAGACAGAGTATCTCTCAGGCCAAATCCATCCTTTGTCCCTAAGGTTTGTTCCAGTTTTTGCCTACAACAGTCATTAGAACTTCCAGTTTTCTTTCCAAAGTACTCAAAGCGGAATACATATTCCACACATTAGATGTCCACAGGCAATTGCGTTTTTATTTAGATAGGACCAAACAAACAAGGAAAACAGATCAATTGTTTGTATCCTTTTCGGATAATAAATTGGGCAAAGCCGTCACAAAGGTCACTATTGCCAAATGGATCAGGGACTGTATTACTCAAGCTTATTCCTCTTCTAATAAAGAGCTTACGACCTCTGTCAAAGCTCATTCTACAAGAGCTATGGCTACTTCAATAGCATTCCATTCTAAGCTTGCCATTAGTGACATTTGTGCTGCGGCTATGTGGTCTTCCCCACACACTTTCATTTCTCACTACAAATTGGATGTGGCATCTCGGGGGCGAGCTTCATTTGGTTCCACAGTGCTCAGGAGTGTTTTCCAGTGAGCCACCCAGGATTTAGGTGCTAGGGACGCTGTCCCATCAGTACAGAATGTAGGCGAGATAGGATCACATAACATCTTTTAGTTATGTACTTACCATAACTTTAGATGTTTGGGATCCATCTCACCTACATTCCCAATAACCCACCCTCCTTCCCCCTTCCTTGGAGATCAGAAGAGATCAGAAGGTCCGAATCCTGTTGTTTCATCTTGAAACATCTGGCAATGTTATATAAACAAGTTATGTATGTGTGCATGAATGCGGACAAACAAGATCTGGGGGATTAGTGGTGGTGCATCCTGGGATAGAAAATAGCTCAGCCAATAAGAGGCTTCGCTCTATAGCATAGCGTGCCGAGTCGGAGCCGAGGGATCGGCTCAGAGCCCATCAGTACAGAATGTAGGCGAGATGGATCCCAAACATCTAAAGTTATGGTAAGTACATAACTAAAAGTTCATCATTGTGAGTTACAAAATGTTTTGCTAGGGCATTGTGTAGTGTACCCTTCTTCATATGATATACATGCTCTCTCATTCGATCCCTAAGCGGGCGGTTGGTCTTGCCCACATACAATGAGGAGCATGATTGACAGGTAGCTAGATAAACGACATGTGATGTCATACAATTAGCGTCAGCATGTATGTTAAATGTCTTCTCTAAGTCTGGGTGGAAGAAGTGAGTCGTACTGTCAATAAGTGAACACAAATTACAGTGACCACATGGCTTAGTATGTCCATCATTCTTATCTCTAGGACCAAATACGGGATAGCAAAGCTTTCTTTTTAGATTGTTCTTATTCCTATATAAAAATTTTGGTTCATCCCCAACAATTTGCTTAAGGTCACCATCAACATGTAAAATGCCCCAATATTTACTAATTACTTCTCTAAGCTCTGAATAATCAGAGGAATAATATGTGGAGAATTTAATACATTCTTTACGTTCAATACCTCTATCACTAATGTTCTTAAACTCTTTTGGTCCAAAATAAGGTTCAGCCCTTGTAGATCGTAATTCATATATGTCATTCAAATGTAGATTAATTTTATCTAGCTACCTGTCAATCATGCTCCTCATTCTATGTGGGCAAGACCAACCGCCCGCTTAGGGATCAAATGAGAGAGCATGTATATCATATGAAGAAGGGTACACTACACAATGCCCTAGCAAAGCATTTTGTAACTCACAATGCTGAACATACGTTTCTATTTAAAGTATTGGAAGTAATAACTCCTAATCCGAGGGGAGGTGATATAAAAACTTACACAGAAGGAAAGGAAACAGAATGGATAATATTGTTAAAAGCCGATAAAGGCTGTGGTCTGAATGAAAGGGCCTCAATTAAACCGAAATTGAGACAAAGAAGGAATATCAAATAATAATATTTTTATTAAATATTTTTACTATTTATCATTTAGTATTTTAATAAATTTATTTATGGCAGTGTATATGTACATATATGTCTTATATGTTTTTACTTGTTTTTATCTGTATTATTGTTTTTATTATAAGTGCTTACACTAATGCACTCTAGATATGCACATACCTTTGCTGGTTCAACATTTTATCTCTTTAAAATCTCTGAATCAGTCAATTAATTGTTTACTTAACTGTTTAATTACTGAATTGTAACAAGTATATATAACAGTGATATTCAATGAGTATGTAATAGATCTGAAGAAGCTGCATTGCAAAAGCGCTTATCTGACTGTCCTTTCCTGTTGATTTTTGGATTAAATATTGGATTTTCTACTTCAGAGTGATTGGATTTTTTATATCCGAGTGACCAGTTCCTGCTCACGCTTGGGTTCATTTGTGTTTTATGATTATATTTGTAATAGTGTATTGGCATATACTCTTCATATGCTATGTTCATATTGTTTGGGGGGGGGGAGGCAGAATGTGTGATTGCTATGGTCCATGTTATACTCAGATATGAACACTACTATGCTGTATACACACACGTATGTATGTGTGTGTGTGTGTGTGTGTGTGTGTGTGTGTGTGTGTGTATATACATATATATATATATATATATATATATATATATATATATATATATATATATGTATATAATATATTTATATATGTATATATATATATATATATATATATATATATATATATATATATATATATATATATATATATATATATATATATATATATATATATGTGTGTGTGTGTGTGTGTGTGTATATGCATATAGATATAAACTATAATATATATTTGCATTTGTGTTTAAGCGCCGCTTACCATTGTGCAAACCCATGGAAACCCGCTTACAACTGCTTAAAAGTGCTTTAATCCACCTGCATCCAACAACCCTTATTCTTATTCTGGCCCTCAAAATAACTTAACAGCCCTTGCAGGTCTTGAACCCGGGACCATGAACACCACAGTTACTGACGTTACTACTAAGACATCTGAGATATGTATAAATGTTATGGTGTTTAGAATATGCATTTTACTGCAGACATTCCTCACTACTGAAAACAAATGTGACAGTCAGTTGGTGTACATATGTCTGATACATGTTAATGTTCATATGTTTGTGAAATTAGGTGTTGCAATGTGACATGACAGGGTGTATTATGAATGAGAAAGGTTCTTGTTTTGTGTCCTTTTTATATTGTCCCCATACTCCATGTATACCCCTCCAGTTCACTTATTGAGCATCCAACCCAGGCTCTCCTTGATGCATGATTTCATTACCCATCATTCCTCCCCCGCCCCAATCTTCACATACACAACAACCATCCATTCTATGGTGAATTAGGTTAACATTAACAATTATAATAGCAGAGCTGCATGTATTTTGTGTACACTTCAATTCCTTTGGATTGCTTCTGTGTCACGAAGTGTGTTCATAGATGTTTATATATATGGCTATTGATGTAACTGTATAATATATACATATATATATATATATATATATATATATATATATATATCTATGTGCAGACATCACTGACGTGTGTGTATATATATATATATATATATATATATATATATATATATATATATATATATATATATTTCGTATTAATTTGTAACAGTAATGCATATGTAGACTTGTATGTATTGGCTACAATGTACTGTACATATGTACACAAAGTGACTGTCCCATTTGTGGTCATTACAGTGGAATGCATATGGTATAAGGTATAGTCTAAAGACTGTGAAACATGCATATACCTCAGATGGCTTAGTGGTAAGTCCCATGACTATAGTGTGCATAGTCCTTCAACACCTGCGATGCTTTAAAAATGTTTTTTACTCCAGAATATGGCCCATTTAAGCAGTTGTAAGCATGTTTAAAAGTGTTTGTGTGACATTATAGCAGCAGTTAAACACAGTTAAACAAACTTTGTGACGTATAACCTGTGCGCGCAAACACGGCCACATCTGCTAACTACTCAGGATATATACATTTCAGTGAAGTAACATCTCACTATGTGCTTGCATAACATTACATTCTCTTCTGACTTTACTCTCCAGCACACATGGGTTTATATGGGTGTTTTGAATGTTTATTATACAGATGATTGCTACCTATATATGCAAGCTGTGGTTAAGGTATACTTTTTAACATGATAAACATCCCTGACTTTATTGGGATTGGGACCTCGAATGCACAGATACTATGCAGATGCTGTAACCATTACACAATTGTCATTAACGTTGCTTCCGCCTATTTCCTATTTAGATGATTTCTATGTGTAAGCTAGGCTAAGCAAAGGGTGGAGGCCCCCAAACCCACTGAGCTTCACTTACTCTTGAAATAACAACATATAGAAATGTAATGTGAGACAATACATTACATTCCTAACTACATTATTCATAGCCCCTCACTGACACACTTCAAGGGAAACCTTGTTGTGTGAATGGGTAACAGAATATACACCCCTGGGATCATGTGTCCCAGAACCATACAGCCAGGGGGTGGGGGAGCCTGTCCAGTTTGATAGCTGCAAGACCTGTTGGGGAAATTGAATGGTGTTGAATTGTCACATTAACACGCCCTCTTTAGATCACTAAGTGCCCCTATCACCCTCTACCACCCCAGTCTTCAACAGCTTCCGGCAACTCTGCCTGGAATTGCTTCATTGGCTATGCTTGACAGAGGCTCACTTACTTCATCAGTGGTGTGGAGAAAGTCAACACACTGTAGATATGCTTCTAATTGCCCTTGGGCAGATAGGTAGTAGGCTATCTGTGAACCTCTAAAGTGCAGGCTATCACAGCCATAATATGTGAATAAACAGACTTTCAGATCACAATACACAGTGAGAACTCACCATGTAGTCAGGAAACAGTTAAGTACAGCAAGAACATACAGAACACCAATACTTAGCCACTCCAAAAGCCTATCTTGAAAGCTAGAAGACCTGTATAAGTTTAAGGCTTTCTATTGCTTACCAGTAGGTTACCTACAGAAGAGATGAGAAACAATCACAGATGGGAAACATGCATGCAACAATACCATACCAGCTTATGTGTCAGCCTTAGGCTTTGGAATACTGGCCAAGGCTATTGGCGCCCCCATGGTGCCTTTTTCAGGAGAGTCTCAAAGGTGAATACCAGCTCTGTAAACAGCACAATAGCAGAATCAATGAGGGTTATGCTACTCAACACCAGGGGCTGTGATCACAACATGCATGCACTCACAGCACTCCTCAGGATGGACAACATCAACATCTGTGCAGTAACTGAGACCTGTCTTAAGGCTCCTGAGAGCACACCAGCACTACCAGACTACAACCCATACCATACATTTCAGCCACAGAACATGGACTGACACAGACATGGAGGGGGTGTATTCATATTCATCAGGGATACCTACACCTTCAGGTTAGTAGGGCAGCATGATACCTCTGAGATCATCCATGTGCAGCTAACATCAGCCACAACTGCAGTGTAAACTGTGGCCTGCTACATATCACCCTCCATGACCCAGGACCACCACTCCACCTACCTGGAGACAGTGCAGAACATGACAGTCCTAACGTACATCCTGGCATTGGTTGATGTCAACTACCCTACCATTAACATGGAAACTTACTCAAGTACTCACTTCCAGGCGCAGTGCCAGGACCACCACTCCACCTATCTGGAGACAGTGCAGAACATGACAGTCCTAACGTACATCCTGGCATTGATTGATGTCAACTACCCTACCATTAACATGGAAACTTACTCAAGTACTCACTTCCAGGCCCAGTGCTTCCTGAAATTTATCACCTCATATGCCCTGTATCAGATGGTAACCTCCCTAATGAGGGGTGGAAACATACTAGAAGTGGTCATCACCAACATGGGCAACAGGCACACCACAGCAGAGGTTAACCGGTCACTGGTTAGATCTGACCATGAACTATTCACTGCTTCCACACCCAAACATCTCCCCCACCCACATAAACCACAGTGTATACCTTTCCTACAGCTAAATTTACACTACTAGTGACAGGGGTGGGGAGTGGTTTGCAGCCCCCATGCTAAGGGGAAACACTGCTCAAGATACAGACAGATTTACAAATGCAGTCTATAAGCACCTATACGAATGTATGGATCGTGCCATCACTGGTAAACCAAGACTCACTCCTCCTAGTCAAGGCCACCAGTCTGGTGGACCCCTGCAATAAACAGGCTACACTACAGAAGTAGGACAGTGTTCCAGACAAACAGCAAATCCCATGAAAGCAGACATCTGTGACTACTATTAGTATGATATGTAGGTCCCTCATGACATCATCCAAGGCTAACATCAGCAGGAAAATACGCAAGGATTCGAAAGATAACCACAAAGCCTTCTTTGGCTATGTCAAGGATCTAAGTGGTGACACACAGATTTGCACTGTGCCTGTGAAATATAGCACAAAATATGCTGACCCTACTGATATCGCCAACATCCTTGCAGATACATTCAGTGCATACTCCATCCCCTAAAGAGCCCACAACACTACCCGAAAGGTACAGTATCCCACACATCAGAGACACAAAGGTGGAAATGGCCCTCTCTAACAGCAGAGCACAGCGTCAATGGAGGCAGATGTTGTCCCAGACTGCATCTTGCAAATTGTACAAGACAACCTGACCCCCCCACCTAACTAAGCTTTTCAACCTCAGCCTCTCTACAGGCTACATGCCCATACAATGGTGCGTGGCAACGGTTATTCCACTCCATCAAGGTGGAATCACAACTGACCATGGTAACTACCACCCCATAAGCCAGATTAGCTTGGTCTGCAATGGTATGGATTGCATCCTCATGACACTCATTAACAAAGACATTGGTAACCTCCAAACACGTGACCCAATCCAGTTCAGCTTGGTTGAGTGCAGTTCATGCCTACTGAACCTGTTTGATGTCTTACATACAGTCATCAAGACATTAGATGATGGAAGAGGTGGTTCACACATACCACCTGGACCTCGCCAAGGCTTTTGACACCATGCCCCACTCAGGTATTATTGATAAACACACCAGCCTGTGCATACACCCATACATCACAGGTTGGGTTGCCAACGGGCTTACACACAGAACCCATATGGTATGACAAGTGGTCTCCAGGTCCAACTCTTGACCAGTCATGACTGGTGTCCCACAGGACTCAGTCCTGGGAGCCCTACTGGTTGGCATATACTTCTCAGAGGTACAGGCAAACACAGGTGTACTATGGCAGACCATGTTTGGCAATGACTGCGAACTGGGAGCCATGATTGATAGTCCAGCTGACACAGACATCCCTCAAGGGGCCTCACAGAGACCGACACAGGGTGTCAACTTCATTGCTTCCAGCCAAGTGACACTAACTGCATGGTCATGACATTGTGGAATATTAAACACCCACATATTAACACATAAGTGGCAGCCACTTTAATACGGACGAGGTAATGGGGTATCTGGGGACTAAGGTAGATGGTGATCTCCCCTTTGACAATCATATCTCCAAAGTAGTTAGGACATCCTTCTATGTAGGCCATCTGATTACTAAAGGGTTCCCATCTAGACATACTGGGGTTATAGTGCCCCTTTACTCATCACTCATCAGTCCCATCATAGGGTATAATAACCCATTTGGGATGTACCTCAGAAGACACTTCCAACAGCTGGAAGGTCCATGAACGTACCTCACCAAGGGGATTACTGACCTCAAACATATGCCCTATGCAGCCAGACTCAATAAGTTCCTGCTTTACTCAGTAGCATCTCGTTTACCTAGAGATGATCTCTGCTGGCTAACACTGCCATGTTGAACTCAGGCTTAATGGATATGCTCCACCTATGGGAATCCATGTTACAGTGAGCCACATACTGTAGTGAGCTGAACCTTGCCACAACAATAACTGGAAGATGCTGGAGGGACGGATTCCTGTCACAGACACTCCCCATACTTTGGAACAACATCCCTAAATACATTATACAGAGCCCCTCACTAACACTCTGCAAGAGAAACCTTGATGAGTGGATGGGGAACAGTAGATGCACCCCAGGGATCCCGCCATTGCCTTTGCTCCACAGAGGGACAGTTAATGAATCAATGGGGTGGCAAAAGCTGACACATTTTGGCTAGGCTTATGAATGGCCTCTGGCAGTTGGCCAAGTACCTACTTATGAAACTATACATACAGTATCAGCACATGCTGATAGCTTAATTTAATGTTAAGGTGTTGACTTACCTTGTGCCAATGGCAGTTGTGTGTGCAATAGTTGAGGACTGCCTATGTTGGATGCACACAGTAGACTGCCTATACATGACAATTTACAGGTAGTCTTGTGTGTGTGCCATCCATTTTTACTGTGTGTGCAGGTGGAGAAAGGTGTCAGTCCCTAGGTGCCTACACTGTCAGTGTGTGTGTGCTATACGTTCCCTCCTTGCCAAGGCATGGGCATACCAGGAACACCTCCGTCTGCCTACTGGGGCTGGCTCAGGGTGTTCGTGGTCTGAGTACCTCTGTGCCTGTGGGGCCCTTGACAATGGTGTTGGGCTGTGAGGGCCTTCACCATTCTGTCCCTGCTGCAGCTGTTTCCGCAGGATCATATAGTGTAGCATGGCACATACTATGAAGATGTGGGCACACATGCCTGGAGAGTACTGCAAGGCTCCACCAGATATGTCCAAGCAATGGAACCATGATTTCAGCATCCCAAACACATGCTCTATGATGATTCTGGTTTGTGCGTGTGCCTCATTATGGCATTCCTGCATGGGTGTGTGTGCATTTCTGATTGTTGTCATCATCCATGGTTCCAGTGCATAGTCAGCATCCCCCACCAGGTGGCCATTTGGGATGTCCCCCCTGGCAAATAACTAATACAGCTGTGAGGCATGCCAGATGTGGGAGTCGTGATAGCTTACAGGGCTGCCAGCACACACATCCATGATAATGCCCTGGACATTGCACACGACCTGGCAGTTGATGGAGGGGTATCCCTTTCGGTTTATGTAGTGCCTACCCTGCTCACCGGGTGGTGACTTGATGTGTATGTGCATGAAGTCTATTGCACCCAGTACCTCCGGGTATTCTACCACACGGTGGAAGAGATGCATATTTCTGGCCAACTCCTCCTGTGTTAGGGAGAAGTATATGCACTCATTGGCATGCAGTAACATGTCATCCAGGAACTGGTGTAGTACCCTGGATGCTGATGCCTGTGAGATCCCCATGATATCCCCAGTTGGTCTTTGAAAGGTACCTGTAGCTAGTATTCTCAGGCTTACACATACCTTCGTATCCACTGGGATGGGTTCCCCTCTGTTTGTTCTCGCTCTGAGGCGTGGCCGGCACAGCTCCACAAGTTGCTGTAGGGTGTCCCTGTCCACCCTGTAATGCTCTATCTCCAGATCATGTAGCCCCTGGTAGGTTAGCCTGGGTCAGAACACTCTTCTCCTTGTCTGGTGCCTGAGGTGGTCATGTGCATAATCCTCCACACCACCTTCAGTCTCCAACACATGCTGGTGGATCAAAGCTATGGCAGCCCCTAACATGTACATAATAAAAGTTTCCCATCTGTATACACCAGTGGTGCAGAGTGTATGGGAATACACAAATGTGTGTGAGGTGCATTCACACTTTATACTACTGTGCTGTAGATGCTGCTGATGTCATTGGGTGTGTATGAACTATACCAGCTGCAGAGTGTCTTAATTATGGGTTTTACAATGAGTACTGCAAGTGTGGGGCCTTTACTGTGGAGTTATGCTTGCCTGCCTTGAATAATCTGTTGCCCTTTAATTCACTTTTAAACCTGGATCCTCTCCCATTATCAGGCATGCATCCACCTGCCATCTTTCTTGTTTTGTACTTTCCCTACCCAGTCATGGCAAAATGTGTCTTGTAGCTGATATACTGCAAATCGGCTTTATTCTGCTTTGACACTTTACCGTTTTTTTTGCAGTACAGCCCCTCCCCTTTCCTGTTCTGCAGGTAGCTGCTTGCAGCCTTGTTAGCTGTTGTCAATGGCCCACTGTAGGCTTCTAGGTGTTAATTAGTCATTTGTACTCCAATTTCCCTGCTGCAGCATTTCCTTATTTCTTTCCTATATCCTTTCTGTTTCAGCTGCAGTGTGCGCCGTGCAAACCCATTTACCGGGTTTATGTGCGTTTTCATCTCCGTTCACATGCATACTCGGTTATCTTGTGTACTCTCAGCTAAGCAAAGCTATGGCTAGTTCAACACACCCCTATCCTGCAGCTTTGCCTAGCTAGGGGCAAACCGGTTTAGCAATGCTCCAATGTGCTTACAACAATGGCGACACAGATGTCATCTTTATCTCAAGGGCACACCTTGGTGTTATAACACTATGCTGTGAGGTGCATCCTTACACCAGCGGGGAATCTGTGATTCACTATTACTCCTCTCATTTGCATGGCATTGCCTACTAATTCCTAGCTACCGCGCATAACACTGTCACAGCCCGATAGCAACCCTTGCACCATAGTATGGTGTAGCATGCCTGCCCTTGACTATTATGGGGAAATCATGATATGTGCTACATTGCAGTTTTATTCTATATTTTTATATTTTTCTTGCAATCCCCTTTGCGGACCGCTGCCCTGCGCTTCCACGTTGCGATAGTGTGACTATATATATATTAAATATTAATTTTATATTTTGTACAATTTTTATGCCAGTGGCTATATATTTCACCATTGGCACATATTAACAATATAATACATGTGTTTGGTCGACTGTCATGGCTACGATTTTATGTTTGCAAAAATGTAAACTGTTTTCTACGGTTTACATTTCTGCATGCTTACACTATGCCTGCACCACTTCCTGGATCTCTACATGCCTTCATTTGCATGCTACACTGCTGCGCATGGGGTAATTAGCATACAGGGCCCGGAAGTTGTGCGGGCATAGCGTATGCAGGTACTGCACATGGGAACAGCTTGTACCTGGATCGCACTGCGGCCATATTTGGTGCTAGAACACCGAAGCTACGCCTGCACCTGGCGCAAGCTTTATGAATCCCGGGGGCGATCTTGTTAATATGGTTTGTTTACTTTTATATAAATGTAGTTTTGCCTGTGTCACAAGAGGTAATTGACAAACAAACAAACAAAAAATGAGCTAATTACAAAATGGCCAAGTTAACAGCTTATACAAGTGAACTGTAATAATAAAGCAAAGCCTTATTATACCAATTACCTCCAATAAAAAGAAAACTATTGCATCACTGTTCGTACATTTTGTTTAATCATTTTATTCTGACATTAACACAATTTTTTTAATCATTTTATTCTGACATTAATACAACTACAAACTACTAATAGCAAACTTGGAAACAAAAACTTACTATAGGAGCTACAGTGCAGTCACATATGTTCATATAGCATTGGAGCAATGTAATCGAAACACATAATGCTATACTCAGAGACAAACAGGACATGAGTAAACTCACATTTATATCTGAGCATAAAGACGGAGTGCTGTATTGATGAATGGTTATCCAGCATAAAAGCAGCAAAGTGGTTTACAACCTAAGCTGAGCTGTAGAGTAGGAGGGAGTGCTGCTCTCTAGTGGGTGCTGCTACAAATTCTCATACAGCATTAAAACAGTAAATAAGTAATGGAACCAAAGCTATAGATAAGTGATTTGGCATCCTATGAAATTCTCATACTGGTGGCCACACATCCATGAGATGACAATCAACCCCCCACCAAAAAAAAAAAAATGCCCCTGCAAAGCTGAGGACTAAAAAAAAAAATCTCATGAAGTAAAAAAAAGACCTAACATCACTAATTACAGCAATGGTCTATACTAGTTTCTTGCCAAACAAATACATTTACATAATCACAATGTCAAGTGCAGCTGCTTAAATGACTCCTACTGTACTCACACTCAGTCAGGAAATGTCCTGCTGTGCCATTTGGGCTCTCTAACAGTTTGTACCTTGAGTAGCCACCTCACTTGGCTACCCAAGCCACTATACTGATAGGAATAAGAGCTGAGCTGAAAAGGGCAGTAGACTGCAGACTGCAATAGTAGACTAACTTTTCTTATCACTGTTCATGTAACATAGGTTCATAGATGTACACTAGGCTAATGACCACAAGGGCTTTTGAAAGCCTAGCCATGCATTCCAAACGTTTTCAACAAGTTTGGTTCCCTAGAAGTTATTTTTAGGGGTACATGTTAGGGCATGTGTTGTCAAACATTTACAGGTTGCCTCTGTCTCTTAGGGAAATAGGTAACAGATTGGGGTGAGCTTTTGATTCTCCATCAGTTGATCCAGGTTATGGTTTAACAGGGTCAGGGAAGAACTCCGATGCACATGGGGGAAACCTGTTGCACAGAAGTGATATTCTCTGAGACACATATCTGTCCATCCAACATGTCCTATTTATGTTACAAGCAAGGTTTAAGTCCCTGAACTGGGAAGTTCTGATTATATTTATTTTGCTGATATGGAAGATATCCATAGGAGTTTGGTCCAAGGCTGCCTTGTATGCCAGACATAGGTTACCCTCAACAGTCTGTAAGAGAATATAGAGAAAGAGCTTTGAGGCAAGCTGCACAGAACATGTTGTTAATCCCCTGTATTCTTTTTGTGAGGAACCTCTGTGGATGCTGCAGTTGTTGAATGTACCTGCTCAGGTACATACTGAAGAGGGCATTGACTCATTGATGATACCATACCAACAGAATTATTTCTTTATTATATTAGACAAATGTTGGTTAAAAGCTGTGTTACTGCCTACATCCATACCCAAATCCCTGACTACTGGGTCTACTCTTAGGGGATGTGTTATTAATGTTTTCTATTGCATATTTAAAAGCTGGAGCTGTCACTCTTGTGAGCCACACAGAAATTAGAACAGATCACTTAAGGTGAATTACTTGTGTACTGAGGAAGGAGCTAGGAACTAAATCTTGTATTTAAGGCTTTGCTGGAAAAGCTCACTCAGACTTTGCCATAGACTACTGTAAAGGAAAGTTTTGTTTGTTTTTCCTTATATTACTTTCCTGTAATTTGCATTGCATTCTTCTATTTTGTATATTGTGGTGTATTTTCATTACACTGGGTTTTAAATATATTCTGTTTTCTATTGCATATTTAAACTAGGAAAGCATCCAGAGCTCTCTCTCTTGTAAGTTGTTCAGAAATGTATTTTTTTTTCCACTCTCCCACCCTTGTGCTTTTGTGTTTTTAAACTCACTGTCCCTAAAGTTGTCCTCCCCTTATGTTAATTTCCAAAGCATAAAACAAGAATGGCAAGACCACCACAGCTCGCAAGTGCAAACACTTTTATTAAAATAATAAAACAGATGACCGCTGTCGCATTGTGCAACCAACGCTTCTTCAGATCTAAAAAATAACATCACTACACATTTAAAAATACTTGAATGGTAATTACATAGACCCTCCTGATCAATTACATCATTACTTCAATTTCCTTAACTTTAGTACAGGTCTTAAAGAGACACATGCATTCAAGCCAGGATGTTTGTCAGCTTGAAGCCTTAAAATCCATTTGAGTTCCATAAATTCAGTGTAATTTATCAAATCACCTCCCCCCAGCACTCACAGGAACAATCTGAAGTACTCTAAAAACAAACTCAAGAGTTCTTAATTTTCTTTAATATGTTTGGCCAAAGCATTTTAATATCGCCTGTTCTAATATCGTAGGCATGACTAAATATTCTGTCTTTCAACCTTTTGTTGGATTTATCAACATAAAAACCCTGACAGGACCTGCAGGCTACTAAATATACAATGTTCTCAGTGCTGCATTCTGCATAAAACCTGCAACAAAAAGTATAGTTTAACCAAGGATGTTCAAACACTTGCTCTTGAGATATGTAAGTGCATGGCCTACAATGTCGGCATCTGAAAGTGCCCATTCTGTTGGATTGTTGATGCTCTCCCCCCATACTAGACGGACATCCTGCACATAGCTGCCTCTTCAAGCTCAAACAATTCTTGTATGAAAAGGAGGGGTTATTTCCAACTAATTCTGATGTCTTATTATTACTCGTGAGTACCCCCCAATTCTAATGCATATAGCTCCTACATTGCTGGTATATTTCAAGCCAAATCTAAGCTTAGATATCCTAATAGTGGACACCCTATAGTTGCTATTACATGTTGAAAAGTATGGGACAGCAACATTTCTTCTCTCATTCATAACTCGCTCTTTGTTCTGGGTTAAAATGCTGCTCGAATAACCCCTCTTAGAAAAATGATCCATCATCTTCTCTATGTTTTGATTAAAGTCATCATCCTGCGTACATAGTCATGAAACCCTCATGTATTGGCCCCTTACTATGTTGGGGTATATAAACCTGGGGTGCATACTATCAAAATATATTAGACTATTTTTCCCACACCCTTTACGAAACAAAGTTGTCTCAACCCCACCTATGTCATGGATTATTACATGTACATCTAAAAAATCCATCTTGTTTGGGGAACTTTGCATTGTGAATCTCAAAAAGTCAGTCATGTGGTTTATGTAGTCAAGGAAGGTGTTCAGTTCATCTTGATCCCCTCCCCATACAATAAATACATCATCAACAAAATGACGGTAAAATTTCACATGCTGCTGATACACTAAGTTATTGAGTACATATTGCTTCTCCCACACATTCATAACCAAATTGGAATAGGAATTTGCAGAGGGGGTGCCCATGGCAACCCCCCATTTCTGTGCAAAAACGGAATCCCCATAGATGAGAACATTGTTGTTTAGAACCAAGTCTAATAAGGAACAAATTGTGTCTACAGCAGCGTTATCAAAATCCTCTCTTCAAGCTAATATGGCCCTGATGGTATCCAGTCTATAATCATTAGGAATACAGGTGAACAAGTTCATAACATCCAGAGTCACAAATAGTAACCTTGTTACCCTTTCATATGTTTCCATAAATATTAAACAAATCTGTCAGAAACTGTTCTGTATCCTTAAGTACAACAAGAATGGATGTTAATATACATTTCAATTTCTTTTTAACATAAAGAAAACATGCTTGGGTAACCTAACCTTCGCCCGATACTATTGGACATAAAGGGGGGTTTGTTAGAGATTTAAGGACCTTTGGTAGGCCTTTAATAACTGGTGTTTTTGGTTCAATTATATTCAAAAAAATATATAGTTCATGATCTATGGTACCACCAAGAAGCATCTCATATAAGGCACTGTGTACATAATCTATTATGGATCTCACTCTATCCTTATTTATTTATTTATTTATTTATATGTGGCCTCTTCATTCAACATATAAGCACTGGGGCGCCTAAACTGGCGTCTATTCACAACATCACTGTTATCATTAAACAAACTTCAAAGTCAAATTGTGGCAAAACAATCGTAAATCAGTCAGTACATCACTCACATTTGAAGATGCAGAGGGAATAAAATTCAGTCCTTTGTTTAGGACCAACAGTTCTACTTTGCTCAAAATATAATCATATAAGTTGTATACAAGGGAATTCATCTCTTCAATTTGCGTGTTCCCTGGTAATGTTTGCTGGATTGTTTCCTCTTGTGGCGCCCTCTGCTGTTCGACCAAGGTGATCGCACCATCACTGGAAGAGAAGGAAAACCCTTGCTTATAGCTGACCTCACTTTTGGCCGATGACAGAGTCAAAATGGTATTTGTGGTCCAGTTACCTGAGCGCGTGCTTAATATGGAGGATCCTGGTCCCTGATAAGCAACTGACCATGACTTATTCCTTATACGGCCTGGTGAGAGGGACATAATGGAACCAATGACCAATGACCAAAATGTTGGATTGTGTGGTGGCTTGCCTTATGGGCTTAGAAACAGAGGCTCCAGGAAATGTGGCTGTATGTGTTGATGTAAGTGTTGTTTTGAAGCCTCCCTAAACCCCGTGAACACTGCTGCTTATGCAGAACCGTTCACAGAAACCCTGTACAAGCATGTAAATAGTTACATAGAGACAGATGTACCCACCAGGAATAAGCACTGAATAACTCAAAATACAAGCCACCCTGGTGGAATCACAACATCAGTGGGATGCATAACATAAATCAGAAAACCATTGTAAAATATAGGAGGTGTAGCACCCAGCAGGATACATTCACTCTCATCAAACTAAACAAACAACACCGAGGACAAATAACGTCTACCAAAGCTAAATTTAAGGTAAATTTGGTCTCCCATGCCAAGGACAACCATAAGGCATTTTTAGCAATGTCCACAACCTCAACTCAAAAGTAATGCACAATTGTGTTCAGAGCTCATTGTTAATGGAGCCACCTGTACTGAGCCAGAAGATATAGCAAACCTACTGGAAGACAAATTTAACTATAACTTTGTCGACCCACTCAGCCTCCACGCAGGTAATGCCATCAAATATAACTCCCCCAACTATCACAAAGGGACAGATCCTCAGTGCTGTCTCTCAAAGGTCAAAAACACTGCATCAGTGGGCCCAGACAATATCCCAATCTGCCTTCTAAATAGCATGAAACATTATCTGTCAGGAGCTCTGAAATCACTATTTAACTGTAGCATCATGAATGGAGAGCAGCAACCATCATCCCTCTGCACAATGACATAGGAAAACTCCAGACACTGGACCCAACCTAGTTCGATTTTATCAAGGACAGATCATGCCTAATCAACCTGGTCGACTTCTCTGAGAAGGTTAGCAAAGCAGTGGAAGACAGCAAAATGGTCCATAGTGCCTGCCTTGACCTGGCTGAGTTATTTGACCAGTACCCGACTTGGGGATTGTTGATGAACTTAAGAGGTTAGGTATAAACCCGTATGTCACCTGGTGGATAGCCAACTGGATCACAGACAGGACCCAAGAAGTTAGAACTGGGAAGTCCAACTCTACACACTTGCCAGTCAACAGGGATTCGTCCTGGGACTGCTCTTTTTTGGCATCTTCTTCTTCTCTGAAGTCAAGGCCAATGTTAAGGGTGTCTGTCTCACCAAATTTGCAGATGATTGCAAATTATGAGCAGTCATATAACACCCCACTGACACTAATGTTCTACATCAGGGGCTGATACAAAGAATTGGTGAGAGCTATGACTTAAAATTAAATGCCAAGAAATTCATAATAGTATCATTTGGGATGTCAGCCATCTCTGGTAACAATCATATTGACAACACACCTCTAAATGTTGACCCAGTACTCAGGGACTTGGGGATACATGTAGCCAGTAATCTAGCTTTTGACTATCACATGACTACAGTAGTGAGAAAAGTATTCTATGTTATGCAATTTATAAACAAAGATATGGTATATAGTTCCAAGGAGGTTATTATGTCACTGCATTTGGCATTCATCAGACCTATCATCAGGAACAATGCCTCCTTTGGTATTGTACCTAACCAGGCACATACAATAACTGGAATTTCCACAGAAGTTTCACACTAAAATAATACAGGGTGTTAGTAAAATGTCGTATGCAGACTGCCTCAAGGTCCTATCCCTTTATTCTGTCTCCTACAGGCTGTTGAGGGGTGATCTATGCCTGGCATACAGGGCATTGTCTGACCCCACTCTGATGGACCTCCTGCATATCCACATAACAAACAGCACCAGAATTACCAGTTCTAAAGACTTAAATCTTGTCTGTGATATAAATAGGATATGCTGGAGAGACAGGTATATATTGCAGAGAACATCCCGTCTCTGGAAAAGGCTCTCCATCCATATGAAGCAGAGTTCCTCCCTAACCCAGTTCAGGTGGAACTTGGACAATTGGATGGGCAACGGGAAATTCATCCTTAGTTTGCCACCTATGTCTCTAATGAACAGAGGCGACCTGTAAATGGTTCATCTTCCAGGCCCCTGCTTGTAAATGTCTCATCTCCCAAGCCCCTGCTTACACTTATCAAGGGTACCAGAAATTGTCAGAGATTTGGGGTGCATGGCTAGGCTTGAAAAGGCCCTTGCGGTCATTAGCCTAGTAAATTCCTATGAAACTATGAACCTTAGCGTAACCTGGCCAACTGGATGGGGAACTGGAAATTCACCCCTGGTTAGGCACTGATGTCTTTAATTGACAAGAACAGCCTGTGGACTATCTGGTCCAGGATGTTAGTAATTACAAAATCCAGTAATCTCTGGGTCTGCAATTTTGGACTCATGTATTTTTGCCAGTTTATAGTGGAATATTGTATTGGGCTGAATGGTGAGTGTCTCCAGTAAGTTTGAGTTCCGTGATTCCTGCATCATAGAGTGGGACATACAGCTAGCAAGGATATGGTATGGGACTTTTCCTGTGGTGATTTGGATGAGGAAAAGCTCACGCTTGTCATCTTGTCTGACCAAACTTGAGGTGATTTTGTTATTGATATAGATTGAGAAACTTCCACATTTAGTTCCTGTCTTTGCAATAGTTGGTCTAAATATGTGGAAGGCATTGTAGCTTTGCACTGCTGGGGTACTTTCCATGACTTTAAACCATGTCTTGGTAACTGCACAGATGTCTGCATTCTCCAAGATGAGGAGGGTGTGGTGGGGAGTTGAGTTTCTTACTTCATTGAGTAAGTAACACCTTTAGATTCCCTTAGGTTGGTTTGGTATGTGAGAGGGATTGTTAGGCTGGCTATGTGTGAGGACAATGTTTTAGCTAATATTTGAAAGCCCAAAAGGGACTGGTGCAGACCATTTTTGGTAAAACAATGTGATCTAGTCAGCATATCTTCCCATGCTGGCAAATATTGCACCCTTTAGAATAATGCCAGAAACTAAGCCAGTTATTAACATCAGTCATCTTCTGTTCTCCTTGGAGAAGGTAGCATACTGCTATGTGCTAGGCTGATATCAGCTTGGTACACTTAGTCTGAGAGCTCCATAATGTCTCTCTTCATATCCAACGAGGTACGTCTCAGGCCATTTACATTCATGTGGACTATGACAGAGTCATACTGGTACCTGTGGTCCAATTAACTCAGTGCATGCATCCTGGTCCCTAACAGATAACTGAGCATGACTTTCTCCTTATTCACCCTGCTAAGGGGGACATCTGTGTGTCTCACAATGGAATCTCATATGACTCAAATATTGGGTTGTATGATGGCTTGCCTTATGGGCATTGAAGTTAAAGCTCCATACAATGTGACTGCATGTATTGTGGTGGGTGTTGTTTTGGTGCTGCTCTTTTGGAGCTGCTGAGGATCCCTGTTGTAGGTCATTGGTGTTTAGGAAGATTACTTTTAAGTGACTTAGCATATGTGGGTTTGTGTCTGATCCATACTATGTTTGATGGGTGTGGTATGTGCATTTTTGATAAGCTGGATGGTATTACATGTGCTTATATGTGAAAACTTTGCCTCTAGTGACATTGTGTAAATACAGCTCTCAAATAGCTTAATTTTCTTGACAATAAGCTAGTTTTCAGTAAACCTAAGGCAATTGCTGCATTGCCTCAGGATGCCCATATTCATCAAGCTGGGACGATAGCAGGAAAGTTTGTGTCTGTGGTATCTGTTCCTGTTTGGGCAGTAAATAAGTTGTTGCAGGAGTGAAGAGTAGTAAATGGGCTATTTGCTTCTAAGCACGTGAGGCACTGCTTGTTGCTGCACAAACTAGATTCGCTTTGTGCAGCAGAGTGAATGGGTAGTGTAGCTGGGTCAAAAGTGCAGTAATGAAACAACTAAGTACCAATAATAAATTATATTATTTAAATAAATTATAACAACAGTAGCAAATTACTCAGCACCACTGCCTCAAAGGCATTTCAAAAGTTCATATCTCAGCAATCAGCAAACAGGACAATATAAGCAACTTTTAAAATAATTTAAAATATTAAAATCAACAAATGAAACAGTATGACTGAAATACAATTAACTGAAATGTAAAACAATAAATCTATTATCTGCTGAGGATGTAGCAGGATTAATTCAGGACCCCTTCAGAGTGTGGCGAGGAAACTGAGCAGCAGACAATTTGCAGTAAAGGATGTTTACTCAAGAGCAGTACAGGTTTGCTGAGAGGCCATTCAGTATTCTGGATCTATGGAAAGCAATGGATGGTTTGCATCCTGGACACAATGCATGGAAAAAGCCTTTATCATTTTTGCATACTAAAAACTTACAGCTCCTGCTTTTGACACAAGTGCCCAAAAGAAGAACCTTCAAAATGTGATTTTGCCTTTTCTGTATAAGCCTTGTCGACTTAGTCATATCAATCAAGTAAATTAATTAAGGAATTCATTTTTTTTCTCACAGAGTTCAGTTGCTTTTGGGTGTTTTTCTTGGCTAATTTAGTCTTCATTCTTTTCTTCTACTCCGTGTACATCCTTAGTTGAAATCCCTGCTGTTACCCAGCAGAGGCTCTGTCTCATCTTAAGCTTGTAAAAGCATTCATACCTTGCCAAAAAATCCTCATGTTACAAATGGTGGACATGAATGAAGCTGAACATTTCAAATTACCTTCTCATTCAGCTACAACATTTCAACAGGGATACTGTGTCACCTCGGGTTCATTGCACAATAACATAGCCTGCTCACATTCTCACATTTCTCTTTCTTCAGATGTTTTGTTCCCTTCACATTCGGGCTGTCAGCTACAATGTCACCACTTTTCTTAACTCAGACAGTCTTACAGAGCTGCAGACCACAACACACATCACTAGCAATTTGTTTAATGAGTCACTGCCCCGATTTACTCACTGTATGCCTCCAGTTATCCAGACACTTCTGAGATGCAGACATTGTCGGAGTTTTTAATGGCATCTTCAACTGCTGACATAAAATCACTGATTAATCAAGCCTATGTTGTTCATTTGCCTTCGTTGAAGGTTGGGCATCGAGCTGGCACCTTGGAACCCGTAAAAAAATCTAGTGCCAATCATTAGCCGACCGGAGTTCGCTGTGGGGACCCCTAACCGGGAAAAGCCAAAAGAAGAACATTTTCTATGGACTTAATTGCTAATGCTTTGATTTTATGTAGTGTAAATATAGCTGTATTTAAAATGTTTGTTTACCTGTGGAGATGGTCATACAATCTGCTTAGAATTTCAGAGCTATAAGTGATAAAACATGGCTTATATGGGCTGGTTTGCAGGGGCTTGCTCTGTGTGTGTAGAGCTATAATCACAAGTCTGGCAGTTAGCACAGAGGATTAAGGCTATGAGCTGTTAACAAGTTACTTCCTGTAGTACAGGTTGGAGTCCTTCAGCCTTCGTTTGCCTACTGTGTGACCTGAAGCAAGTCATTTAACTAGACAGTGCTTTGGACAATTGGGATTTTGAGCTAGGCTCCTCAGTGGTCTTCTTGCAACATGGCTAGTAACTACCTATATCTATCAACATATCTATCTATATAGATATGAAAACCCCCTATGCCAAATTTTTCTGCACAGATTATTTTAATATTATTCTATCACATGGAATGCTAGTCCTTTACCAGTACTGTTTCATGAGGTCATGTTCATCTAGGGTTTCTTCACACCGACCCAGACTCTTATGTAGAAGTGGATCATGTTCAATAATTTATGTAGCTTCAGGGTATCCTGAGTTTAGACCTAAAAATGAATGCTGAACACAGGCTCTAGCACATTAATTCAAGAAACAGTAGAGCCAATCCAAATGTCTATTTCTTCTTTTCAAACCATATAAGTGAATCAAAACATGAAATAAGCAGTAAAAGCCTGTTCCAACAGCTGTATAGGGGGGAGATAAACTTCTTCCTAGTGGTCTTCACCACTAGAATATAATAAGGTTATTTATTGTCCCTTAGAGATTTTAAAATTTCAGACATCTTAAGTACTAGTAACTAGGACTAGCAGTGTTATACTTTAACACAAAATTCTTACAAATCCTGGACTCTCATGCCCCTACTCGTTCAATCAGGAATAGGACAAAAACTGCACCATGGCTTACTAAACACACTAGACAAAAAATCAGACTGAGAAATAGAACATGGGCCAAATGGAGAACTACCAGAAACCCAACAAACCATCATAACTTTAAACATATTAGAAATTCTACCAAGAAATCTATACTTCTTGACAAGAAAAACTTTTACCTTCAGCTCCAGCATAAACATCAGTACGATTCTCAAAAGTTTTGGTCAGGTATTAATAAACTAGTACAACCAGGATGTTCCAAAAAACCTACCCCATCAGGTACCTCCCATAGCAATCCTAAGCATATTGCAAACACCTTTAATACCTTCTTTACTGAAACTGTTCACTCTTTAGCCAGTTCACTATTCCTCCCTGTAAATACTAGCCTGACTCCCACTTCAATTACCTCTCTTCCCTCATTTCATCTACAACCAGTACCCACTTCCCTCATCTGCCGTCTTCTTGGAAAACTTAAACCATGCACCCCCTCTGCTGACCTGCTACCTGCTGAATATCTACAAATTGCTGCTAAAGCAATAGCATATCCTATCTCCATTCTAATAAATAGAACAATTACTGAAGGTACAATCCCATCAGTCTGGAAAATTTCCCATATTATCCCTCTTCATAAGGGCAGTAACTCTATGAGCTCTCTAATTATCGCCCAAAAGCATTATTCTCCCCACTAGCAAAAATCATGGAGAAATGTATCCACCACCTACTACAAAATAACATACTAGCAAACTGTCAACATGGTTTCAGGCCATTCCATAGCACCACCACTGCCCTCTTATCCTTTTTGGACTGAATCATAATACCTCCTACAATAACATTGCCAGATTTGCCACTGGATCCCCATTTAGAACCCACCATTGTCACAATCTCAAACAGCTAGGATGGCGGGAACTACCTAATCAGCTTCTCTTTCGCCACCGTATTACTGCCCACAAAACCCTTCATCATCCTGGCAATACTCCTATGCTAACTACCCTCATCTCCCCCTACAATAATCTTAAAACCCTACGCTCATCAAGGAAACTTCTAGTATCCACCACAAAATCCATTAACAGGGCTGGGGACTCTCTATTCTCCAACACAGTAGGAAAAACCTGGAACCAGCTCCCTAGTGAACTACCCTCCTGCTCCTCTACACCACTTTTCAAAAAGCTACTTAAAACATACCTCAAGACTTCCTGGCTTTGCCCTTGTACCAACCCCGATTAAAAAGCTACTGCCTACTACTTTCACCTTGCACTTTTCATTGTACTACTGCACTGCCAGTACCTCTCATTAACCTTACAGCTTATGTGCAGTTAGCTACCTTACTCTGTACTGTCTAGGTTTTTCTACATAACCCAACTTAGAGTTTTACCTGCTCTCTTAGCTGACAACAATATGTATGAGTCTTCAACATCTGTATCATCACAATACTGCTGTATCAGAGTTTTCTTGCTCTTATATCAATTTAATCCTGCTATTAACTACACCACTAAAATATTGCATCCTAAACTGCTTTCTCATCACTCTATATTCATACTTCTAGTTATGGTATACTATTTCTTCCCTTTTTAATTGATGCTAAGTTCCTGATCTCTAAATCTATGATTTTAATGCTCTTTAGTCTTGTAAGGATACTCTACAAGTTGTTTACAAATGTGTTCTAGGATTACAAATATATTGTTTTTATTGTGTTTATGTATTTTTATCTATGTTGGAGCTTTTCTCCCCGGCCTCCACTGAAAATGGACATATATCCAGTTGGACTAGCCCAGTCAACAAATGTAAAATAAAATAAATAAATAAAATAAATAGTAACACCATAAGTATAGGGTTATGAAGAGCCTAACAACCACAGCATAATCTAGCCCATATGTGTCTACACATAAGAGAATATACTCTGTGATAACACAGGAGCTCAGTGTATGAGATCTCCTTATAAGCTGGTACCCTGCGAGCATGTTGTCTTTTTATCTTCTCAAGCAACACCAGTTCCCCTTTGGAGTGTGAACAAAACAAAGCATTATACTCAGTAACTAGCGCAGTGTAAGAAATAAGCATTCCAGTTAGTATAAGGGGTTGCTATAGATTTAGAAAATGAACCCATAGTTCTGAGGTTTCTGGTTCTAACCACACAGCATTTTCCTTAAATGGCAATCTATTATTTAATAAGATCCACAGATCTTTAATGACTTCAGTAAAAACAGTTTCTTCATTGTTTATTAACACTACTTGTTTTACCATAGTGGGTCTAAAGGGCAATACTTTTCACTTATTACTATTCAAAGTTAGAACATGTTTGACTAAAATTTAGAGAGATTATATTTTCATAATGTTTAACAACAGTTTCTATTTTAACAGTATTGTCGTCCTCCTCCCATGAACTACAGGCAGGAAAGAAAGAAAGAATATTTTGAACAATATGTTCTGCAACACAATGCCCTTGGGTATAGCTGAGCAGTTCCCTATTAGAAGACCAAAGATGCATTCTGTCAAAAAGTCTGAAACGGTAAACTATCGGAGCGGCTTTTAAGGGAATTCTTTCCCTGGGAAGGAATTCGCTTGGCCACTTCATTACTTTGCTGTTTTTGGCACTGTAGTGCGGTCTCGGAATGGGTATATTTAAGTAGGGGGAGTGTGGTGGGCAAAGCCCCCCACTTAATGTAATGTTTAAAGTATTTTTTTTTTTTTTTGTTGGAACAGCAATTTTTTTCCCTAGAAAACAAATCGCTGTTCTGACAGTTCGAAAATGTGAGCTTTCACTTACAATAGGGTCGATTAATCACCGTTCGCTTTTTTTAAGCATTCTGTGGTCTAATATAGACCCAGCTGAGCAAATAGGTACCCAGCTAGAAATTTGCCATTGAATAACTACCCTTTGGCTTCACCCTATTCACCATTTCTGGAGCCATCTTCCTACATATAGATTTACATTCAAATCCTTGGGAAATTTTATGGTCATATCATGAGGAACACTGTCAAAAGCTTTGGCTAGATCTATGTAGGTAACAAACACTTAATTTTTCTTCCAGTGCAGGACTAAAGGTTCATGAAAATCAGTCAAACAACTTAATGTGGATCTTCCCCTCATAAGTCCATGTTGATAAATGCCCAATGCTGACCAATATAAGCTGTCCCTTTCTAGTACTAAGATCAATCATCTCTCAAATAATCATAATATCGTGAGCTTAACAGGGTACTAATTTTGGACCATATTTTGTGTGGGTACAGCATTTACTACCTTATACTTGACTAATATACCCCAGAAATATGAGTTAAATAAAGGAGCATGTTGGTCAACTAGTAAATAATTTCTCTTATACTCTAAATGCTCTTTCAAGTTACATTAATAGCCTAATACCTATCTATGAACCTATATGATTGGATGGAAAATAGGAAATTCACCCCAGGGATCAAATCTGTGGCTCTGCTCGATAGGGGCACAGGAAAATAATTTTCTTGGGTGGCGAAAGTCAGGGTACCTTTTTGGCTAGGCTTATATAGGCCCTATGGCTAATAGCCTAGTACCTACCTATGAACCTATGAACCTATTTAAGTCATTTTTTTGAAAGAAGGCCTCTCCAAGCCCACCCAGTACTTCAGTATTACAGTTTCATCAGTGATGTGACAGTGTATGCCAGTACCATCTCCCTGCTGAGATCCTTTATGGAGTTATTTAATACATATGACAAGCATTCATAGTTGGGACTAGGGTTGGTATCATCTGTCTAATTATTTAGCATTTTCCCACACCTTTGTCCATATATGAGGGTCAACTAGTAAACAATTTGTCTTATACTCTAAATGTTCTTTCAAGTTACATTTAAGTCATTTTGTGAAAGAAGGCCTCTCCAAGCCCACCTAGTACTTCAATATTACAGTTTTATCAGTGATGTAACAGTGTATGCCAGTACCATCTCCCTACTGAGATCCTTTATGGAGTTATTTAATACATATGGCAAGCATTCATAGTTCAGGAGTAGGGTTGGTATCATCTGTCTTATTATTTGGCATTTTCCCACATCTTTGTCCATAATCTTAGCTATATCATAGTTTCTTAGACTGTGGAGTATTATGACCTTTATTTGCTAGCTACATTTACAATTCCCTCTTAGCAGCTGAAAGTTTGGATATAATGCATTAACTGTGAACTGTTTATACAAATAATCCATATCCATATGGATTAAGTTGAAGTGGCTTCTTTCTTCATTGGAAAGAATGTAATAATTCGTCCTTTGTGTGGAACTCATTTGACCAAGAAGCTGCTCTTTTTTTCTTTATAACCATAAATATGACCTAATGTGTCCATATATTCTGAAGACTGGATATTCACTTCTTACTTCCATGTACTCTGTATCCTTTTTCTTGAATGAGTACTCACCATTCTTTAATAAGATTCATCTGCTGTCATCCAGATATACACTCATGAAAATGTTATCCTGCCTGTATCATTCTTCATATGTGGTTTATTTGCAAAACCACTACACAAAACTGTCCTTCATATTTTTTAAATTATGATTCTCTACTATAATCAATAAACTGCAGCTGTGGCATACAAAAGACAACAAATCCACATGTTCTGCAATTGCTACACACCAAAAAAGAAACATCCATGCTAAAATGAATAACAGCATGACTTTATTATAAAAATCAAACAAAAAATTGATAATCATTGTTGCTGTTGTTCCCATACATTGATGGGTCCCTCCTTGCTTGCCAATAGCTCATTAGTCTCTGGATCTGTGCAAGGGGGAGACTCTAAAGGGTTTTCCAAATATAAACTATCAGGTTCAGCATTTCAAATAACTGTGCTCAATGTTATCATGTTTAAAATCAGTGACAATTGCAGTGTCATCAATGTTCCTGCCTATATCATTCTTATAACCGGACCCACCAGATGGTAATGGATCAGCAGTGTTGGTTTCACAATTTTTGGTGTCCCTCAGTAACTGTATTGCTTTTTGTCTTTGATGACATTACATTGACTTTTAAAAATTACATTGTAGGAACACATCTCATTATCAAAGAATAAAACATTATTAATAGTATCAAACATTAAAATGCCCATTTGCCTTATATTGTCATTAATTAAAGCATTCATCAATTGTAAACCATGCCTATCAAACATTGTTATCAATTCCTTATGAAAAGCAGAACCATCTTTTATCCCATTAGGGAACTTCCACTTTTATAAACTCTTAGGTACTCGCTGACTTCTAACACAAACTTTCAAATATGCATTGTCCAATTGAAGGCTCCTATATTTCATCACTTTCTTTTCAATAAATTGATACTGTCCAAAAGTGAACTGCCCTATAAAATATTACTAGTCCATGTGAATGAAAATTATTTAGAAATCCATTTGGAAGTAGCAACTGCCTTTTATAAATTGTCTTACTTGTATTCACTGCATCATTATTGTGGTCAATATATGGGTGTGGTATAGATTTCAGGCATATTTTGAGTCAAATAAAAGCCTCCTTTTATAAAATATTTACAAGACATCTATTTTTGCAAATAATCAAGTGGTTCAAGAAACTATAGATGTTTATGTGACTAAGCTCAAGATTAATGCAAGAAACTGTGAATTTGATGACTTTCATGACTCATTAATAAGATACAAAATTGCATATAACATTATAACTGATCAGGTCACAGAGGCAAATTTAGAAGAAAGTCAGATTTATCACTCGATAAATCTCTGAATTTCTTCTGGAGAAATAGTTGAGTAGTATTAACTGAAAAACGGTATATGAGGAACTGAAATTGTACAAAGTAAAGGTTGGAAAGAATTCATCTTACAAAATTAAGTTTAAGGTTAATAAAAAATAAAGTGATGCCAAAATGCAATCCAATATAGTGTCTGGGAACAAATGCAATAATCCAAATTCAGTTGAATGCATAGATTTTGGATATAGTTATGATAAAAAGCAGGGTAAAGCTTGTAACTAAACTTGCTGATGTTATGCAAGTCTCAATCATTTTGCAAAAATGTGTAAAGAAATAAAATAAATATAAACTGTTCATATTCTATCAAGGCTGCTGAATGATGAATCCTGGGAGTCATTTATGCCTACACTAAGTGTACACTAACAGGCAACACAAACATAACTCACACGTTCTTCCTCCTTCCTCCTAATGTTAGTTTTCCTACTGATTTTCTTGCAGCCTTAAATATGGAGAAGAATTCATAAAGGTTACAACAAAATGTAGACTACATGTACACTTACTGTAATCTTTCTGAGTGACTAGAAAGCACAAAAAATTGGTAGGGATGTTCTTGAATACATATTGTGTACACTTATTGTAGGCAAACAAGAGCTGCTTGTAACAGCATAACTGGCACTGATAATACTTCTTAAAAATACTGTAAGGTCAAGGCACCACTGATGCCTTCAGCTGGATAGTGGAATAGAATGCAGCATCACTTCTGAATCTTTATTCAAAGCACTGAATTTGTCTGGCACTGAGTACATTTCTGTGTGCACTCTGCTGATTTGAACAGGTAAAAAACAAAATGTTATGTTGCCATGTGAGTACAAGCATAGGGAATCTAGATTGTTTTTCAGATACTGCCAGTGGAAAATACAGTTAATCAATGTAACCTTCAGTCACGCAGTTTATGAGATTGTGGGCATTTTTCTTTTGTTATTTAAAATGTTTAGACACAGATCAGCCTATTTATTAATTTATTTGTGCAATCTCCATTAAAAACATTCTTTGCCATGATTATAAAGCTAGAGACCCCATTTGATTGCAGTCAGGGTATGTATATGATTCTGAAAGTAAATGTAGCAAAGGAAAGTGGCACATAATAAGAGGAAAGGAAGATACATAATGATCCAGCACCTGCTTTGTCAATAAGAGGACCAATAATTGCTTTGTCAATAAGAGGACCAATACTTTAAAAGTGTTTAGAATCTTCCAAAATGTAAAATAGTAATTCAAGAACAACTAAACTACATCTAACAGAATGGTGGTCATATTTGTAAATATTCAGATACATAACAAATAGTCACTATACAGTGGCTCCAGTGCCTGCTATAATCTTGGGGCTTTCCAATTGCTCATCATCCAGTGGTATTACATTGCCTGTTGCATGTCTTGTGAATAGCTTTATATAAGGAAAACCATACCCATGTTCATAATTAGCATATATGAGTATCCCTGGGCAATTAAGAATAGAAAAAAATAGAAATACATTTGTGAGCACAATGAGATATGCAAAGGCTTTAGGTATTATGTATTACACATTTTAGATGGGGGTTTGTGTTAATCAGAAAGGAGGGGATCTTAACAACATCACTGAAAATCAGAGGGTCTATTGGCAGGTCTAGTTTAATGTACTTGAATGCAATTGTTTAATGCCTTTAAATCAATGTCAACTTGTGATGACTCCATGGACAGTCATCTTGAATTGTGCTCTTTCTTCAGTCAGGTGACTGCTCAGTGACAGGGTGACATCCATCATTGTGGCTGTTGTATCACTCCATCTCATTGACAGTCTTCTTCTTCTACATCCACTTTCAACCTTTTCAAACATGATGTCCTTTTCTTATCTTTCTGTTCAATACATGTCCAAAATATGAAATTACCTATCATTTGAGTTTCCAAGTGACGTTTAGATTTTATCTCCTCCAGTACTGATGTTCTTTCCTTTGAGTAGTCCATTGTATACACAGTATTTCTTGCTTTCACCATAACTCAGATGTATTGATTTTCTTCCTGCTTTGTTTCCTCACTATTCCTATTCTTTATTTATATGATATTATTAAAACTAATAGGTTCATAGGAGGTTACTAGACTAGCAGCCCTAGAACCTAGCCAAGTTAATCCCAAGTATTCTCCTTTATTCTTTTTTGGTAGTTTGCAGAACAAATTTATGAACATAGCTGGTCTGTGACCAACAGCAGCTACCCCTGTCCATGAGAGACATGGGTGCCACATCAGGGGTGAATTTGCAGTCTCCCATCCAATTATCTAGGTTGCTTTTAAATAGGGACAGTGAGGAGCTCTGTTTTATGTGAATAGGAAGTCTATTCCAGAGAAGCGGCAATCATTGGGAGACATATCTGTGTCTCCAGTATGTTCTGTTAGTGTCACAAGCTAGGCTGAGATCCCTAGAGTGTGTGCCTCTTGTGCCATTTGACTTGCAGATGTGCAGCATTTCCATTAAAGCATGGTGTGAGATTTCCTTGTAGACCAGGCACAAGACACCTCTCAGCAGCCTATAAGACACAGAGTAAAGTGACAGAGCTTTCAGCCTGTCCATGTAGGTCATGGTTTGGAGTCCCTTTATTTTCTTAGTGAAAAACCTCTGAGGTCTTTCCAGCTGCTGCAGCTATCTGGTAAGGTACATGCAAAAGGGTGCACTATACTCTATTAGTGGTTTGATGAGGGTCGAGAACAGTGGAGTTATAACAGTCCTTGACCTGGATGCTATGTCCTTGCTTATGAGGTGCGCTAAATAGAAGGCTTTTATTAACACTGTGAAAACATGGTGGTCAAAGTTCAGATTGCTATCAACCTGTATTCCCAAGTCTCACACCACTGGGTTGGAACTCAGGGGGTGCTGTCAATATTGTAATTCATAGGGAATTCTGTTTTGCCAAAGGGAATAATAATGCATTTTTTTTATTTAGTTTTAGACCATGGTTTTGGCACAAATCATTTGTTTGTGCTAGCCCTTCTTGTAATATGTTGACATCATTTGGGGACTCAATGCTTGCTCCCAGTTTGCAGTCATCAGCAAACTTGGTGAGCCAAAGGATATCTACTTTGGCCTGAACTTCAGAGGAATAGATACCAAACAGTAAGGGGCCCAGCACAGACCCCTGTGGTACTCCACTGGTGATGGGTCTACTGGTGTAGGTGGAATCACCAGTTTTGACAGAGTGTGTTCTGTCGATGAGATAATTGGCTACCCATCTAGTAACATAAGGGTTAATCCCTATGTGGGTGTGTTTCCCAATGATGCAAGAGTGGGGAATTGTGACAAAAGCCTTGGCAAGTTCAAGATAGTCTGTGTACACTGTCTTATCTTCCTCTATGGCTTTGGTGACATTCTCAAAGAAGTCTACCAGGTTTAATAAATATGATCTACCCTTAACAAAGCCAAACTGGGTTGGATCCAGCATTTGGAGGTTGCTTATGTCCTTGTGGATAAGGTCCATGATAATCCTTTCCATGGCCTTGCAGATGAGGTTGGTTAGATTTATGAGTCTGTAGTTCCCAGTGTCAGTTGTTTGCCTCACTTTGTGCAGGGGGGTTACAGTTGCTGTTCTCCATTCTTCAGGAACATAGCCAGTTCTCAAGCTATAGTCAAAGAGAACACCAAGTAGGTCCACTAGGTCTTGTTTTAGATTGTTTAGTAAGCAACCTGGGATATTATCTGGTCCCACTGAGGCCATGTTTTTGGGCATGGTAATCACTGAGATGACCTTTTCTTTAGAGATACTAGGCAGAGGGCTGTGTGAGGCATGCTTTGGGATATGGTAGGTGAGGTTAAGGGGATGAAGTTTACACTGAATCTGTCAGCTAGCAGATTGGCAATATCTTCTGGTATAGTATGAGTGATCCCATTGACAATCAGTTTGGCACATAGCTGGGCATTCCCTTTTAGACTTCTGACATAGTTAAAGAATGCCTTATGATTATCCTTGGCTAGGGATGCGATTTTAGTTTCATAATTTGCTTTAGAAGACTTTACAAAATTTTTGATTTTCTTGTTTAGGCTTAGGAGGGAACTCTTCCTCTGCAGAGTGATATCACTCTTATTTTTGGACAGCAGTTTCTTCCTGTTGTTATACAATCGGTTTAGACTTGAAGTCCACCATGGTGGCTTGTTTTTACAGGAAAATCTGGTTTTGATCCAGTCAGGTACAGCAGAGTTTATGCTGTCACTTAAGTGTTTGTACAGGGCATTTGCATACACTTCTGCATAGTGATCATTGATGTCTGTGATTGCTGGTGGTATGAAGCTTTTTATACCATTGCTTTGAAGGCTGTAGTTAGCTTTGGCAAAGTTCTTTATAATTTTTGCTCCTGTGGTGGTGTCAGTTCCAGTAGTTACTTCAACTGATTTCTGATTTTTAATCTGACCTAACTAGGGAGGGCATCACACATGGAGAAGTACAGTGATCCCCCATGTTGGTGAGTACTATGTCCAGAACATTGAGCCCCTAGTGGGGGTGCAGACTATCTGTTCCACAGCATTTATGTTAACAAAGTCCAGAAACCTCTAGGCGAGTGTGTTTTTGCTTGTGTATATCCCCCAGTTTATGAAAGGATAGTTGAAATCTCCCATGACTAAGGTGTTGTCTGTATGGCAAGAGATTCCAGTAAATCAAGATGGGCAGTGTGCTTATCCTGGCTCATAGTGAGGGATCTATAACTAGCAATAATGTGATATGGTACTTTCTCAATAGCTTATTGGACATGGAGTAGCTTGAGAGAGTCATACTATTTGATCACTCTTGAAAGTTTTAATGAAGATGGATACACCTCCAGCTTTGGTTCTTTCACACTCATTTTGAGGTCTGAACATGTGGAAGGCATTGTAACCTTGCACAGCCAGGGTGCTCTCAGCAGCCTTGAACCATGTCTCATAACTGCACAGACATCAGCATCCATCATCCTCTCAATGTAAGATGGCTGATTTAAGAGTACAGTGATACCAAACAGTCTAGCTTCAGCAGGTCTGAATGTAGCCTATGCTATTTAAGGAAGGAAACACAACTTCTAGATGGGAAGGAGTATGGGAGAGTCACTTAAAGGTCAAAGTGAGAGTGTTTAGTACTATACTATTAGATGACCTGCAGTGGTACCACCCTCTGCACAAACTGGCAGCTCTTCAAGCACCTGTCAACAGTGGGAGACTATGGAGATAATTTCCTACAGAGGATTTTAAACTGGAGAGGTTAGCTTATATGTAAGCACGGGGAACCATGTTTGCACATTGCGCAAATGCAAGGCTTTTATACCAGGAGGATGAAGGACTTCTATAAAGTTAAACCCTCTGGCCAATCAAATAAAAACAGAATAAGCTATTGCTCAGTAGTTCCCACCTTGGATGGGTTGTATTCAGCTCTTTGCTCCCACCAGAGTGCAAAATAACCCTCTTAATGTAAAACAAACTGGTGCTGAGCTCAAGTGCAGTAACAAATTCTTTAGAACAGAAGTAAGAATTCCTGCAATATCACACATCCTTGGAAATAAGTTCACTAACCCTGAGAAATGTTCACAACACACAAAAATTTTGCAAAACTTAAAAATATTTTGGCAGGCACAGGAGAACTTTGGCAAACTCAAAAAAATTTTTGCAGTAACAGAGGAGGTTAGGAAAGATAAGACTACTGTTAAAAACAACCTAACAACAGTACACTAACAAAGAGATGGAGTTTCTTTATCAAGTGCAGGCAGAAAAACTGATCATTTTGACCAAATAAGTACATGCAGCACAGAAGTGTTAATTATCACTGAAACAGTTAAAGCAGGTACAAAAATATACTTATCAGCTTTGTAGGTCCAGATGGTTTTGGAAGCAATCCAAGTCTTGCAGTCACATAACTTAGACAAGGCAAGTATGCACTTGAAGATCTAGTCAAAATATTTCATGACCGTTTTCCAAGAGCAATTTATTGCTGGATTTATTGACTGCTTGCCATGTCATTATTGCCTGTTGAGCTAAGCAGGCTGAAGAGATTTATTATTAGGATCATAGGATCATAGGAAGTTACAAGGCTATTGCCTCTGAGACCCTTACAAGCTTAGGCAAGAATTTAGCCCATGTTCCAACAAGGCAGCACCCTATGCCACTGTCCAGTAGGGACATAGGTAGAGTCCCAGGGGTGTATTTTCTGTTCTCTATATTTCCATTTTTGTTCAATCAAGGATAACATTATTGCTTTTTTTTACTAGTTATCAGGATCTTTGCCTTCTTCATGATAAGTTGTAAACCCATTTCAAGACTATGCAGCTTAATCCTGCTTTTTCTAAGGATATCGTTTGTCTATGTGAAACAGGTTTGGCAATGCATGAGATTTTGTCATATACCTTTAGTGATTGTAATATATTCTGTTTCTCTTTGTTCGGTTCAAATTGTTGATTTTTAAGTGATGTAAAAAAATGCACTTGAGAATTGTCACATATCCGTGTTTCCTCAATCTCACCCAGAGGTTTTCTTGATTTACTCAAAGGCCTTGCTATAATCACCGAAACACACATAGATATAATTTCGGTATCTATTTATCACAGATGCCAGTGAATATAACTCTTAACATTTCTGAGCTGCTGTAAGATAATTGATATGATTTAGCTCAGTGAGGCTTATCAAGAGATTACTATATAGTTTGAAAAGTTAGTGAACAACTGAGCATTTTTTCTGAAAATGTTGAATTGTTATATGTTAAGCACCTCACTTTTCAGTCATGTTTGGGATCCCTAAGGTTCACATGAGTCACAGGAATCCATATTTTAAGTTCATAGTGTCAGACATGGACTCTAAAACCATGACCTTTGGTGTACATGCAACATTCCTTGAAATCACTTGTGAAATATTTGACTTACTTGATCATGGGGACTTGAGATTTTATTGTTATGATCAGAAAGTTAATTTGTCAAGGAAGATGCTATTTTGGGTACCCTTGTTATAATGGCTCTTTACATAACTATACCTCACTGGGAGAGATATGTTGGTACTCATCCTAGTTATTGGATTAATTTAACTTGAACACTTAGACTAGGCCTTACATATAAATCTAATTGTAATGTGAGCAACATTTATATGTTTGCAGGAGGTTTATACCAGTGAGTTACTGCTCTGGAAATGAAAGTCATAACATTAACAACATTTGTACAATTATAACCTTTTGGGAACAGGAATATTATGTTCTATGGTCAATGTAGAGATCACCTCTTTTTCTTTCTGAAAACCATTTTTGAAGAATAGGATTTGATCCATCAGCACTTAAATACAACCACTGAATTACTTTGGTGGTTGTATTTAAATGTAGCCAATGAAGTTTAATTTGAAATTCCATTTGATAAAAAAAACATTAAATTTCTTGATGTCACTGTGTACAAAAACAAAAACATCATTCTTTTTTTTAAGACCTGCACAAAGGGAGTAACCAGACATGAATGAATTTAGTTTAATAGTATGCATCCTTACATGAAAAAAAGAAATATCTGTGCATCAGATACTCTTGGAGTACATCTATGAAAATACTATTCCATTAAAAAAACTAAGGACTTGCATACTTGTTTTGTAAGAGAGGTTACACACTACTAATTAGAGTGCAAACCTAGGTAGAAGAGGATTGCTCCAGTTTCCCAGGTATGCATTATATCCATTAATAGAAAAAAAAGTTTTTGTTGGGGGTACATTTTTAAAGAGCCATAACCATCACCTTTATAGCTGACTGTTGTGCAATCAAAAACATAGTAAATGTAATACTGGAAGATAATACAAGGCAATGAAGATTTGTACAAAACTGCTGGCCTTGTACTTGCTTTTGTCAATATGAGGACCAAGGGCTTAAAAGAGTTTTTCAAATCTTCCAGAATGCAAAATAGTGAATCAGGAATGGTTAAATCTTATTTATTTATTTTATTTTATTTTATTTTATTTTACATTTGTTGACCGGACTAGTCTAGCTGGATATGTGTCCATTTTCAGTAGAGGCCCGGGGAGAAAAGCTCCAAGAGTTATAAAATACTAAAAACAGAGATTGACAATACAAATACAAGGATTTTACATCAGGACTAGTTAATACATGTATTACATAAACATAATCAGAGCAAAAACATAAGTATAATAAACAAATGATTTTAAAAGTTTTTTTTTTTTTTTTTTTTATCAAAAGAGAATAAACATATGACTGTGTACAATATTTTATAAAGGGGGAGCTACGAGGATATAGACAAAGGTAAATGCAGGAATTATAGGGAAAGAAAGGTTAAAGAGGTAGAAGTAGACTTAAGCTGGGTAGGTGCAGGAGCACAGATCTAAATCTAAATCTAAGTCTAAATCTAAAGAAACTTATATAGATTTTTTAATTTGTTTGACTCCCTTTGCCAGGATGACCATCTGCAGGGATTGGGCACCTCTCCGACTCCATACATTTTCTAACTGGCTCTTCCCAGACCAGGACCACCAACATGGCTAAGGCTGGTAGACCATTATACCATTTTTGGAGGGGAAAGGAGATCAAGATATCTCATCCCATCTGTCATCTGCTCCTAAATGCAAGGATTTTTTTTTGTGTAACAAGTAGTCCTTATACAGGGAAACAAGAGTCTGCAATGATCCTGAGGGATTAGAGATATTTGGCGCATTCATTATCCAATGTTGGTACATTTTCCAAGGCATCCCATGTGACAGGAAAACAGACATATGCTGAGAATTAGGATATATGAGCACGCACGATTGGGTGATTAGTAATCGAGTCAAAAGAAAAGCAATTGTTAGATACAGTGAGGTTTGTGAAGGCTTTAGAAAGTATGAGTTTCATATTTTAGAGAGTTGTGTGCTGATGAAAGGGGGAAGCATCTTGTGTCTCCCTTTTTTAATTTCTCCAAATCCTTTGTTTTTTTAATAACATGATGGGAATGGACCCCATTCCTAAGTCAAAGTACAATTAAAGTTCATAAAATTAGTATTGTTTCAATCTTTGATGTCAACCAGAAGTGCTCTTCACAGTTCCTGCAATGTGCCCAGTAATGACTCCTTCTGCAATTCTTATGGAGTTACATGTATTGGTAACATATCTAAATATGATTGTAGATTCTTTTTATAAGACCCATTGCTCCTACTACTATTTGAACTGTCTGGGTATCTTTCTTCACATTGCCCTCATTTCTGCCCACAGATCCTGATATTTTCTGACTTTGTGTCTCTCTGTATGCAAGACACTGCAGTCACTGGGTGTGTTAATTTCAGTGATCAATGCTACTTTTGTCTTCTTTTCATGTACCACTATATCCAGTTTTCTAACATCTACCTTTTGAACTGTTGGTAATGGGTGATCCCATGTGATGTAAGCTTCATCATTTTCTATGATGCTTTGTGGCTCATGATTCCAGTTTGTTTCAGCCACTTCAGTACCATAATATTTGCACAATTCCCAGTGCAACAGTCTTGCCACATTATTATGCCTTTCAGTATACAGTCCTTCTGCCATTGTATGTCTCAACCAGAAATGAGGTGTGCAACTGTTTTCAATTTTGTTTTACAAAACCTACATTTGTCTGTTTCTCCTACATGTTCAATGGACTTTGCAAACCAGCATGTACATAGCCTACTATCTTGGGCCCCCAATATTAACATTTCATCTCCTGGTTTCAACTCGCCTCTCCTTAACTATTCCTGCATTTGTTCCTGATCAACATGAGGTTCTTCGAGAAGTTTTCTATACTTGCAACTATATTTATGCATTTTTCACATTTCTTTCCTTTTCATCTGATCATTTACTTTATATTCATTCTTATTTTTTGACACATTCAGTTGCTGTCTGATTTTTATCTACTTCTGGTTTGATTTCCATTCTGTTTGATGCCAACATACTTCTGCAAGACTAAGCAGAGAAGTCATCTTAGATTTATTCTCCTCATGTTTCAAAACTTTCAGTATGTTTGGGTCTTGTGAGGTCAGCAGGTATGTGTGGAGTCCCACAATTGCAGATCTATACATATAATCAATTTCAAGGAGGCCCATCCCTCCTTCTGAACGGGGAATATATAATCTTGGTATGCACTGATTTTTATAAATCATTTGGTGAGCATGAAGCATCCTTCTTGTTTTCCTATCTAATTTATCCAACACATTTTGGGGTCAGGCAATCACTCAAAAACTGTAAGTTAGTACAGGAAGAACAAACTGGTTTATAGCTTGGATTTTGTTCCTAGATGTCAACTCTGTTTTTAGGGTCAATTTAAGTCTTCTTAAGTATTCCTTACTAAGTTTTATTCACATTTGTTAATGTTTTATTCTTGATCCTTCATCAATTCCCAAATATTTATACACTCCCTCTTCATCAAGTTCTTTATTATCACAGTCTTGTCCAAAACTGATGTTCCCCTGTTGCTGCAGTTTTCCTATTTTAAAGTTTGCTTTTGTACATTTATTAAGACCAAATGACATTTTTATATCATCTGAAAAAGTTTTGATAAATTGCAGTTGTACTTTCAGTTCCTCATCTGATGAACTGTACAGTTTTAAGTCATTAACAAAGAGAAGATGAGAAGTCTTTACACTTTGTTGTGTTCCAGGAGCCAAATTATAGCCATGGCCTAAGCTGTTAAGTAGACAGCTTAATGGGTTAAGTGCAAGGCAGGATAGCAGTGGTGACAGAGAGTCACCCTGGAAAATTCTCCTTTGAATTTTTATCCCTGGGATAATAATTTGTCCTTTATCATGGCTTAATTGCAAAGTGGTCTGCCACTGTTTTGTGGTCACTGTAATGTAGTTGATCAGTGCAGGATGTAGCTTATACATTTTTAAGCACTCTTTTATCCATGAATGTGGGATACTATCAAATGCTTTTTTATAGTCAATCCATGCCATACTTAGATTCTTCCCCTTTTTACAATTCTCCACTATGACTTTATTTAACAACAAATGATCCTTTGTTCCATATGACTTTCTTGTATTGCCCTTTTGTTCCACTGCCATAATTGAGCTTTCTTCTAAATGACTATAAACTTTGCTGACATAACTTCCAGTGTATAGTCTATACGTCGTCAGAAGGCAAGTTATTGGGCTAGTTTTAGGGTAACTTACAGGTTCACTAAAAGATAAATCTTGTGCAAAGATGTTAATACTTTTAATCAGAAGTTAGGTACTGCATCTGGGAGTGGGGTTTTCCGATTGGAGACTTTTCTTTACTTTGTTTCAGTCTCTCTTGATGCTACTTCATCATCCCATTTCATATCCTGTACCTTTAAACTTTTTATTCTTTCTTTTACTTCTATTTGTTTAACATCATTGTTATGTTCCACAGGATCTTCATAAATACTTCTCCAAAATCTATCTATTTTCTCTTTTTTTTTTTTTTGGCAGCCTTTCAATTCCTTTTACCTTGTTTACCAGTTCACCATAAAACTTTTTTTGGGTCATCAATAAATTGCTTATTTTTAACGTTTCCTTTATATTTATCTACGTGTCTTCTAAGTTTTTCCGCTTGTGCCGAGATTTTTAGTTTGTTATTTGCGATAGTGCATGACAGATCCTGGTCTGTTCTAATACTGTGCCTTTTTTTTATCATGTTTATCTTTCTGAGTATTTTTGTTGATCTGTTCCCTCTTCTATATTCTACTAACAGTAACACTTCTTGCCTTAATTGCTTTATAGTTTTCTCTATTCGATACTTCCATGATGGTATTCGATTTCTCCCCTTCCATTCCCTCACTACCCTGTGTTCTTGTGTTAGAACTTTATCACTTATTAATTTAGCTGCACAGTAATATACCCTGTTTACTTCTGTTATGTTGTCTGGATCTCTATGGACAATCCTAATTACTGTGTGCATTTGTTTATCAAACTTCTGACTTTTTGGGTTTTATTGATCTTCTGCAGTCTGTTTCTTTCATGGATCTTAATCTTTCTATCTATGTCTATTAAAATCAAACAACTCTTCACTTAGCTCATTTTCTTCTAAACTGAGGCCACATTTTTTGTTTTCCATTTCCTGTAGAAAGTTCTATAGCATCTTCCTGTGGCACATTCTCTTCAATTTCATCCTGTGCTCTGTCATATGGGCACTCACTGGCCTATCACTCCTCAATATTAACTGCATCAGAGTTTCCACAGTTTCCTGTTCCTTCCCTTGCGGTCCAGTTTCAATTGAATGTTTATACTGATTCCCTGTGATGTATACTATTTCTTCCACAGCTTAGGTTGTCGAATGCTCAATGATCAACACCTAAGTATCGAAGTTTCAAAATCGTGAATGGCCATATAAACAAACTCTTTCCTCTGGAAAGAATTCACTTGGCCGTTAACAGGGATTTACCCTTTACCCAATGTAGAGCAATCTTGGAGTTGGTATATTTAGTTAGGGGGGTGTAGGGGGCACAGCCCTCCACGTTGGGGGTGTGTGGGGGTGAAGCCCCCCCACTATATTTAGGTTGAAAAGTTAATTTTATTTCCGGATGACCTAGTGAATTCTTTCCCTAAGAAAGAATTTGCGTATATGGCCATTTGCAATTTTGAAACTTCGACTCTTAGGTGTCGATCATTAAGCATTCGACAGCCTAAGCTGTTGAAGAAGTAATATAGACACATTCCCCGTGGAAGGCTCCAAAATATCTTCATATGGCACCTGACCAATTGCTTTCTGTTCCACTGGTTTCCCCTTAATTTGGATATCCATGTTTCTATCCTGTTGTGGTGCTTTCTGAATTAAATTTTCTACACTTACTCCTTCACTTCACAGGTACTCCATAACTTCAGTTTCTATTTCTTTAACTTCTCCATTACTAATCTCCTTTTCTACTGTTCTACTTTTCCTCTTTGTCTTCTTATTTTTTGTATTGTAGAGTTTTCCATGCCCAGATATCTTTGCCTGTATTTCTCTTTTGTATTGGTTAGTTTTGCTTTCTCCTTTGCATAAATATTACACCATATTAAATCTCTCTTTCTTTCCCATGCCCATATTTCTTCTTCAGATGTCTGCTGATCTTCCTGCTTCTCCTTACTTTGGTGACTCACTCCATCACGCTGTGATGTAACCTGTGTTTGACCTTCTACAACAAATCCTTTACTTCACAGGCACTCCATAATGTCAACTTCTATTTTTTAACTTCTATTCTACTAATCTTCTTTTCTACATTCCCTCTTTGTGATGTCATTTTTCCATATCTGGATGCCTTTGCCTGTATTTCTCTTCAAATATATTTGGGGTTGCCTTCTTTATACTGATTAGTTTGGCTTTCTCCTTTGCATAAATATTGCACCATATCAAATCTCTTTTTCTTTCCCATGTCCATATTTCTTTCTTATACTTTTCAAAAATCTCTAGGCTTTGTTGTTTATATTTTTGCACTTCCTCAGATGCTACTTTTCCCAAACAAATCAAAAATGTTTGATCTATATACTGTTTTTCACAAATCAGTTGTATTAATGAATACGAATGTTTATTTGAAGCTTCTGACAGTTTTTCTTGTGGAAGTAATTTTCTTTCCTCTAATTTCTCTCTTAATCATTTTGTATATCTTGTGTCTGGAAATTCCGGGCTTTTTGCATAATTGTATCAATGCATAATTTCTTTCTTATCTTCAATAGCCCACTTTATCATCTTTATGGCTCTTTTTTTGGCCTCTCAGTTTTTATGATTTTTGTGGACTACTACTTCCTTTTACAACAGGGGAGCCATCCTCCCCCCTGGGCCCAGCCTGGCCCCATTGTAGGAATGTTTCCGTATTTTGAGGATTCTACACTGTCATCTTTTCCTGTCGTGGCATGAATGTCCCTATCAAGACTGGGCACTTTTTTATCATGGGTCATGTGCACCCAGCTATCTTTTTTAATTTTAACCTACTTCTGTCCATGATATATGCTATATAAATACAGTCTATGTATCAGTGTCATCTTGGTGAGATTTTGTTAAAAAAAAAAAAAAAAAAAAAAAAAACAGGGTCCACCTCACAAAGGTACTCACCAAGACTTGAAGATAAATTCAGTTTCAGCAATAATACTGTCCTTTACTTGCTGACCTTATCTCTCCATTTGGACCCCTTGGAAAGAATGAGATGTATTGTCGGGCTCCTTATTGAAACATTCACACTTGTAATGCTGAGTGCCAGCATGCTGATGCCCTCCTCCAACTAAAAATGCAAGAGAAGAATGACTATTGATCATCAGTTCTTGTTTGAGTCTTTTCTTGCAGGGGGATAAGCCCTTATGCACAGCCCTTGAGCCTATATATACCATCTCCGAGATAGCCATTCTACAAAGAAAAGGGAATATTCCAAAAAATGGCCATGTTGGACTTACTATTTGTAAGTCTGTTTTTTTTCATCCATTCCATATCAGTATTACAAGACTTGCTAAAGCTAGTGCCAACACTTCAAATGGTTATCATATTGTCATCTTCTATTAAATGTATTTGACTATCAGGGCTTTAGTGACAGTCTTAACGTAAAATGTATATTTACGTCTTGACGTCTAAGGTATTAATAGTGGTTCAAACAATTTCTCTTGTGTTTTTTATTACTGTTTCTGATTACATTTTATAACTAATGAGTGAAATGTTACTTTTATTACATATTTCTTCAACAGCAAATGAGATGTCATCTGCTTGTCCCATGACTTGCTTCAACATTTGGATATATTTCTGAAATTTAAATGACATCTAATGAACTTCAATTCACATGGAGAATAAACTTTACAACCTCTAAGTTTTTGTTGTTGTTCAGTAAAAACATTCTTGGTAATTAAGTAATAACGTTTAGGAGCAAACCAACATATAATGCAGTCTTTAGCATCGAATAAATACCAGTTGTGCGTCAAAAATATGTTATTAAAACATACAAAAGTAGTCCATTGTTGATAAAACCAAATAGATTTTATTTGGACATGAAAAATAGGTAAGCGCTTTCGCCAGGAGGCTTCCTCAGACCTTTAGCAAACAGACATTCAAACTATTAGCTGTCTTATGTATAGTTAGTATTTAATTGAATAATTAAATACAATGACATCAGCAAAAAATTTAAAGTCAAAGGCCAAAAAGTATACGGGCCTCTACTGAAGCATATAGAAATATGTATAACATTTCCCATATATATAAATTCAGTACTAGATCAAACACTAAAAGTGCATCCAAATACAACCACATATATATATATATATATATATATATATATATATATATATATATATATATATATATATAAAATTAATTATATGAGGCTTTAGTAAGACCTTAATAATAAACAACTAAAAACATTTCTAACACTAGAAACAGTCAAAAACAAGTAATATATAAGGTTTTACCTAGCAATTAATCTCCTATTTTTCAAAATAGGCTTGAGTGGAATCTTATCATTTAAGCCTGGACTCACGTGTAACTTAAGTCTAATGAACCATTTGATCTGTATTCTTTCCATATAATTTCTAATATCTCCCCCACCAGAGCAGGGATTATTCACCTGAAGAACCATAAATTTAAAGTATGCTTAGTGTCTGTTTCAAGAACATGCTTAGGTAAAGCACTGGTACTAGACTGAATATGTATTTGATAAAGGTGTTCTCTTATCCTGTCCCTAAACCTTTTATCAGTTTTACCTACATAGAAGGCAGGGCAGGAGGTACACAATGCAAGATAGACTACATGTTCAGTATTGCACGTGGCAACCTCTTCAAACTGGAAACATTTAGATGTAACTGGGTGAGCAAACATATTATAATTAGAGATATGTGAACAAAAATTACAGTTATTACATGGAAACGTACCATGTCTGTGTAAATCATTACTAGGAACTTCCATCATGTTAGGGTAGCATAGAATTCTATGTAAGTTCTTCTTATTCTTAAATATAAACTGTGGGTTCTCACCAACAATATCTTTAATTAGTGGGTCAACAGTCAGAACCTTCCAATGTTTGTAGATTATGTCTCTGACTTCATTAAAGTCATGTGTATAAAACATGGAAGATTTCTGTGTGGCTCTCACATCATTATTTGTTCTTCCAGAGTTGTAACAGCTAAAGTACATATTTCTACCATGATCAGAAAAATATGGGGTGGCTCTATCACTCCTATATTGTTCAGCACTTTGGTAGCAATCAGATATTTCATGTATGTTATAAGATCTGGCTAACAGTCTCCATTTGAGATCTGTTAATTCATTTTCATACCCCTCTTGAGTTGGATTCAACCTCGAGGCTCTAATAGCCTGTCCTTTAATGATATTATTAAAGACAAATTTCGGGTGCATGCTCCTTCTATGTAATAAAGTGTTTCTATAACAGGATTTCCTGCACACACCAGTGTTAAGTTTGCCATTATTCAGTCTCTCTATATAAACATCCAGAAAATGTATCCTATGAATAGACTCATTCATTGTAAATTTCAGATAACCTGTGAGTGAGTTCATTTCATTAAAGAAAGTGTACAGCTCATTTTTGCTGCCTGTCCACAAAAGAAAAAGGTCATCAACAAAACGTTTGTAGAAGACCACAGATTTCTGAAAACTGTGTAACGGGAAAAAAATATTCCTTTTCCCACATGGCCATCACCAAGTTGGCGTAGCTATTGGCACAAGACGTGCCTATAGCTACGCCATCTCTCTGGATGAACATGTCATTATTAAATACAAATATACTGTTTTCTAATACTATCTCAAGTAGTGAGCATAACAAGTCAACCTTAGATGATGTAAAATCTGTGTAATGTATGAGATATTTATGCATGTTCTCTATTCCTTCTTGATTGGGGATGACCATGAACAGTGACTTCACATCAAAAGTCACTAACAAATATGGAAGGGTGTCTTCTATTGAATCCATTTTAACACAGAGATCTAACAAAAACTGTTTTGTATCTTTAAGAATAAATAAATTCTTATCAACTACAGGTCTTAAAGTTTTTTCAATGTAGACTGAAATAGGCTCAGTGACCCAACCCCTACCAGCGACTATAGGTCTCATTCGTGGATGGGTCGGGTCCTTGTGTATCTTAGGTAGGCCTTGTATGACAGGTATTAGGGGATTCTCAACCCGGAAAAAATTAAACATCTCTACATTAATTATCTCACTTTTCTTTAAATCCTCAAGGATATCATACACCCTTATAACATGGCTATGGACATCTTCCAAAAGGATAGGTATATAAAACTTCCTCTCATCAAGCATCTCATACGTAGAACAGTTATATCCATCCATGTCCATCACTACTACCGGACCGCCTTTATCGGCTGGCTTGATAATAATATTCTTATCATTTTTCAATCTACTCAATGCTAATTTCTGTCTGTATGTTAGATTACCTTTCCTATATTCATGGGGATAGTTACTTAGATTATAAACATCTTCCTCAACCATTTTACTAAATGCATCCAATAAAGGATGATAGTTAGGGATAAATGTACTTGGTTTTGAAAAACATTTAACTTCAGAATTAGTGTATTCGTTCTTAAACAATAATTTCAATTGTACATTGCGAGTAAACAACTTAGTGTCTAAAATAATATCTGTCATATCACTTTTAATAGTGGGTATAAATGATAAACCCTTGTTCAACAGCTCGGTTTCATCTTTATCTAGGGGTCTATGGGAGATATTCCACACTATGTTGGTGTTAGTTTCTCCCACATCTTCTTCAGAGTGGGCACTCTCTGTTCTCCACCAGATGCTTTCCTTTTCTGCCTCCCCCTGCTCATAAATTGACTCCTTTCCCTTCTGGAGAGGTCGGTAATTGGGAAAGGGGGAGGGTATGTCAAACTTGAGCTACTTTGCTCCTAACTACTGGTTCAGTATTAACTGATGTGGGCAGGTGACTAATAGAGTGTAAACTAGCTACATCTAAATCTGTAGTATTACTTGTCTGACTAGACCTTCTATATTCATTACTAACACCAGCTGGGGATTCTAATCCACTGCCTGCATATGCGGTGGTAGATACAGGAAATGAGAGTGTACATGACACAGTTGATTACAATGCGCTAAGTGAAGCTTTTGCCTCACTAGAGACAGACTTCCTGAAGCTTAAACAGCTGCAAATGCAACATTACCATTTCAAAGCATGTATCCAGAAAAAGATCGTACCAAGAGGGCGTTGAGTACTAAAAATGCCTACAACTGGAACGACTCACCCAGAGTTACTTTATTGCTGGCAACAATTGAACATCCAGGTGAGCTTGAATTATATGACTTTGTTGAATGACTTTTTTTCACCGGAAGAAGATAGACTTAAAGACACTATCAGAAAACAACAAACTGACTTGTTAGAGAAATTTCCAGTTGCCGAAGTTGAACGGATGATGGAACGGCTACTTGATAATGTCTTTCTGTTTGAGAAATGGCTTCTTGAACAGAAGAGGCATAAATTGAAACGGGACATTTTTGACTTTTCACATGGTCAAGTCTTCACTTGGCCTCGTAATTTTAATAGTGGACAGGGTCAAACAAGGGGTGGAAGTAGACCTGTTTATACACCCACATCCACCCATATGAATGTGAATACCCATGTTGTTGAAGTAAATAACACTAACAACATAAGTAGTTGTTAAATAAATTGTTAAAATCAGACTGTAAAAATCATTTGACACTTTAAAATGACAGTCAATAACAAACAGTAATGCAGGTTTCTCAGGTATCTACTATACATATACTCTAATGTACATTAGGAGGCAAAAAACCATACACAAACTTGTACAGAATTTTGTCTAGCTTTATTCAGGAAATACCTGATATTTTATAGGTTTTACAATCAGCTTTTGCCCACCTCACTGACGTGGTCAGTGACAGGGTCTTTACATCATGACCATTCATAAGAAAAATGCTGATATTACAATTTTTTTAAAAGTTACTTTCCCATGAGAATATTACAGCCTTGCAAGCACCTGGTCAGTCACAATGTCCTTCCGAGGATGTAGCCAATTCAAGGCTCTTAGATTAGTTCGAATACAATGGGTGCATGTCTTCTTTAATACTTCTCTTTGTCTCTTTCTTGTCCACCAGCTGGACATTTTCTCTGATAGTGCACAAGGCCATTCTTCTGGTGGAAGCAGGAAAAGATACACATGCACACAGATTCATTATTTTCTAACTTTGCAAAATAATCTTTCACTGACAGACATGAGCCAGCCGAGCTGCCAAGGCCAAGTTTCTAATCACACTGCAGCTTATGCTTCAAGCAATAATATGCGAGTTTATTTCTACTATTACAGAATTAAATGCATTACATATTACTCTATTTCTCAATCTATGTATTTCATATATGTTCAAGTTCATTTATATATATATTAACCACACAACTTATATATGTCTGAATGTTTGGATACATATTTTCCTAACAGCTTATATGTGAATACATATTTTTCTAACATTTTATATGTGAATACATATTTTTCTAGCAGCTTATATGTGAATACATATTTCTCTAGCAGCTTATATGTGAATACATATTTTTCTAACATTCTCCCTCCTGTTAATGCATTTCATTCTATTTGAAACATAAACAATATTATTTCATTTCTTAGCCTTCTCCTTTCAAGGACTTTCAGCTAAGTAAGTCATTTGTTTTATATTTCAGGTAGGCTTTCGCTTGGTATCAACAAATTCAATTCCATGTCCTGGTACATAGTTTCAGTTACTGATATGTCAACTAGGTCTTTAACTAATTTTTTCACACAGGGTATGCCAGCAGACACATGCTCCAATTATGAGCAGTACTACACAAATTGCAATCAGAATATTCATAAGGACCGACCCCCACCCCCCAAATAGATTCTGGAAAAAGTTCGTCAGTGGGTTTGGGCCTGGTTCTGCCATTGCTGACACCTGCTGTATTACCTCCAGGTGATCATTGATTTCATGTTGGTTGTCTGGAATGTACGCACAGCATTCTTCTTTGATAAGCGCAAGACGCACCACCTCTCGCCACTAGGGTGAAGTCGAGAGCCATTCGGTTCTGTAGCACGACTGTTCTCATTGCATTCATTTCATCAGTCACAAGTTCAAGAGCGGAAAAGTCGCATTGCTCATTACTTCGAGGAGTTTTGACAATTTCCTCAGTTCCCAAATCGATTTGACTGCTCCGTAGGCTGGGAATATTCCAGCCCAGGATATAACACTGTCACTCAAGTCCATATGGGTTAGTTTTTCTTTGTCCTTCACAGCTGAATGATCCTTCCAGCTTGCTTCAATCTTACCCACTGGATTAGCAGGTTTTTTGACTGTATTCTCGGCTTGCTGAGCTGCATTTCTCACATTGCGTATTTTACCCAGGGGCAATTCTGCAGTATGTCTTATGGCTGGAACCAGATAACCCAAAAAACAACTGCCGGACCAATTCTCAGGTAACCATTTATAGGCCTTTTTCCCACAAACAAAATAACAGTTCTCTACTTTAGTACTGATGCGGGTTAACCCTGAATGAAACATTTTTTTATCTATAACAGATAATTGTCTATATATTTCAGGAGTTTTTTGCACATCTCTCAATGTTGTTTTCATCAAGCTTAAATATGAACCATAGTTCGAGTTACAACTAGTACCTTGGTCTACAGGTTTTATATAACATTTGTAAGACACAGTTATGTTACAATTACTCCAACCAACCTGGAGTGTATCATTTTTAACAAAGCAAACAATTCCTTTCTGAGTAACGGGTAAATATAATGCCACTTTGTCTTGTGATCTCACAGTACCCGTGTCAAATAATAGGTTTTCCCAAGTTTCATTTATCCCCAGGGGGACAGCAGACATTAAAAGTCCTCCATATGCTGTGGGTATTGCAGTACAAACCCAGCAATTCAAACGCTCATAGTCTCTACATAGACTCGCTTTCATAGCCAGGTATGTGTTGAAGTTCGGGTGCCAGTCTATAGCCAGTTCATCATCACGTTTTATCAATTTCACTTCTGTAGTTATATGCAAGAAAAACCATAACAACAAAAAGGTCACTACAAACATGGTTAATAAATGTATGATCAGTAGGCCAGTGAACCAATGTCTTTGGGGTTGTTTTGCATTTTATTCACTCTGCCTCTGGCCATCCTGTTTCTGTGGTATGTCAGTTAAAAAATGTTTGTCCAACTTAAACTCTTTGAGTGGTTTACAGTGCGTCAAATGAACCCAAGATGATCTCTCAGCAATCTTTACTGCAGTAGGTGTTGCCAATAGTACCTGGTACGGACCTTCCCACTTTGGACTCGCCCAGTTCTTTCTTTTGATGACTTTCAGCCAGATCCAGGACCCCGGGGTCAGCACGGCCTCTGGTTTTGTTTCTTTTTTGTCTGAAAAAGAGTTCAACTGCAAAACAGTCTTATTTGTTAACAATTTCTTCATATAACTAGCTAATGAGCTATCGGCCTCCAGCTCTGCAGGCATGAGGGCCTTCCATTGTGGCACACAATATGCTCTTCCAAATACTACCTCAAAAGGGGTCAAGCCCCTTACATTTGGAACAGTTCTCATGCTCAGCAGTGCTAAAGGCAGACAGCAAATCCAAGTCTTTTGAGTCTCACTCATCAATTTTCTCAACTTGTTTTTCAAAATTCCATTGTACCTTTCCACCAGTCCTGCTGACTGGGGGTGATAGGCACAATGGTTTTTCAAAGAAATCCCAAAGAATCTCCCAAGCTGGTGTATTGTCTGATTAACAAAATGTGTTCCATTGTCACTATAAATTCTTTCCGGTATGCCAAATCTAGGAATGATTTCTTTCACTAAGGCTTTTGCTACTGTTGCTGCATCCGGATTCCTGGTCGGAAAAGCTTCTACCCATTTTGAGAACATATCTATGATCACTAAACAGTATTTTTCCCTTCACATTTATTCAGTTCTATGAAATCCATACAAATAGTATGGAACGGATAGGGTGGTGTCGGAAAGCTCCTCGCTCGGTTTAAATGCTCCCTGTGCATGATGTTTGCTACAAATATGACATGTTGCACAAAATTTTTGTGTATAATTCGTAAATCCGTATGTTTGGAATGTTTTGTTAACTAACTGTACCATCCCCCCTGTTGAGACATGGCTCTGCCCATGACTCAACAAAGCTGCATATCTAAATAAATTAGATGGCAATATTGGCTTTTTCTCTTTGGAGATGTACAGTCCCTCTTCAAGGATTGCTCCTCGTTTTATCCACTTTTGCTTTTCTGCTTTTGTAGCTAATGTCTGCATTGTTTTTAACATTTCTAAATCTAGAGTCTCAGAAGGTTGTAGTTCTTCATTTGAAAACACAGTTTCTAGGTCTGAGGCAGCTTGCTTTGCAGCTGCATCAGCCTGAGCATTCCCTTTTGAAATTTTGTCTTGTTGTCTGGTATGGGCTGCACATTTACAAATAGCTATTTTAGTGGGTAACTGAATAGAATCTAACAGGTTCAAAATCAATTGTGCATGATTAATCGGTTTGCCAGTAGATGTTATCATTCCCCTGTTCTTCCACTGTTGTGCAAAGACATGCACTGTAGAGAAAGCATACTGGCTGTCAGTATATATGTTAACACATTTGTCTTTCGCTAGAGTGCAAGCACGTGTCAAAGCTATCAATTCTGCTGCTTGAGCAGACAGGTTATGTTGCAGGGGTTGTGCTTCTATGATTTCATTATCTGTCACTACTGCATAACCCACTAGGTTCTTTCCTGTAGGTCCTCGTTTACAGGACCCGCCACATAAAATGTCACCTCTGCATCGGCTAAAGGCACATCAGTGAGATCTTGTCTGGGTGTGGTTATTTGTTCCATTTCCTGTAGGCAACTGTGTGGTGTGCCATCTACAGGAATTGGAAGTAATGTCGATGGATTTAATGTTGTGCATCGCTCAATCGTCATGTGAGGTTGACTCAATAGTATGGTCATACAAGAAAGATGTCTGGCAGGGGACAAAATGCTATTTTTTCTTGCAGTAAAATTATTGCAACTGCATGAGGTACTCTCAACGTGAGAGGATGAAACAATACCACTGAGGCCGAAGCTTGCACTGCCATAGCTGCTGCAACAACTGCTTGCACACAGGGTGGCAATGATCGTGCCACCGGGTCTAACTGTGATGAATAGTAAGCTATGGGGCGTTGCTTGCTGCCATGTTGTTGCGCCAGTACTGACGCCATATATCCCCGCCTACAATCTACAGTCTGGAAAAATCTCTTATGGTAATTGAAGCCCTAAAACTAACGATGAAACTACCAGTTGCTTTAGTCTGCAAAAGCTGCTTCTGCTTCCGATGTCCAATGCAGTGTTTCTTGTGCTGCCATTGGTGTTTTAAATATTAAATCAGCCAATGGAGCCGTTTCCAAAGCATAATTCGGTATCCAACTTCGACAAAAATTAGTCGTTCCCAAGAAGGACATCATTTCCTTTTTGGTAGTTGGTTTAGGTGCTTGTAAGATTGCTGTTTTCCTATCTTCATCTAATGTTCTACCTTCTTTGGATATCACATATCCCAGGTATTTAACTTGCTCTTTCCAAAGTTGCAATTTATGTTTATTCACTTTATGCCCTTGCTCGGCCAAAAATTTCAACAATGCTATTGTGTCTTCCCTACATTGCTGCTGGGTAGGGGCTGCAAGCAAGATGTCGTCTACATAAAGTAATACTTGACTGCCCCCTGGTGGAGAAAATCCCGCCAGGTTGCTAGCCATCTCTTGTGCGAATATTGTTGGACTTTCACTATATCCCTGTGGTAGTCGGGTGTACGTATACCTTTTGCCCTGAAATGTAAATGCAAACCAATGTTGGCTGTCAGGGTGTATAGGTATTGAGAAAAATGCATTGCTAATGTCTACCACGGTGAAATATTTTTGTTGCGGCTTCAAATCATTTAACAAGGTATGTGGGTCTGGCACCGTAGGTGCCCTTGGTATTACTGCATCATTTACAGCCTGTAAATCTTGTACCATCCGCCATTCCCCGTTTGCTTTTTTAACAGGAAACAGAGGAGTATTACATGGTGAATCTAAAGATTCTACCAGTATCCCTTTCTTAAGCAATGCCATTATGATAGGTTTGATTCCCTGTTCCGCATCCTTGCTCAAAGGATATTGTCTTTTTCTTGGTCTAAAGGCCGATTTTGGTGTAATAATTACTGGCCCTGCCGTTCGAATAAGCCCTACATCCGATTTCCCTGTTGACCAAAGAACATTTGGTATCTTACTCAAAGCTTTTTCTTCTTCTTCTATCAAGAACGCCAATCAGCTGTCTTCACTCTGTTGTAAGTGTACAGCTGGGCGTGCTTGCGTTAACCAATTTAGTTTCTGTTTCTGTACCCCTAGGTCCGATAACTCCAAGTCAGTTAGTTTTTCCCATCTTGTTACTTTGTCACCCAAGTCTACCCACCTAACATTCCTGTTTTTGGTTAGGCTAACATGCGGTAGTTTATTGGATCTGTACAATTCCAAGAACTCCTGAGGTAATGAACAACTCACCACACTATTGCCCTCAGTGTCCCAGTATAAAGTCCGTAGTATTAATCTATTTGCGGGATTTCTGAACAATTTTTGTTCATATTCTTTATCAGGCCCTGATATGCTGCAATAATATAGGGTACAATGTAACAAATGTTGTTGATCAACATCGAGGGAAGCACCTTGCTGGTGGCTACATTCATCAGTTCCTTGGTCACTGCCCCTGGACCGGTTGTAACCAGGTCCTGGCTGTACCAATAATAGGCCTCACCCTCCGATCGTACCACAAAAGCATCAGTTTGTCTCTGTGCCTCCATACCTTTCATGGTAGGGACTACTGCTATGCCAAAAAGTTGCATGAGATCTCTTCCTAATAAGTTCATGGGGCATTTGGCAGAAAGTACTATTTTACTTCTCTGGGTTATACCCGAGACAGGGTCAGTTATTGCTATATCATGGGAAAGTGGTTCCCTGTACAGTTGTCCGTTTGCTGCTTTCACTAATATATAATCGGGTGACTCAGAATGTTCCGGTAACTTTGAAGGGTGTATCAAAGTTCGTGATGCTCCTGAATCACACAAAATTTGATTTCTCTCCTTCCACCAGAAGTGTAACTTCCGGTTTAGTGTCTGCTAAATAGAGCTCCAGGCTCAGTAGTGCCAAGTCCAAAACTTCACTTTCCCCAACTTCTACATCCGGTTGCATGTCATTTGTTTCTTCTAAGGTATTTACATTATTCCCCTGCTCATTAGTCTCTCCTAGCGACTGTCGAGCAGTATAACTGCCATCTAGTCAATCCTCATCATCCTTATCCTTTTTTTCCACAGGTGCCTTACTCCTACAATCCCTTGCCAAATGTCCCTTCTTACCGCAATTGAAGCACTCACCTCTTTTTTTCCTGTCCTCATAAAACTCTGAGTTTCTGTCAGAACGTTTGTTACCCTGAGCATTTCGCTTACCCTTTTGGCTGTTTGTACTACAAAACTTCCGCACCGTCTTCAGCTGTGAAGACCTGCGTTTTCTTTTTCTTTTTACTGTTAAAATGTTTTTCGGCATGCCTAGCATACTCTAACAAGGCTTGGAGCCTACTGCTTGGTGATCTATCATATGCTTCGTGACGAAGCTATTGATAGGGGCAATACAACCTTTTAAAAATGCATTCTTCAACTGTTGTTCATATGAGCTATCATTTTTTTGATTTTCAGGAATAGTCATACCACTATGGTTATTGAAACATTCTAATAATCTACCGTAGTATGCGTCTACTGTTTCATTATCTTGTTGCACGCATTGGTTAATACAAGTCCAATCTGCTCTAGGTTTCCATTTTTCAGTAATGCGGTCTGTAAGACCCTTCAATCTAGTATCTAGTTCTGCGTCACTATGTAGGAGTGGCCTGAGTTGCGCGTCACGGGCATTCCAGGCGCCACAAATCATGTGCCAGTCCGGACCTAAAATTTGTCTAATTACTTTTTCTACCTCTTCCCCATTCAGGTGGTAACTCAATCTCATACCCTGTAAATCTTGTACAAATTTCTCAAAGTTAACTTTTGGATGGGGAATTCCCTCTGTAGCTTTCCGGATGTCTTCCGGTGTCCACGGTCTATACACTAAGAGAGTTGAGGCCTGGCCCTCCTGTCCTGCCTGTGGGTTTGGTACTTCAATTAACGGACAGATTTCCTCACTCTCATCTAATGAATTTCCGCTTAGTTGAACATCTATAAGTGTTTGACGTGTTCGGGATCTAGTTTCGATAGGTTCTCTTACAAATGGTTGTCTGAATACCCCTGTTGTCTCCGGATAACGTGGGGGGGTCCAGCCCGCCCTCCCGCTTCATATTCTAAGTAAGGCATCGGAGGAGGTGGTGGGGGAGGGGCCGATGCTACTACTGTATTATTATCCTCTTTGTCTAAAAATAATGCTTTTGCATTCTTATTTTTCTGTTCCCTTCGGTTCACTTCCTCAATCCACCTATGTGCTTGAGGAATGCCCAACTGTCGTTGTTTTTTTGCCTGACCCTCTGCGTCAGATTTTAACTGTTTCAAAAGTTTTACTAGTGATATTTTATCTAATTTACCATCAAATTCATACTTATTGACCCATTTTGAAAAATGTCTCACATTATCTGCTCTTTGCAATTGCATATACTTTGCGTCTTCTGTTAGGGGCGGGTCACGTGACCCTTTAGTGCATTCATTTCCCATGTCTCTTCAAAAAAAAAGAACTGTTACGTAACCCTTTCTCTTGTACCACGTGGTATCTTATTCCCCGTATCCACAGTAGTGTCTAGAATGACTGTTTTACTTTGCTTTGTTTATTCCCTGATCTATGACTCAAGATACAATACTTCGACTACCTCTCTCCCTGCTATCACAAACCTTAACAATAGCACAGTGTAACCTGGTCCCTGATCTAAAACAAAGACAAAGAGGGGAATTCTGCTTACCCGAGCCTCCCGCTTACTGTTATGCTTCTTTTTAGGATCCAGTTTTTCGCCGCCACAGATCAGACAAGTGGACAGCCTCTTTACATACGACAATTCAGTCGGAGGTCTTTCCTTCTTCTGCGCAGGTTTCAGTGCCACCTATATGCTCTGACCTGCAGCTTACCAAGGAATTCGCACGATTAGGACCAAAATGTTAAATAAATTGTTAAAATCAGACTGTAAAAATCATTTGACACTTTAAAATGACAGTCAATAACAAACAGTAATGCAGGTTTCTCAGGTATCTACTATACATATACTCTAATGTACATTAGGAGGCAAAAAACCATACACAAACTTGTACAGAATTTTGTCTAGCTTTATTCAGGAAATACCTGATATTTTATAGGTTTTACAATCAGCTTTTGCCCACCTCACTGACGTGGTCAGTGACAGGGTCTTTACATCATGACCATTCATAAGAAAAATGCTGATATTACAATTTTAAAAGTTACTTTCCCATGAGAATATTACAGCCTTGCAAGCACCTGGTCAGTCACAATGTCCTTCCGAGGATGTAGCCAATTCAAGGCTCTTAGATTAGTTCGAATACAATGGGTGCATGTCTTCTTTAATACTTCTCTTTGTCTCTTTCTTGTCCACCAGCTGGACATTTTCTCTGATAGTGCGCACAAGGCCATTCTTCTGGTGGAATCAGGAAAAGATACACATGCACACAGATTCATTATTTTCTAACTTTGCAAAATAATCTTTCACTGACAGACATGAGCCAGCCGAGCTGCCAAGGCCAAGTTTCTAATCACACTGCAGCTTATGCTTCAAGCAATAATATGCGAGTTTATTTCTACTATTACAGAATTAAATGCATTACATATTACTCTATTTCTCAATCTATGTATTTCATATATGTTCAAGTTCATTTATATATATTTAACCACACAACTTATATATGTCTGAATGTTTGGATACATATTTTCCTAACAGCTTATATGTGAATACATATCTTTCTAACAGCTTATATGTGAATACATATTTTTCTAACATTTTATATGTGAATACATATTTTTCTAGCAGCTTATATGTGAATACATATTTCTCTAGCAGCTTATATGTGAATACATATTTTTCTAACAGTAGTAATAACATTGATAATGCTGGAACTGTTGTGAATACTGACAACAATCTTCTTGTTAGTGTAACAAATGCACATAATATATTAACACCAGTAGACAGCATTGATGCTGGTGTTAGTAATGAATGTAGAAGGTCTAGTCAGACAAGTAATACTACAGATTTAGATGTAGCTAGTTTACACTCTATTAGTTAATACTGAACCAGTAATTAGGAGCAAGGTATTCCCCTCTACCAGTAGCTCAAGTTCGACATACCCTCCCCCTTTCTCAATTACCGACCTCTCCAGAAGGGGAAGGAGTCGATCTATGAGCAGGGGGAGACAGAAAAGGAAAGCATCTGGTGGAGAACAGAGAGGACCCACTCTGAAGAAGATGTGGGAGAAACTAACACCAACATAGTGTGGAATATCTCCCATAGACCCCTGGATAAAGATGAAACCGAATTGTTGAACATACATCTAATGGAAAAAAAAATAAACATTTTAAAACATATGCCCTAACCTTAACCCACACCCTAACCCTACGGTCAGTAACTCTTGCACATTTACGTAAACAGTTCCAAACACATACACACTTACCTTAACCCTAAATCTGCCCCTCCTAAACAAAAGTAAACAGCTGAAAACACATACACACGTAACTCAACCATATATCTAATGCAAAAAAAACCCCAGTAAACACTTTCATACATATGCACTTACCTTAACCCACACCCTAACCCTAAGGTCAGTAACTATTGCACATTCACGCTCGGGAGCTATACCGGACAAGGGACCACACTACAGTGCAGAACACAGCAAAGCAACGAAGCTGTCAAGTGACTTCTTTCCTAGGGAAAGAATTCGCTGAACAGCCGCTTCACTGTTTTGCCTGTTCGCTCTTTATGTGTCGATGAAAACACATTCGACAAAATGCGTTTTCATTGTTCTAATAGGAACCTGCCATAATGACATACACTTTATAAAATATGATAATAGTGTCTTGGAAGCAGAAATGTAATGCTGTTTTAGTGTTTGCTTCTATATTGTGCTCTAGCATTATTTTATGGTTACTTTTTTTGTATTTTGAATGGGCAACCTTGAACATCTAAATTTGTTCCATGCGTATTTAAATAGGACCACAGATTTCACCAATTCCAATTTGAAATTCCATTTGAAAGTATTATCTTTCTGGATGTTTTGGTATACAAAAGCAGTGACAATGTTAGGCTTTGTAGTAAATATCTAATATAAAAAATTAAGTAGAAATAAATATCTTCAGCTTAACAGTTTGCATACCTTACATGTAAAAAGAAATGCATTAACTCATTACATCCGAGTGATGCCTCCAGGTGCATCTGCAATTACCTCCTACTGACGGTTCTAGGCGTCATATATTGCTTGTTCATATTTGCATTAATAATTCCAAAACCATGCTACATGCAAGGTATTTTTATCTTGAAGCATACGTGATGGCAAACACAACTGTATCGATATTTGTCCTCTGTCAATGAGTATTTGTTAGAACTGTAAGGTGATAGCTTCATTTTTTAAAGACTCAAGCCACACCCACTGGGAATTAAAGGTACACACTCAAAAGAGCCATACAGCAGGGAATGAATTAAATGACCTTTGAGAGTACATTAGTAGAAGAAAAGGTTCTTTTGAAGGGGAAACCTTTAACCATCCAAGTCATTGCTTACACAGCTGACTCTTGCAAGATGAAAAAGAAAATATGGAAGAAATGGAACAAATAAAAGAGGCAATATTTGTACAAAGTTGTTGGCTCTGCACATTTTTTGTCAGTAACAGGGGCAAGAGTTTAAAATATTTTTAAACATTCCAAGATGTCGGACAGGAACAGCTAAATATAATTGCATTTGCAGTTGTAGCACTAGTAAACAAAGTAGATATATAACAAAAAGTCCCTTCACTGTGGTACCAGGTTCCAGTATGACCTTAGCGGCTTTTAGATGTTACATTGTTCATTACCAAGTGTTGTTTACATTGCCCAATGCATGTTGTGGAAAAGATTTTATAGTGGGAAAACCACATGCATGCTTAGAATTAGTATCTAGCTACACTGCTGGTCAATTAAAAGTAGTGACAAATAGAACACATTTTAGGCACAGTCAGGAGTGCACGTGTTAGGCATACTTGATTATGTGAATGCTTTAGAAATCTGGATTTTACATTTTGGAGGTTTGCATTGATGAGGACTGGGTGATTTTGACAGCCTCCTTGATGTGAATTATATCCTTACATTTAAACAATAAAAGTACTGATTGTTTTAACAAATATTCTTGCAGCTTTTATTAATATTTTATTGTAATTTCTTATATACTTTTACAGCAGAATTTTTCTCCATCTGCATGATATTCCTAGACCCAGGGGAATCTGTAGTTCTTTCTATCATGTGCTTCCCACAACATTACACAGACAGTCCTCAGTCTTGCTGATGTCAGCAACTGCTGTAAAATCATGTACACAGACGGGTATTGTGGAACTTTGCTTCACTCCTTTTATTGCAGACACAAAGATAAAATGTATCAGTGCATATAGCTGATCATATCTATCCACTACAGACATTATCAGCTGCTATAAAATCAAATACATGGGGATTGTGGAACTTTGCTTCACTCCTTTTATTGCAGATAGAAAGATAAAATGTATCAGTGCACATAGATGATCATATCTTTTTGCGTCAATATCCATTAGCTGGAGGTATACTTTTTTGTTAAGTGCAACATATTTACAGACAGCAGTGTTTTAAGCACAGAGCAAAGAATTATTACTAATCTGTCATGTTGAAGGATAACAGTTTTGATGAAGTGCTAATGTTTTACAATCTAACAAATCAAGGGGCTAGTGATACAACAACAGCGGTGGAAAAATGTAATGCAGGAAGCATTATGATTCAATAAATAAATCAAAGAATCTCAATAACATAAATTCAAAAAATAGAAGGTTGCCCCTATTTGTGGCAGTACTATGCTGCCTTGTAATGATAGAGATAAATGTGACAACAGTTATGTAAATAAATTAGTTTTGAACACATACAGCACATTCCTACAGCATTTATGATAAAAATCCCACATCTTCCCACTACAGATACTGGGGAATAGTGGAAGTTGTTTACCTGTCCCTTACATGTTTTTTTTTTTTTTTGAAGAAACATCTATCAGTTCCAGTTCCTAGTTTATAGTGACAGCATGAACACTTTTAGGAAGAGTGCAGAATAGGTGTGTCAATGCTCGAATGACTATACATTGACAACAGTAGGGAAAACCTGCAGTTTATCTAGTTTATATTTTTGAGGATTTATGCCTTCTGTGAATAGGTTAGAGCAACTCACAGAAGAATGCATGTCTGGGTATTTCAGGTAAAAAGTTAAAAGTCACCCAGTACCAAAAGCTATGTATGATGCCTGTGACTCAAACTACTAACGTTATCTAAAGGGGAGGAACCAGATGACAAAGCTTTAAGACAAAATCATGTTAGTATGGCAAGCCCCATGATGGATATTATGTGATAAACAAAATAAAATAAGAAGTACTGAGAATGGTTTTGCTGCATTAAAAAGCTCAGAATGCAAAAAATAAATAAAAAAAAAACAAGTTGAAGGTCAAAGGTGTAGCTTTCCTTTAAATAGTCATGCAAAAATCAGATGCTTACCCAATATCTAGAACAGATTAAGTTTTAGATGAGATGAGAGAGGTTGGAATAGGATAAATGTCTTATCCTTGTCTTAAGGTGGGTGTAGCAAAATTTGATCAGAGCTTGTGATGGTAGAGACTATCTAGGCATGGTCTACTACAAATGTTGATTAGTGCTACTGGACTGCTGGGCTACAGTCCCTCCACTTTTTCCCAAAATAATATTTTAGTAGCAGTTTTTTAGCTGCATGTGGTAATTACCTATTTCATATTAACCACTAAGTCCTGTACTCAGAGTACTATGCTTTGACTGAGTATGCATTATGTGGAAACTATGTGCATATTATTTGTGTTTTACACAATTTGTGAATAGTTTATTGTCTTGTATAAATATACCTTTAAGTTTTAATGATTTATTCATTAAAATATTTTCAATAATTGTATTTAAGGAGAGAGTTATATTTGTATGTACTGAGTTCTGATGAAGTCTTGATCTTTAGAAGATGAAAGCACTTAACTATTAAATTATTTAAATGTTCCTATGGATTCATCATGTTTTATTGGTATTTTAACATTGAATTTGCAACTGCTAGGAAAACTGACACCATAACATTTTTTAAAACAAATAATATTTGTGTAATTTGCTATTCAGTGTTAAAGCTGAGATTGGTGCTGTATGCCAGACTATTAATATTGCAGAACTACTGATTTATTAATTTCCTTCTCTTTTCCCTGGTCACACAGCCTGGGTTTTGGCTTTCATGTACACACTTGCAAACAGAGTAAGCACCCATCAGTCTGTGTCACAACTAAATTTACTTTCTAAGGGAGCCTGCATTGTGGTTAGACATAGTTAGAAAAACAAAGCCAAATAATGACTCTAGGTCTGGAAGCCTATACCTGGCCTATGACAGTGAGAAGCCATATCCTTGATTGGTACCCTGTTAGTGATCAGGGACATAGAGTGTACAGCTTAGCTATGCAGACCGATAAGAAGAATACAGCTACAAGAAGCAATTTAGCATGTTAAGTTAGATCTGGCCATAAACTAATCACTCTGGATATCCACATACCGCCCCCACCCCCGGTCAAAGAATCCACCGTGAAAAACTTTTCAAAAGCAAACTTCACATTACTTAAGACCGAGGTGGAAAGTTTCAAATCCCCCATCCTAAAGGATAACGCTACCCAAGCTGCAAAATCCTTTACTAATGCACTCTATGGACACCTACAAGAATTCATGGATCGTGCTATCCCACGCAAAACCAAGACTCACTCCTCCAAGAAAAGGAAACCAGTCTGTTGGACCCCTGCCATAAACAAGCTATACAATAGAAGGAGGAAACTAGTAAAGAAAAGAGTAAAATCCCAAGAGGGGAAGACATCCCTGATCAGTATCAGTAAGAAACTATGATCCCTCATAAAATCATCCAAGGCTATCTTCGAAAGAAAAATTGCCAAGGACTCCAAAGATAATCATAAGGCATTCTTTAGCTATGTCAAGAATCTAAGTGGCAATTTCCAGATCTGCTCGGAGTTAGTGCAGAATGGCACAAAATACACTGAACTGACTGATATCACCAACATCCTGGCAGACAGGCTCAGTACAAACCCCACCCTCCTCTCACCCCCAAAAGGGCCCATAACCATACCAGAAGAATGTAGTTCCCCTGAAATCACAGATACTCAGGTTAAAACAGTCCTCTACAAAGCCAAAAACACAGCATTAATGGGACCGGACAGTGCCCCAGACTGCGTCCTATATGAGCTCAAAGATGAACTAACCCTTCACCTAAACACACTGTTCAAACTCAGCCTCTCCACAGGCTATGTGTCCATAGAGTGGTGCACAGCAATGGTTATTCCACTCCACAAAGGTGGAGCCACAAAAGACCCTGGAAACTATTGCCCTATAAGCCTGACTAGCTTGGTCTGCAAGGCTATGGAGCACATCATCATGGATCTTATTAACAGAGGCACTGGGAACCTCCAAACACTGGACCCTACCCAGTTCAGCTTTGTTAAGGGCAGATCATGCCTCCTAAACCTGGTGGACTTCTCTGAGACAGTTACCAAGGCTATGAGGGAAAGATGGTCCACACAGCCTACCTAGACCTTGCAAAGGCCTTCAACACCATTCCTCATTCTGGTATTATAGACAAGCTCACCAGCCTGAACATAACCCCCTGTGTTATGAGATGGGTTGCCAACTGGCTCACGGACAGAACCACATGGTAAGAGTTGCGGGAGCTAGGTCTGACTCTAAACCGGTTACAAGTGGCATTCCCCAGGGCTCAGTCCTAGGACCCCTCCTGTTCGGCGTATACTTCTCAGAGGTACAGGCAAGCACAGGAGGACTATGGCTGACCAAGTTCGCAGACGACTGCAAACTAGGGGCTATAATTGACTCTCCAGCTGACACAGACATCCTCCAAAAAGGGTCTCACTGAGACAGATACCTGGTGTCAAAACCATGGCCTCAAGCTAAATTCCAAAAAGTGCATAGTCATCACCTTTGGAAAAAACAAAGTACCCACAAATTACCACATAGGTGGTAGCCCTCTAAATACGGAAGATGAAATAAGGGATCTGGGGACCCAAGTAGATAGTAATCTCTCCTTTGATAATCACATTGCCAAAGTGGTTAGAAAATCCTTCTATGTGGCCCACCTAATCACAAAAGGGTTTGCAGATCAAAAGAGGTCATTGTGCCCCTCTACGCATCACTCATCAGACCCATCATAGAGTACAACACCCCATTTGGGATGTACCTTACAAGACACCTGCAACAGCTGGAAAGACCACAGAAGTATCTCACCAAGAGGATCACTGGCCTCAAACAGATGCCCTATGCAGCTCGACTGAAGAAACTCCAGCTGTACTCGGTTGCATACCGCCTACTCAGAGGTGATCTCTGCCTGACATACAAGGCCATGTTCACCCCAGAATTGATGGACATGCTCCACCTAAAGAAAACCATATCCCCTCGAGCCACATACTCTAGGGATCTAAACCTCACCACAACAATAAATAGGATGTGCTGGAGGGATAGATTCCTGTCCCAGAGACTTCCCATGCTCTGGAACAAGATTCCAATCTACATTAGGCAGGGCTCCTCACTAACACACTTCAAGAGAAACCTTGACAAGTGAATGGCAAACAGGAAGTTTACCCCAGGGATCACTTCGGTGGCTCTGCTGGACAGAGGCACAGGGAACTAATCTAAGGGGGAGGTGAAAGCCAACACATTCCGGCTAGGCTTATAAATGCCTTTGGGCAGATAGCCTAGTACCTACCTATGAACCTAAGTGGTTTATTACACCTATTTAATAGTTGAAACATGATCTAAGTTGACCCTACTCAGATGCAGTCTCATAGCAATTCAATTAGTACTACCCATTCTGTTTCTTCTTGAAGCTCCACTTTGCTTTTTTACCAAGAATTAAGTCCATACACAAACATTGCTACTTGATATGTTGGCAGGTTGTCAGGCCTTGGACGTCAGGGAAAAGTCACCACTGACTTCAATACATCTCCCCCAACCTGTAGTTCGATCCTACCTCTGGGGCCCATCACCTATCGATGTGACATTTCTCAGCTTTTTCTTCTTGCTTGGCACCTTGCAAGGGATGCATCATTCTATAATGACCAGGTATTTGTGTGGCTGTGGAATGGTGGCCATACTATGGCTAGCTGTGGCCCTGGCATGTGCATAGATGGAGAACCTATTCCCTGTGCACTTGTATTCATTGTAGTTCATTGCAAGCTATGAGTCATGGCCTAGGACCATCCTTGCTCCACTTAGGGTGCAATATTACTCAAGTCATACAAAAGAGCTAACCCATCTTTCATCCATCCCTGATTTCTCACTCTTCATCAGGCAAAAGAAAATGACTCTCCCACACCAGTATTTTACCTAATCCCTTAGTGAAGAGAAGTAAGCAGTTAAAAGTAATCAGGATTTTATCCATCTCTACCACCTTGTTTTTTTTTTCTGCCTTTTCCTCCCACCCATCCTTCATTGTTACCAGTCTGGCCCTCATTCCCCATTCTCTCTGGGTCAACCAGCTACTCCATACCTCCAAGATTTACTCTGGTAATCACTGTGGATGGTCACAGATTGCAGAGAATGGGGATTGGTACATCTGAGCTTCCATCCGTGGTGTTTTTTCTTTGGCCTATCCTGTTACCCCCCCCCCCCCACTTTGTGGCAGCCTGGTAAGTTCTGGGGGGATGTGTAATATAGGATCTGTGGTATATCACCCACCTCTGTGGTGGGTCAGCCAAGTCCACTGCCCTCCACTAGCCATGCATCTTCTGTCAACATCCATAGCCTCCACCAGGGATCAATGTTTGGACCATGTACCACCCTCTCCAGGATGGGCATGTCTATCCTTCCCTTACTGTCCATCATTCACACGAGACGCTAATCAAACCTGTGTTACCTGGGTCATAGTCAGGGCTTTATCCTTCTATGCCACCAGAGAGGGCTATACCACCTTGTTTTGAAGGATGCAAAACCTAAGAAGTCTGGTGAAAAGACAGACAGAAGAAAAGACACATATCTATAAAGTCTCCATAACTGAGGTTACAGATGAAGTGGAGAGAGAGTTCAAAACTTGATCTGAAGAAATAATGGGCGTATTTTCCAACGTGGCTTCCCAGCAGTCTGACAAATGCACAGCTTTTCAATTGTTATTTTTTCTGCTACAAACTGTGGATGTACTCTTTATTGAGTGGAGGATTAAGAGAGTCACATAAGGGTGGTGCCAGATGGGCAATTGAAGGCAGCTTAATTTCAGAACTCTGTAAAATTATTTAGTAAGACAAGAATTCAGCCAACAATATCAACTAAACTTTACAAAGTCTTGTCAATAATACTTTGTACTTCACTTGTAACAACTTTGGAAAATTATTTTGAAGAAATTCTTATCAAATTACCTGAGACATATAAGAAACAAAATGAGCCACACCAAATACTCTCAAAATGATTCAGCACTGAAGAAGGAGATACACATGTTAACTTCAACTCTACAAACATTCCTTGGGATTCAGCAACCTCTGCACAGCGTGCAGGAATAGTACAAGAGCTGCTGGAGGCAATATGGCTGACGAGAGATCCAGGAACAAGCTCCCGGGACATTCATGAGAGCTCCTGCACTATTCCTGCATGGACACAGCTCCTGTATGCTAATTACCCCTTTTGCAGGTGAAAACCATGCAAATGAGGTGAATTAGTGATCCAGGAAGCTGGCAGCCATCTGTGCAGGATTAGTGTAACCTGCAGAAATGTACTCGGTTAGTCAACAGAACACAAATGCAAGGCCATGTTGACAAATCCCAGTAGCATGTCCACCATGTCCTACTACATGAACTGTGGACCAACCCCTAAATACTGCTGGGATGAAGTGATAACTATAGGGATACTTATCAGATAACGTTTGCATAATGTTCGGAAGAGGATAGAATGTTCAGAAGAGGATAGAATAACAGAGGGGGGTTAGAAGCATGGACGCCATGGTTTGTGTGAAGTCTGAAACTCAGATGTGTGCACATACTATCCCTGCCTGCAAACACAGGAATAGGTGGCTACAAACCTGCTCATAAACCACAATGTGAAGGGGTAATGACCAGAAATATGAGCCCTGCCTCTGGGTAACCTGTGTGAATCTGTACAGCTGAGAGGTATGGCCACAGCAGGATATGGCCATTCTGTCACGTCGATGGCTGTACAAGCATGGGATCCTCAGCCACCACAATACCAAGGTGCTGAACCATTCATACAGACCCATCAGCAAGTGTCTGCAGCTCTCCCTTCAGAATGGCATGATTGTGCAAGAATATATAGGCTGCAGACCACAATACTGGACACAGCTTCATTCATCTTGTGTTCCCCAGGAAATTACTGCAAGCAACTAAATATACCTGTCAGTAGTTGATGACATAAAACATCACAGTGTAAAACAGTACATATGTCTGAATATCTCTGCTAACACCAAAACCATGTAGCAGAAGTAGCACAGACACAATTAGTTACAGTATCCCACTATCCTTTGCCCATTGTGACCCCATATTGTCAACCAATCTACAGATATCCTGCAGAAACAGGTTGCTAGCTGTAGGTGTAGAACACAAAAGCCTGCACTGGAGTACAACCTACGTGGAATGGATTCACACATTCAATACAGAAGGTCACACTGGGCATGCTTCCACACCTGGAGAAACAAAGCCCATGTCTGACAACAAAATACTGAAAGTCATACTGGGCATGGTCCCACACTTACACAAATGAAGCCCATGCCTGGGAACAACAATGGACTATACATATCTGTCAGTTGTAGAAGTTTTTGCTCACACTCCACATTACACACCAGTCATGGTTTGCACACACATTGGATAGGAATACACACATATATCCAAGGACAACACACTATAATAGGCCAAACTTACACATACATAGATGTTTGGAAGAGAGTGACAGACATTGACAAAGAGCTTCCCATCCTGAGGCCTGTCCCACCCAGCACACATCCAATTGGCCAAAACCACATGGTGTGCAAATGTCAATCACTGTAGACATTTGCTTCTGGTATCCCTCTGCACTATAGTGTCTGTGGTGCTTGTGATAACTATGTAACATGACTGTGCAAGTCATTATTCATCTAGCAGTTGTATACACATTCCTGTTAAATGTAAACCTGTGTGTGACTGAGTGTTGTGCATGTGCTTCCAGATGAATGGTTTATGGCCCATTCACACACACTGCACTCACCATTGCCCTACGTTGGCAAGCCTGTTGATGTCATTCACCTTGAAATACACTTTTGGGGAAGATGTAACCCTATAAGCTCTGTGGCATGTGCTATAACTGCATAATGCTATAGTGTGATGTCCTAGTTAGGTAGGAGTTCTAATCCCGGACATGGCAACTGTGATACTCTGTGTGTCTTTAGTTGTGTGTGTAGGGATCAATGCTTTTGAGGCCATTCACAGTCACTATACTTTCCATTGCCCTACTTTGGCAAGCCTGCTGATGTCATTCACCTTGAAATACAACTTTGCAGAAGGGCTAACCTTATAAGCTCGGTGGCATGTGGTATAACTGTGTAATGCTATAGTGTGATATACTAATTAGGTAGGGGTTCTAATCCCAGACTTAGCAACTGTGAAACTCTTTGTGTTTGGTTGTGTGTATAGGGATCAATGCTTTTGAGACCATTCACAGTCACTATACTTTCCATTGCCCTACTTTGGCAAGCCTGCTGATGTCATTCACCTTGAAATACACCTTTTGGGAAGGAGTAGCCTTATAAGCTCAATGTCGCATGCTATAACTGCATAATGCTATAGTGTGATGTACTAGTTAAGTAAGAGTTTTAATCCCAAACATGGCAAGTGTGAACCTCTGTGTGTGTTTGTTTGTCTGTGTAGGAATCAATGCTTTTGAGGCCATTCACAGTCACTACACTTTCCATTGCCCTACTTTGGCAAGCCTGCTGATGTCATTCACCTTGAAATACACCTTTGGAGAGGAATAGCCATATAAGCTCCATGGTGCGTGCTGTAATTGCATAATGCTGTAGTGTAATGTACTAGTTAGGTAGGAATTTTAATCCCAGACATGGCAACTGTGAAACTTTGTGTGTGTTTATTTGTCTGTGTAGCGATCAATGCTTTTGAGGCCATTCACAGTCAATACAATTTCCATTGCCTTACTTTAGCAAGCCTGTGATGTAATTCACCTTGAAATACACCTTTGGGAAAGGAGTAGCCTTTAAGCTCCGTGGCACATGCTATAACTGCATAATGCTATAGTGTAATGTACTAGTTAAGTAGGAGTTTTAATCCCAGACATGGCAACTGTGTAACTCTGTGTGTTTGTTTGTCTGTATAGGAATCAATGCTTTTGAGGCCATTCACCATCACTATACCTTCCATTGCCCTACGTTGGCAAGCCTGTTGATGTCATTCACCTTGAAATACACCTTTGGGCAAAAACTAGCTCTATAAGCTCTGTGGCCAATGCGATAAATGAGGTACACTCTAGTAGCAATACATATCTAGGTAGGGGTTTGAATCTTAGTAATGTCAAGTGTGTGTGTGTGTGATCAGTATCCTGTGTAGCGGTATCTGTGATTGTATAATAACAGGACTCATTGTGGGGTGAGTTTTGCAAATGTATTATATGGAGGACCTATTATATGTCACAATGTCCACCTTACAAGGACAACATGTGTCAAACAGCAGAGAGGCTGGTGTAGACAAGACATACCCCTACATGTGACATTATGGATTGGGTAACAATAAAGGCAATCCTTGTATTACCCAGAGAACACTCTCCACCCATGTCTCATACACAAACACACTTGGCTAGGCAACAACCACTTTTGTATCTCCCTGCATACTGCCCACAAATAGTAACCATGGTGTGATTACAGTGGACTACAGAGAACATGGCACCCTGTTCCATCCCTACAATAGGCAAATAATTGCTTACAGTGGTCCTTTGGTTTGTTCCCCACTGGACGCCTGCAACAACTGTAGAGTCAGCAAATGTAACCCACAAAGAAAATACCATGTCTTATATACATGCCCTGTATGGACAGATGCCACTAACACCAGTGAATACCTGTATCATGCTGTCAATGTAGGTGCAGGATCAACCTCAGTTCCATAGCTAGTTCTCACCACATGAGGTCAGCAATGCCACATCAGATGATAACAATCTGCCCACACAGCATGCCCCAGACACCCCAGGTACACTTCCACATGTCACAGAACATGCATGTAGGACATGTGCACATCCCAGACACCATCCATGTTATGGAATATAGCACACATACATGGAAAGCACTGCACAGCACTGGCCACCTACAATAGTAACCCAGATAAGTGGATGGTGAATACAATACCCACCTGTGTGGGCCAATCCAGGGACTACACCCCCGAGCCACACTGCAGACAATTGTCATGTGGCCTGATGCCAAGGTATACCCTTTGCCTAGCCTTATACAGCCTTCTGGCACAGCCAACCACCTCACACCTGTGAAGCAGTGAACCCATGCATGTCAGTACTGGTAAATCTGTGTGTGTTTGTGTGTGTGTGTGTGTGTGTGTGTGTGTGTGTGTGTGTGTGTGTGTGTGTGTGTGTGTGCGTGCGTGCCATTCACACTCACTACAGCCCTCCCATTGCCCTACTGAAGCATGCCTTCTGATGGCAGTCACCTTGACATAACTCTTGCCCATATATCAGCCTGATACCTCTGTGGTGCATGTGATACCTGTCTAATATTGTAGTGTAGCAAACTAGTTATTTAGGAATTCTAATCCTGACCCTGCCAACTGTGATAATGTGTGTAAGTCCCTGAGAGAGTGTGGTTGTGTTATCCTTGACACCTGCTTTTGTGGGCAGGCACATGTACTACACCTATCTTATCCCTCCTTTATCACAGTTGCTGATGTCACTCACCTTCATATATACCGTTGGACAGCACTACAACATGTAAGCTCTGTGGCACATGCAATAACTGCATAAAAATGTAATAGCAATATGTAGTCAGGCAGGGGTTTGAAACCCTGTACTGGTAAGTGTGTGACACAAACATGCTTAGCTCTTACTCTCCTACCCACTTACTTTGTCTCTCTCACTCCCTTTCTGGTGGATGTGGAAAAGTACACCTGCTTTGCTTAGACAGCAGCTTGTGTTTTGTAAGTGGTGCTCATGATCAGCTGGTGGTCTGTGCATGAATTGCAATCCCTGACTAGCTGATTGCATGTGGAACAGCTGTGGTAACATTCCCATAATAATATGCATGTAAACACACTCCTATAAATAGGAAAATAATGTGAGTGTTGGCCCTTTTCATTCACTGTGAGTAGGACTTCATGTCTGTGTTTGGCAAACAGCATCACAGAGGGTAGTGGGATATACCTCTTACAACATACACTGTGGAGACAGGCCAACAAACAGGAGAGGGATGTTCCAGACATGAGGACAGAATGTAAGTCTTGCTCCTCTACATTTGAAGTAATGTTGGTTTAACAGTGTTTGTGTGGATATGACTGGTCTACATGATTTAATACCTGTCATGACAGTGTTATGTGGTTGAGGAAACTCTCACCTGTAGGGCTATCTGCAGACTGGCCAGTGTTTGGAGTCTTGTGTTGTGTTACTCACAGATGACCTATCTTTAGAAATGCAGTAACATAGTCTGAGGATTGCAGTCAGTACATGGTGACAGCCATGAGAGTTACTGACTTCATATCCCTCAGAAGACATATGTCACAACAAACCCTGTTACACCAGTAAATGTATGAGTTTATCACAGCAACATGTCAATATTGGCCCTGTGTTTGTGCCTCCAGCCACAACACTGTCAACCTTTGTACATATGTCATGCATTAAGAGGTGCATATGTTCAGTACACCATTATTTATTGACATCATACCTGATAACAACCAGTGAGATATCAGACTGCTAGACATGTTATGTATAGTAGGACTTATATTTGAGGACAAAACCTGGACATGCTTTTGTAGTGTGTACAGTAGTGAGGTCTGTGTGCTTATGGTGATTGTCGACAGAGTGTGTATTGCGAATATGTACCTTAGCCTGTGTACAGACTGTGGTAGATGTCATTGCTCCTGGTCCTGCTCTATCTGATGTTGCATGCTGCTCCAGAGTATGGTAACCTATCAGCGTACATGTTTGTAGGGCAAACCCACACATGTCCTATACTACAGTCAGTCATCGGACTACCCTGTGTATTGGCCCAGTATATGTAGGGTTAGTGTGCGAGTGACACATATGAAGATGCTGTTGATCAGACAGTCCATATACTGTAATATTAAGCATGCTTGCCATATGTGGCTGTGGCTGTGTTCAAATTGGTTGTGGGTATGCGCTTTCATACTGGTGTCTGTTACTCCATGCTATTACATGCCTGTAGAGCCTGCTATATTTGCAGGTACATATGTATTCCCCCATAAGAAATGTAGGCCAGTGTTGTGACAATCTGCCTGTAGTTTGCACAGTGCTTTGTAACATGCCTAGTAGCTCAGTGTACTTACCCAGTGTGATGTTATGTCCAGATATTTGTCAGATGTACTGCTGCCAGGCCACCATAACTGTTGTGTATTTCTAACAAAGCAGTGGGATGCTGTACAGATATAGTATATATATATATATATATATATATATATATATATATATATATATATATATATATATATATACATATATCTTTATAGATATCTACATATATATAGACATATATACACACACATACACACACACACACACACACACATATATATATATATATATATATATACAGATAGATCTATATATGATCCATATGTATAACGCAATATACAGATGTATATAAATGAATATATATGTGTATATACATGTACATATATATCTAATTATGTACACACACACACACACACACACACACACACACACACACACACATATATATATATATATATATATATATATATATATATATATATATATATATATCCATATCCTTGTTGTGTGTAAACATGACTGTTGTATATACCTTCCCAGATGTATCACACCATATTTATCTGATATGTGTATATTTAGATATAACAACATACGTGATTCAACAGTAATATCACTAGCAAGTACAGCACAATTGTAGAAGTCATAGCAGTTGTTTAATACTATTCAGTATGTGTACTGACAGATATATTGGAAAAAAACAACAACTATCTTCACAGCTGTGATTGCTTAGTGTTTAACTGCTATGACTATAGTGTATATGTATGTATAGTGTACAAAGTCCTGGGTTCAAGGGCTGTTTATTTTGTTGCTGGGCAGAACAAGGGCTGTTGGATACAGAGTGGTTAAGGCAGTTTTGAGCAGCTTTAAGTGGGTTTGCATGGGTTTGCACAATGGTAAACGCTGCTAACTTATGGTTAAATGTACAGGTGCTTACATCATGTAGGCTTTGCTTATCAGTGCGCAAATGTGTTTAGCATTTATATTGCAGCAATGCTGAAACCTGCTAAGCATGGCTCAGCCCTGGTAACCAGTGGTCAGATTCTGGTCTGATAAAATAGCAGGGTAATGACATCTTTAATAAGTGTATTTAATTCCATGTACATAACATGCATCTATGTGCTGTCATTACAGTAGCAAGGGGTGTGAGTCTACTGTCTGGGACTCCTGAGTATATATGGTTTGTACAACAGTCTTTTCCATTTGAATGCATTACATACATAGGTAGTATCCCAGGTTCTATGCAGTCACACTGGCATGTAGTGTATCATTACATTACTACTGTTGACAGTGCTTTCCCAAGTAAGAGTAGATTGCAGATTGTAGTACTGGAACCAAGCACCCCTGCATGTGGACTCTGAGTCCTCACTGTCGTGTTCTTGGTGTGTGAGCTGTGTCTCATTAAATATTTCTTACTGGATATTGATCTGACATGTGGATATTAACTGTAGACTACTGTGCGTACAGGACATGTCATTGAGGGCTGCTGTCATGTAATAATGGCATACCTATCAGTGTCAGACATCTATCTGTCAACACATTCATCCTAATGCATAGCAAGTTGACTAGATGATGTCTGTCTGTCCTCTGTACAGATGTGCAGATTTCAGGTATCCATCTTGGCTACTTACAGTCAATCTATGCTTGACTGACACTGACATGTCTGCCCAGCTGTGTTATGAATGCCATAGCTAGGAATCCATACCCTGTATGCACCAGATGCCATGGATACCTCAACTACACTACCACAGTGAACAGAACATTCTTGGGTACAGGTCTCCAAGACAGACACCGACTATTTTATGTAATACATGTTGCATACATGTCAACTGGAGCATCTCACCGGCCCTCTGCAAGAGGCAACCAGATGATTGGATGTTGTATGTAACTCTCACCCAGAGGATCACCCCTGTGGTATCTGTTGATGGCTTGCTGGCACACGGCAAGTGGCATTATACCACTGTATACGCATCCCCTACACTTCCCATCTCTCCATGGACAATAGCCTGGTACACTCCTATGAACACCTGCACTGATGGACCCCAGTTCTGACAAATGTGTGTTTGTGCATTACTGAGAATAACAGTGTCTGTGTGTTTGTAGACCTGTAGTTGATAATACCCTGAGGCCCTTCACACCCACTGCACCCCTCATTGCCATAGTTAAATGTGGCTGCTGCTGTACCGGACATTACATGTACCTTGTTACACTCTTCTCCCTAAGGGCTACCTGGGGCTTGCAGTACCAGCACAACACTGTTGTACAAATGGGTTTATAGGCATGGGATACCCTCTGAGTTCTGGCAAGTGTGTGTATGTGTGCATGTGTGTATATTTGTAGGCTACAGCATTCTGAGGCCACATTCTCCTAATACAATATGCCTTGCCACACAGTATTAGGGATAGTGATGTTGCTGACTGTAGGAGAGCCATGACAATGCATCACGCTACTATCCCTGTGGCATGTGCATTAGATGCATCACCCTGTAGTAGCACTCTTGGTATAGACAAGGGGTTGTTTTGCAGTCCTAGTCAATGTGTGACAGTGGGTATGTCAGAGTGTTATCATGGGTTTCAGTGAGTACAATATCCACTGTGATGTGTGGGTGCTGGGTTTACTGTCTTTACACCATGGTACCCGCAGTACATGTCCCATGTTCCACTGTATGGGGACCACTGTCACCATCAACCATACAGGTAACTGATACTATCCAGCCCAGTCATGCATGTGCTGTGTGCAACTTATCTGTACTAGAATGGACACACTGACAAGGTAGTTAGCATTGATAAGCCCAGGTCTCTCAGATGTGTGTATGACTGCTATGTGTTTGTCAATGTGTATATGACAGTATGTCACATTATATATTGTCCATAAACAACCAGTACACCCTTTATTACCATAGTGTAAAGGCCTGGGGATGTTATTCACTTAAGATGTAACCTGGAACACTCCTCATCCTAAAAGCTGTGTGGTGTGTGCAATTAAGGCCACACACATCATTAGCACTACATAAGTAGGTAGGGTTCTAGTTCCTGTGTTGCCAAGTAAGAGTGTGTGTGTATGTGAAGGAATCTACTTCTGTTTGCAGAATATACATGTCCCAGGAGGTCATCTGTCCGAGAACTGCCTGGCAAATGCTAACATTTCACAGGTATCATCCTGTGGAAATACATTCCATCACAACTAGTGGTAGATGTGTAAATGACCTCTTCCCCACTGCATAGGTGTACAGTGATACTGGGGTTGGTATATATAGCTGGGTGTGGCTCTTGTGGACACAGCCACCATCATTGCGGTTATTGTTGAGTGTATCCCCTCCCTTAGCTGGCCGTAATACTGTACAGTTCATGTTAAAAGGTTAAGTAGTTGTCTATCACACTATCTGTGGTTCTACAGCACCTCTCACCCCCCAAAGGGTAGGGCTGTGCCACCCATACCAGCACACCTATGTTTACCGAGTTGAGGATTGAACTACAGTGGGGAAGGGGACATAAACCCTGCCAGTATCATCGTCAATGACATTAAACTAGCAGACTGATTATTTCCCAATGTGATGTTGTGCCTGTTCTATCTTGGTGGAATTACATAGGCTAAAATAGATTCCTTGCACAGGTACATACATCCATGTGTACAGTATTCTCTGTGTATTGCATCAACACCAAAGCCTGTGTGTGTGTGTTATACACAAACATGTGGTGTGCACCACCCAGTACACTTACCATTGTCCACTGTAGAAGGTCTGCTGACATCAGCCACCATGCACTCACCTGTATACACCACCCCCAGACCTATTGAGTATGTGCTGCATGCAGTAACTGTTATACAGATCTGTGACGTGTTCACCTGTACCCAGGATATGGCACAGCCAAGGTGTCACTGCAGTGCCATATCCCTTATAGGATACAACCGTAGACCATCCTCCTGCTGAAACATGGACACCTACAACACAGAGTACATTATGGAGACCACAATCACTCAGCGTTAATAACAGCTATAATGCATCATGGCTGGACGGCTACACTTCCTGATGTGTAAGCACCAAACTTTACTGCTGACAACATGTGACACAGCATTACATTGGTACACCATAGTACAGTCACCCTGTGCATCAGAACCATATTAGCCTGTCCCTGCATCAATGTTATGGATGACAGGGATGTGGCACAGGTTTCATCATATGCACAGGGTGTGTTTTTGGTTTGCCAGAGACCTAGGCTGAGTCATATGTTTGACACCATGTGTGTGAGTGAGGGGGTTTAATTATTAATTTGGCTGTTGTGATATGGTGTGTGTAGGTATGGGGTTGACCTAGCTGTGTTGGTATTGTGTGTGTGTATGCATGCATATAGTTCTGCTGTGTGTCTGTCCTATACATGGGTTTGTTGGAGAGCTGCAGACCATACCTGGCAGGGTGTGCAGTTTACTGTCTCAGGCCATGGACACAAGAACTGTGCCTGCCAGGGGTTCCATGGGCACCACCAGTTACAAGCCACAATATGGTACTCTCCCCTGATGATGACATATGTCCGCTGGATCCAGGTCCCTCTTGGGACTGGCCAGGGCCATGTGCATGTGGCCTGCTGTTGTGTGGTGTGGACAGCGCCTCCCTGAGCTGTGCTGGGGCTGGTAGTGCCACTATGGGAGTGGCTCTGTGTTTTGGCATGTCCATGTCGACCTCCAGCTGTTGGTGTTGCTGGCCTACTTCCACGTGGCCATTGCACCACTCCCACCATATGCTCGAGCATGGGCATTCCACGGTCAATGATTCCCACCATCTCACCCAACTGTCTATCCATGACCTCTGAAAAATAACGAAGGGCATCTTTAAGATCACGGATGTTGTCAGTAACAGCTGAATGAGTAGCTCTCTGCAGCCTCAGAGCCTGTCTGCTGTAACGTTCCATACATGCCTGCACCTCCATGATGGCCTGAAACATGCATCTAGTGGTACCAGATGTGGCACTTCTGCCAGGGGCATGATGACCAGCAACCCTCCAATGAGCACCCCTGTACATCTGCCTATGTGGTACCCCACTGGACATCCGGCTATGTCTGCAATGTCCAGACACACGTGCCATAGATACCACATTGTCCTGTCCTATGCCACCAACCGCCAACTATCCCTCAGCTATGGCTACTGGTGATGGGGTATGTATAGGCATGTGACTGTGTGCGGAGATGGGGTCGATAATAGTGGGATGTCAAACAATGGCGCAGCTTCCACCCCTGACAACCTCGCCTGTGCCTCAACACACCTATCATCATTTTCAGTGTCTGTATGGACACCAACATCAGATTGCCTGCAGGAGGGACCCTGACCCACCTCGCCACCTGTGAGGGGAAAACAAGAAATGCACTTTAAGACCTGTATGTCATTGCTTAACAATACACACACACACACACAAACACACACGCACACATGTACACACACACACACACACACACACACACACACACACACACACACACACACACACACACACACACACGCACACACACACCCTGACATCCCACCATACTACTTACCTGTCCCTGAGTTTACAGAATGCCCCTGTTTTTTTCTCTTATTTTCCCCATCGTGCATCAGTCTTGCATAATTACAGTTAATAATACCAGTCATTAACGTATCATTCTTCTAATTGCTCAGAAAAGGGATCACAAAACATGACCTGTTACTCCATTAACTCTTTAACTTGATTGGAGTAATTTTTTCTAAGACTCCCTGATGTCATCAAATGTTCACCCTGGTTTTGTCCAGACATCTTGAGCATGGCCCCCATATGTTATAGGCTACAACAGTCAGTCAATGATGTCACGCACTGGAGTGTCATACTTTACTATTGCTCAGTAGATGCAATATCTGTTGCTCTATTAACTTCTTATGTGGACTACAGTAATATTTGAAAACACTGTCTGGTGTTGTCTAGTGATTCCCCAGTGCATCTTTAGTGCTGCATACATGGGTATTCTTTCACCTTTCTGTTGATTGCAATTAAAAAAAGTATCCCTGGTGTCTAGTTTTCCCTCTCAATGCATCTTTCACGCTGCAGACTTTATTATACTATCAGCTGTCCTGAGATTACATTTCAGAAAAGTATTCCTGGTGTCTAATGTGTCTGTCCATGTCCATGTACTGCACGATTTCTAAGGGAAGTTGAGAGGTATGAACAATCCCACACTCACATGTGCATACATGGACACACACACACACACACACACACACACACACACACACACACACACACACACACACACACACACACACACACACACACACACACACACACACACACATTCTACATACATCAACCCCCCCTCCACTCCACCAGATACCACTTACAGACAAATTAACCTCCCACTCCACACACACACACACACACACACACACACACACACACACACACACACACACACACACACACACACACACACACACTTACAGGTGAGGTTGCACAAAGATATTACACACACAGACCTCTCATTACCCATCTGTCAACATGCATGACATATGGCACTCAACAGCATGCAGTGCAGCTATAGTCAATCCCTGTTACAAACATTATTCATCTCTGTGATGCATGGGTTGTGTTAGTAGGTGATGTCCCTTCCCCTGGAACACACTGCACCCATGTACACAGTATTGCTGTGCACCTGTTTGGCACCCTGGCATGTACTGTGCACCATACCTCACAGGTGTGCACACCATTGCTGAATGTGTATATGTGTGTCAGTTATGTTTGTTCTGATGCTCAAAGCCCTTATGTGTTTGTCTGACACATACCTGGGATGATATGTGGACAGATGTCATTTGTGAATTCCTGATGTCTGATTTACAGATCTCATCATCAGTGGTGCATGTATGGCCAATAAAATACTATTACACTGATAACCTTTAAACCTTACTGTGGCTATGGGGAGGGTACACACACTTATTGATATCGCATCCTCTTCCCTGATATGCCATGGGGCCATATTACTGCATATGTTAACATTACACAAACCTGATATGTGAAATATGACCTGTGCAATCAAATGCAGTATCAAACAAATGTGTTAGCTGTGCAGATGCTGATTGAGATGCATACAATTTGTGGCTGCATATGTGTGAACAGCGTTATCATGATGGTTCATTGCACCGTTATGTGTACTACAGCAGTCACTATTCCTGAAAGGGGTATACTAACATGGGCTATCTGCATTTGCCAGTATTTGGTCACTCTGCCCTACAAATGTCTCACAACTCTGCATGATTGCAAGGTCAACTCATGCGCACATCCCTTGGAGGGCACACAGTGCCATCACTATTGCTGTGGATTCAGGGTTATGTCTGCCACAATTCATGATCTTGACTGTGTGCAGACACAGCCATTCTTAGCGAGCTGTGGCTCTCTGCTTCAGTGCACTGTTGTGTTTCAGGATGACACCCCCTCCCCATCCTCAGCCTTTTTGCAGATGCTTGACAACTATGGCCTACACATGTGTCATTTTGCAGTGTCCCAAACTCTGAACACCATGTGTACTGGCCTAGCCCCTGCTAATGAATGGCAAACATACAGGTGTACACTGGCACCATCAAGGTACAAATGGGGATGGTGGGCCTGAGTTAGGGTGAGGAGTTGGTTGTGCAGCACATGTATCTTAATTGATACTGTCTGTAGGTTTTCAACGTGGTCTTGGAACACCACTACACATTGCAATGCATGCCTTTGAGGGACTTTTGCTGTTATGCATATGCTACCTGTAGAGACCCCTGGCTGATGTTTCCTGTGGTACAACTATCCTATCTGATTACCCTAACCCATGGGCCACACTTATGCAGAGTCCAGGCAATTGCTGACACAGGTACTGCTTAGCCAGTGCTTGCTAGACATTCCT